>NC_133126.1:91293865-91668601 GCF_048418815.1 Hemitrygon akajei
AACCAAAGGGGATAACTTCACTCAATTTCACTTGCCCCATCACTGAAGTGTTCCCACAACCAATGGACTCACTTTCAAGGACTCTTCATCTCGTATGTGGAGGACATGCCCTCTTCACACTGTTCCCATCAGGAAGGAGGTACAGGAGCCTGAAGGCACACACTCAGTGATTCAAGAACAGCTTCTTCCCATCTGCCATCCGATTTCTAAATGGCCATTGAACCCCTGAACGTGAATTCACTGCTTTTTTATTTCTGTTTTTTTTTGCACTACTTATTTTAAGTTAACTAGTTAACAGACATACTTGCTGTAATTCAGTTTTTTTTCTGTATTTATTTATCATGTATTTCATTGAATTGCTGCTGTAAAGTTAATAAATTTTACGACACGCACCAGAGATATTAAACCGGATTTTGATTCTGATGTTCTCAATATTTATTGCCCATTTATTAATTTTATTTTGTATTTGCACAGTTTGTTGTCTTTTGCACACTTGTTGTCCACCTGTTGGGTGCAGCCTTTCATTGATTCTATTATGACTATTGGATTTACTGAGCATGCCTGCAAGAAGACAGGTATCATGTATGGTGACATATGTGTACTTTAATAATAAATTTACTTTGAACTTTGAAAAACTATGATCTGAAAGCAATGGGTTCACAGATTGGAAAGAGGACATGGGCCTAGCTTAGGTCGGCTAGGGCGGCATGGTCAAGTGGGTTCTAGGGCCCGTTTCCATGCTGTTTGATTCTATGACTCTTATGAGATGGAAGGAGAGAGAGGAGTGACAAGACTCATTTCAGAACTCACTCGCTCAGGGACGTAACCTCCTGCATTCTGGATTTCCACCAGAGAGAGTGAAGCTGGGGGCTGCTTGCTGATCCTGGACCAGATTTTCAGATTCTCCACAATCACAGCTGTTGCAGATTATCCAATGTCCTCTCGCCCACATCCGTGTAGCATGGTTGTCTTTAACCCAGAAGAATCCAGTGAAATTCTTGACAGATGACAGAGCTTCCTCCCCGGCTCTGATTCATAGCTTGGCCTGGTGCGGTTCCATTATCCTTAGCCACTTTCCTCTGTCCCCTAGGAGAGCATAAGCGATCTGACTGAAAGCCAGCCGCCCGCGATGGGGAGCACATTGACGGTGTGATGTAGCAGTGCTGCAGTCGTTGACTCTCTGAGTGAAAGCAGCTGGCGTGATTCAGAAAGAACCTGAGTGACCCCCTGTACTCACCTCCCTCTGCACTCACCGTGACCCCCACCCCCCACCTCCCACTGTCAGCTCCTTCAGCAAACACAAAACATTCCAAAGGCTTGCCTCAGCAAAAAAAAAGTAAACTTGCTTTGCAAATTCAGTACCCTGCCTGCCTCATCCTAAGTTTTTCTTTAATTTATTGGTGCTCTTCCAAGCGGATTAATTTGAAGCCAGTGAGTTATTGATCAGATACAAGCAAAACCACTGTGGCTCTATCCCTCATCCTCCTTAACACAGTGTCTATACTCACACACGGATCCCTGACCTTCCTGTTTTAATTTGTTTCTTTCTCCTCTGTTGCCATTAGCTCTTTTTTTCAGAAGTAATTGCCGCCTTGATACCTTGCACCCTATTACGGACACTCCCACGTTCCCTCCACCCCAAAGGAACTTGGTCTGTAAGTAATGGCTAGTAATACGATACAACTCCGGTAATTGACTACCCTGTTGTTTGGAAATCCTGAAGGTTTGGCATTGAGTTCTCTGGTCCCAATCCCACATTTCTTGAGGCCTCAGTTCCTACGCTCACTTTAAACCCATGCTGTCTGCTTTCCCACACTCCCTTTCAACTCACCAGGGCCCTGTTCCTGCACTTTCTTTAACCACACTGAGGTGCCTTTTCCTGGGAACCATTTCCCCCCTCCCTTTAAACTGACTGGGACCTTAGCTGCTACTTTCTCTTTAAACACACTTCCCTCAGCCCCTTTAGGCTTTTTGGCATCCAGTTTCCTGCATCCACTTTAAACGCACTGGAATTCTGTTTCCCACACTTTTTAAACATACTGGGTTCAAATAAAAGGATTATTATGTCACATCAGATAAAATGGATTACAAGTACCCTGGGGTTTTAATATGACTAACATCCAATTAAGTGGAAAATTTTCCAGTCTGGCATCTCGAATGCTGTTGGGTTATTGGTGCTTTGCTCTATTGATCATTCTCAGACTGTGGCAGAGTTGGTGGCTTGTGTGTGGGGACAATAATGGCCTTAATGGGATGCTGGCTTAATCCGGCCTGACCCTTACCTTCTCAGCACTCTAATTCAGGAACTTTCCAGCAAAGTGGAATGGGGACGGTGTTACCTGGGTGGAAATCATGAGGAAGTGGGTTCGAATCCCATCAGCACTGTTTCCAGATCTTGCCCTGAGCTGATCCAAAAGGAAAGGCTGCTGTTAGTCGAGGTGACTCTGAAGATTATCAATTATCTATCAGATCATCATAAAAACATTTCAGGAAAGGAACCCCATAAGTCATTAGCTGCTCTAGTGTAGGTCCTTGTCCTCAATCCCTCGCTGCCTGCTGAGGTGTCCTCGTTAACTGATGCAACAGTGACAATTTCCAGGTTATGTAGAACAGTGGAGCAGACCCTTCATCCCCACGGTGTCCATGCCAACCATGCAGCCAATGAAAGCTCATACCGCACGTGGTCTGTATGACTCCATTGTCTGCCTGTTGATATGTCTGTCTAAATGACTTCTAAGTATTGTTATTGTATCTGTTTCTACATCACAACCCATCATGTTTTAAAAAACTTGCTCATAAATCTCCTTTAAACATTCCTCCTCTCACCTTAAAACTAAGTGAAGTAAGATTTGACATTTCCACCCTAGGAGAAAGATGCCAGCTATCTACCCCACTAGCCTTCTCATAATTGTATATACCTGTAGGCTGGTAGAGAAATATCAGCCTTGTTATCATTCGCTCTATGTTCATTGAAAGGAGAAGTGCTACACCTGCCTATTCACCTCCTCCCTCACCCCCATTCAGGGCCCCAAATGTTAGGCAACACCTCACCTGTGAATCTGCTGGGGTCATCTATTGTATCGAGTGCTCCCGATGCGGCCTCCTCTACATTGGTGAGACCCATCGTAAATTGGGGGGCCCTTCAGCCAACAGATCCGTGCCCACCATCACTATTCCTACATCGATCCCAATTTATTATCCCCACACTCCCATTAATTTCCTCAGATTCCACCACTCTCTACACACCAGGGGTAATTAACCTACCAGCCCATGCACCTTTGGGATGTTGGTGGAAACTAGTATACCCAGAGGAGACCCGTGCAGTCTCAGAGAGAAGGGGCAAACTCCATACAGAAAACACCCTGAGTCAGGAATTCTTATGGAGGGAGACAGGTACTGAAATAGGAAGTGCTGGAGGAACTTAGCAGGCCAGGCAGCAACTCTGGAGAGAAATGAATGTTGGCAGTTTGGGTCAAGACCAGATAAAGACCAACATACTGAATAGTGGGGCAGGCTTGAAGGACTCCGGATCCTGTTTCTCTGTGTGTTTTCAATGAGCAGAAAGAGAGTGTGCTGTGGTACCTGCCAAAGCACCCCTCACCAAACCCAGTTCTGCTCCTGCATCGATGCATCAAGTGCAGCAACATGGAGCCTGATGGGAAATCATTTCAAGAGCTCTAGGACTTTTGGATGATTTAATAAATTTGGTTAACTACTAAATTGTTAGCAAAGATCCGAGAAAGGGATTGTAACTCCTGGGGAACCAGAAAGACTGGGGTGTTTCGGCTCTGCCCAATTTGTACGGTGACCTCATTGAACCCAAGTGTGTATTCATTTAAACTCTACTCAATATGTGCTCACCATGGAACACCAATTGGCAACAAAATCTATTTGCAGAGGTTACAAACTTATGTGTATAATGTACAAAGAGCTTAAAAACAAGGTGGTCTTTCTTAATTCACGGAGTCGTCACAGATGGCCTCCCCACAATTTGTCCAGCATTGTTGCTGCTGACAGGACAGTTGCAACAGGACTCAATCTAAGAAGAAGTAATTGCCTTGAAAAAGCAATATTGTCCAGACCCTTCATCTGGACTGAAAGGTTGAGGGGAAATGGTCAGTATAAAGAGGTGAGGGGACGAGCTATGACAAGAGCTGAAAAGATCCAGGTGGATCCAGGTGGGGAGGGGGTAACAGGCAGATAAAATGTTCACATACTGTATAGGATATTCAGACTGGCACACGGGTACAATGACAGAGCTGCTGCATCACATTACCAGAGACACAGGTTCAATCCTGGCCTTGGACGCTAGCTGTGTGGAGCTTGCATGTTCTCCTGTAACTCTGTGGGTTTCCTCCGAGTGTCCTGGCTCCCTCCCACGTCCCAAAGACATGAGGTGGTAGGTTACTGGGAACTGTAAATTGCCCCTCAGTGTAGGTGAGTGGTGGAACACGGGGTCGGGGGGGGGGGAGCAGGTGGAGTTGAAGGGAGGGTGTGGAGGATAACATGGGCTTAGTAAGTTGATGGTCAGGAGGAAATCTTTCCCCTTGTCCTGCTATGGTTACAGAAGCACGGTAGCTAGTCTGAGGATGTCATACACAGGCAATAAGTGGTCAATACGAACCTTGCGGACAGAAAATGAGGCCCTTGGCAGGTCAGGTAGCATCTATAGAAAAACATGATATTCTAATTCTGCCAAAGGGCCTCAGATCTAAAATGTTAACTGTTTCTCCCTCCACAGGTGCTGCTGAGTATTTGCACAATTTTCTGATTGTATTTCAAATTTCTTGAAAGCCTGAAGTTCTTGATTTTCAGAGACCTTGTGGAATCTGTTTCCAATTTTCACTGGATAATACCTGGTCCTATTGACCATCTGCACTCCCCCCCCGGTCTCACCTCCGACCTGTTGGAGGTACTTGTGTCTCTCAGAACTTGTGACTAGAGTCATAACATTTACCCTGTTTCCATTTCTGCTCCTCTATTTCACTCTCCCGTGGTACATCACAGGCTCTTTTCCCTTCTCATTACATCCAGCCATGGAATGAACTGTGATCCGCTAGCTTTAAAACAATGCTGTTTGACAACCCACCCACCCTACGTAACGTCTCTGTTATGGCTCCTCTGCCCTCAGAACTGTTTCACTTCCCCATGGGAAGATGGGCGGCAAGGAGAAGTGAAACAATCCTTTACCACATCTGTAAATACAAACTCTCGTCTGACACCAGTGCTTGAGACAAACAGTCTGTGGCAAAGATTCCCTAAATGTTCAACAAGTGGATTTCAACCAGTGCCAATCACTGCTGCATTCTATGCAGTCCTGAAGAAGGATCATTAACCCTTTATTCATTTCCATAGATGCTGCCGGACCTGCTGAGTTCCTCCAGCACTTTGTGTACGTTGCTCTGCATTTCTTTTCGTCAACCTTTCCCCTTGCTGCACCTCGTCTGGTGCTGTAGCAAGAAACGTTCAGCATTTTGAACAACTACTTTGGTCTTCTTTGCCTTGGCTGGTTGTTAACCCCTGCAGCCACTACCTTCATGTTCAAGTGTTGCACCTGGAGTTCCTTTTTGCGTTTTCTCTGATGGCTGGTGGATAATTCATTCTGCACGTGGTTCCATGCCTTCAGAGAAGCTGGCACAGAACAGTTCAACACACGAGCAGGCAGTTTCTCCTGCAACGTCATGCTGAACCAAAAAAATTTAAATGCCTAACTAAACGAATCTACTCTGTCTACATAATGTTCATATCTCTCCATTCTCTGCACATTCATGTGTCTATCTCAGAGCCTCTTAAACACCTCAATAGCCTCTATTACCTCTAGTAGCACCCCTGAAAGTACATTCCATGTACCCACTGCTCTGTGTAAAAAATTTGCCCCACACATCACTGGTAAATTAGCCTCGCACTCCCCACCTTAGATGCATGCCCTTAGACATTTCAACCTTGGAAAAAGATACTCTGTCTATCACATCCTAATCTACTGGGCATTTCTACCTCCTGCCTTAAAACCAACCCATATTCTGTAGCCCTGGTCTCTGCAAAGCCTGCGTTTATAGTTTAAAAAAAATCCTTTTCAGTGTTGTGGCCATCACATTGGGTAATCTAGGCATGTTGCCCCCTGTAGTGTTGGTCTTTGAGGCCTGTTTACGCTGTGGTGGTCTTGCTGAGGTAGTCCGGTGGTAGTCCTGGGAGCAGTAGATTGATCCCCATTGTAGCTCGGAGAGATTTGTGTTTGTAAACTGGGAGCAATGTGAAAAATGGTAAAACCCTATCAGAATACAATCAATCCCCCCCCCCCCATCTCAATTTGTAATGTGTGTGTGTGTGTGTGTGTGTGTGTGTGTGTGTGTGTGTGTGTGTGTGTGTGTGTGTGTTGCTTTGTACATTTTGTCAGAATGTAGAATACTTACGCAATAAGTCACCGTCCCTGCATGGCTAGCCAGTGCCTCATCTCATGCCTCAAAGCTGAAGTCATCTTCAACATACAGTTGGTGTTGTGACATGCTGACAAACCAGGCCTCTCTTGCACAAGTCGGGGGCTTGCTCCTGATCCCACTCCTCTGCTATGATCTGCCTTTCTTCAACACTGGTGAACTGTGGCAGGGTAGGGCAGGAACCTGGAATGTTGTTGAAACGTAATGACATGAACTCCGGAACATTTCCAGAATTCCTGATTTCACCCTCAAATTTCTCCCTTACTTCTCCTCTACCCATAGGCTCCAGCAAATCTCCTTCTTCTAGATGAAGGCACATATAAGCCTGTTGACAAGTTTGCAGATGACATCTGTGTAGTGGGCCTATACTCAGATAACGATGAGATAGAGTAGAGCAGGGATGGCCAACCTGTGGCGCATTGGAAATGGTGCATTGCACCTCAGTGATAATAAAAAAGTAAGCCTACTCATGCAAAAAGTATTAATCAAAACCGATTTGTAGAAAAAAATCTATAACAGGAATTCAAGTAGCTTAGAGCTAGAAATGGGTTTTACTAAGAATAAATCTAAAACTTAGCAATTATTTTTAGCGATTTTATTATTTTGTGTACATCTTTTGGCGAATGTTATCTTCTTTCACATTAATCTGTTTTCAATTAAAAAATAATGTTCAATGAGTCAAACTAGGAAAGAAGGACTTTTGTTCAGCAGTCGTTCCATAACTGTTCAATACACGTTTGATACTTGTTTGATCCTGAGGTGCCAGGCGTCTGCATCAGCGGTGCGTCGCAGGTTTTTGCCACTCAGTTTACAATTGACACTCGTGCGCTGCGGAGTTGTGCTTTGTCCTTTATGAACATTTGCAGTTTTGCACTTTTTTGAAAATTAAGCTTTGTTTTTACATTCAGTTACCCATCACAGTGCAAAAACAAATGAGCAAAAGAAAACCAGAAAGTGATAGCAAGCGTGAATTCGATGAACAGTGGGAAAATGAGTTCTTATTTATAGCGGGTCCGTCAGGAAAACCATTGTGTATTATTTGTGAAAACACTTTCTCACATAATAGAAGACATGATCTTAATAGACACTATAAAACACAACATCAGACTGAAATAGAAGGGAAACTGAAGCTAGTGCTTGGGTCTGAGTTACGGAAAGAAAATGTGATTAAGAAAAAGGAAGAAATCAAAAGAAGACAAAATATATTTATTAGAAGTCTCATTAAGGTAAGTAATGTTTATCTTGTTTTTATATTAAATCAATATATCATGTAAAATGCTAAATATGTCTATATTAACATATTTTTACAAGAATTGAATGGAGGTACAAGAGTTGTATGGTGCATCTGAACTCGTGCGTGAAAAAATTGACGCATAGAATGTAAAAGGTTGACCACCCCTGGAGTAGAGAAACATTGAGTTGGAGTACATAAATGATGAGATAGAGAATGGATAATGATGAGATGAGTACAGAAATGATGAGCTAGAGGATGGATAGTGATGAGATGAGTACATAAATGATGAGATAGAGGATGGATAGTGATGAGATGAGTACAGAAATGATGAGATAGAGGATGGATAGTGATGAGATGAGTACAGAAATGATGAGATAGAGGATGGATAGTGATGAGATGAGTACAGAAATGATGAGCTAGAGGATGGATAGTGATGAGATGAGTACAGAAATGATGAGATAGAGGATGGATAATGATGAGATTAGTACATAAATGATGAGATAGAGGATGGATAATGATGAGATGAGTACATAAATGATGAGATAGAGGATGGATAGTGATGAGATGAGTACAGAAATGATGAGCTAGAGGATGGATAGTGATGAGATGAGTACAGAAATGATGAGATAGAGGATGGATAATGATGAGATGAGTACAGAAATGATGAGATAGAGGATGAATAATGATGAGATGAGTACATAAATGATGAGATAGAGGATGGATAATGATGAGATGAGTACAGAAATGATGAGATAGAGGATGGATAATGATGAGATGAGTACAGAAATGATGAGATAGAGAATGGATAATGATGAGATGAGTACAGAAATGATGAGATAGAGGATGGATAATGATGAGATGAGTACAGAAATGATGAGATAGAGGATGGATAATGATGAGATGAGTACATAAATGATGAGATAGAGGATGGATAGTGATGAGATGAGTACAGAAATGATGAGATAGAGGATGGATAGTGATGAGATGAGTACAGAAATGATGAGCTAGAGGATGGATAGTGATGAGATGAGTACAGAAATGATGAGATAGAGGATGGATAATGAAGAGATGAGTACAGAAATGATGAGATAGAGGATGGATAATGATGAGATGAGTACATAAATGATGAGATAGAGGATGGATAATGATGAGATGAGTACAGAAATGATGAGATAGAGGATGGATAATGATGAGATGAGTACAGAAATGATGAGATAGAGGATGGATAGTGATGAGATGAGTACAGAAATGATGAGATAGAGGATGGATAATGATGAGATGAGTACAGAAATGATGAGATAGAGGATGCATAATGATGAGATGAGTACAGAAATGATGAGATAGATGGATAATGATGAGATGAGTACATAAATGATGAGATAGAGGATGGATAATGATGAGATGAGTACATAAATGATGAGATAGAGGATGGATAGTGATGAGATGAGTACAGAAATGATGAGCTAGAGGATGGATAGTGATGAGATGAGTACAGAAATGATGAGATAGAGGATGGATAATGAAGAGATGAGTACAGAAATGATGAGATAGAGGATGGATAATGATGAGATGAGTACATAAATGATGAGATAGAGGATGGATAATGATGAGATGAGTACAGAAATGATGAGATAGAGGATGGATAATGATGAGATGAGTACAGAAATGATGAGATAGAGAATGGATAATGATGAGATGAGTACAGAAATGATGAGATAGAGGATGGATAATGATGAGATGAGTACAGAAATGATGAGATAGAGGATGGATAATGATGAGATGAGTACAGAAATGATGAGATAGAGGATGGATAGTGATGAGATGAGTACATAAATGATGAGATGATTTCAGATACGGTGAAATAAAGTACAGACATTATGAAATGGAGTACAGAAATGATGAGATGGAGAACAGAAATGAGGAGAAATCCTTTCATTCCTTCAACCAATCACTTCCAAGAAAATGAATACTGTTAACACATTGAAGCTGATAGGGTGGTCCAATAGTTAGGTCAATGGACCGCTAATCCATTTTGCCCTTGATCAGTGTGGACAAGTTGGGCCAAAGGGTTTGCTTCTGTGCAATCCCACTCTATGACTACGATGTGCAACAACAGCTTTGCCTTCTGGCCGGCGGTCAGCAAATGCACAGTCAAGTTACCAAAACAGTCTCACAGTCTCACCAGAAGTTGTTCTTCATCTTGAAGTGCTTCTCACCAATGAACAAGCATCTGGTAATGGGTGTCCCTCCCTGTATGGAGCAGTCTAGTAATAAGACCATAAGATCCTAAGTAGGCCATTCGGCCCATCAAGTCTGCTCTGCCATTCAATCATGGGCTGATCCAATTCTTCCAGTCATCCCCATTCCCCTGCTTTCACCCCATACCCTTTGATGCCCCGGCTAATCAAGAACCTATCTATCACTGCCTTAAATACACCAAATAACTTTGCCTCCACAGCCGCTCGTGGCAATAGATTCCACAGATTTACCACCCTCTGATTAAAGTAATTTCTCCACATCTCTGTTCTAAAAGAACATCCTTCAATCCTGAAGTCGTGCCCTCTTGTCCTACAATCCCCTACCATGGGAAATAACTTTGTCATATCTAATCTGTTCAGACCTTTTAACACTCAGAATGTTCCTATGAGATCCCCCCTCATTCTTCTGAACTCCAGGAATCCAGCCCAAGAGCTGCCAGACGTTCCTCATATGGTAACCCTTTCATTGCTGGAATCATTCTTGTGAATCTTCTCTGAACCCTCTCCAATGTCAGTATATCCTTTCTAAAATAAGGAGCCCAAAACTGCACACAATACTCCAAGTGTGGTCTCACAAGTGCCTTTTACAGCCTCAACATCACATCCCTGCTCTTATATTCTATAACTTTAGAAATGAACACTAACATTGCTTTCGCCTTCTTCACAACCGACTCATCCCCAGGTTAACCTTTAGGGTATCTTGCACAAGGACTCCCAAGTCCCTTTGCATCTCTGCATTTTGAATTCTCTCCCCATCTAATTAATAGTCTGCCCATTTATTTCTTCCACCAAGGTGCATGACCATACACTTTCCAACATTGTATTTCATTTGCTACTTCTTTGCCCATTCCCCTAAACTATCGAAGTCTCTTTGCAGGCTCTCTGTTTCCTCAACACCACCCGCTCCTCCAACTATCTTTGTACCATTGGCAAATTTAGCCACAAATCCATCAATACCGTAGTCCAAATCATTGGCATTCATCGTAAAAAGCAGCTGTCCCAACACCAACCCCTGTGGAACTCCACTGGCAACCAGCAGCTGACCAGGCAATGCTCCACCCAGGCTAGTAACTTCCCTGTAGTTCTATGGGCTCTTATCTTGCTAAGCAGCCTCATGTGCGGCACCTTGTCGAAGGCCTTCTGAAAATTATGGAGCAGTCTGATAATGGGGTGTCCCTCCCCTGTAGGGTGCAGTCTGCCGCTCTCTCTGTAACGATTTTTATTTTAATTTTGAAACCACTACTGTCATTTTCTTTATCACTGCTTGTGGTGTACACCACGTCCAAACTGACCTCCCAACATTACTCATCCATCTCAATGTTTTGCTGACTTCTTATCTGTGGTTTTTGACCAATCATCACCTTCCTTCTGTTGTACTGCGCTTGGTTACCACTACTCTGAATCATTGTGTGCTGTCCAGCCTTCCGTGCATTTTATTGAGCTAAACCAAAAGGCCTGTGCTCTGTGATTCCATGGAAACGATGACAGGGCTTTCGACTGTAGTCATTTCTTTTGCTACTTGTCAGTCGAGTTTATTGTCATGTGCACCTGTACATGGAAAGCCTAATTCCAGCAACATCGCGGACACTGAGCATTAGGGGCACAATCTTCACAAGAAAAATCATAAATTATGCAAATTTATACAAGGAGGGACATAGTTAGGACAAACAATAACAAAGTCCATTGTACTGCAAAGTGATCGCAGTGTTGCTGCATCAGATAATGATTAGGGTTGTGAATATTGGTTCAAAGCGCAGACGGTCGAAAGGAAATCACTGTTCTTGAACTTGGTGGTGTGGGTCCTGAGGAAAGGTCTCGGCCCATAGACGCTGCCTGACCTGCTGAGTTACGCCAGCACGCTGGCTGTGCTGTCGGTAGCTACAAGAAGATGACATGGTCTGGATGGTGGGGAATCTTCGATGTCAGATACTGCCTTCTTGAGGCAGCATTTCCTGTAGTTACTACCGATGAAGGGAGGGATGTGTCTGTGACATGTTGGTCTGATTCCACTACTCTCTGCAGCTTCTGCGCATTCCAATTGCTCTATCAGACCCGTCAGAATACGATGCATTGATGCTGATGGGACCTTTATTCATCGCTGGGGATCCTGCCATTTTGCTGGTGTTGGAACAAATAAACAAACAAACAAACAAACAAACAAATAAATAAGTAGACAGATAGATAGATAGATAGATTTATAGATAAATAGACAGACAGGTTAGATAAATAGACAGATTAAATAGACAGATAGATAGATAGATTTATAGATAAATAGACAGACAGGTTAGATAGATTTATAGATAAATTTAAAATAGATAGACAGATTAAATAGATAGATTTATAGATAAATAGACAGACAGGTTAGACAGATAGACAGATTAAATAGACAGATAGATAGATAGATAGATTTATAGATAAATAGACAGACAGGTTAGATAGATAGACAGATTAAATAGACAGATAGACAGATGGATAGACAAATTAGATAGATCGATAGAAAAAAAGCATGAGTTGTAGAGTCCTTGAAAGAGTATCTATATGTTCTGGAACCATTTCAGCTTTTAGGTGTGTGGTTTCGAGGTCTGATGGTTGTAGGGTAAAAACTGTTCCCAAACCTGGTCATGAGGTGCCTAGACTCCTCTACCTTCTGCGCGATGGTAGTAGTGGGCATAGACCATGGCTTGGATGATGATGGTCCTTGATGGTGGACGCTGCTTTCTTGTGCCAGTGCTCTTTGTAGATGAGCTCAGTGGTAGGGAGGGATTTTCCTGTGATGAACCAGGCTATATCCATTACTTTTGTAGGCTTTTCCATGCTTGGGAACTGATGTTTCCATGCCAGGCCATGATACAACCAGTCAGGATACTCCCCACTGTGTATCTATAGAAGTTTGTCAAATTTTTAGATGACACGTCCAATCTGTACAAACTCCTAAGAAATTAAAACCATAAGACCATAAGAATTAGAGGCACTGCTGTGCCTTCTTAGTAATGGCACTTCCATGCACACCCCAAGTCAGATCCTCTGAAATGATAACGCCAAGCAATTAGCCTGAAGATGCACACTCAATGTTTTAAGAACAATTTCATCTTCTCTGCCAATCAGAATTCTGTACAGTCCATGAACGTTATTTTGGTCTCTTTTTGTCCTACTTTGTTTAACGTCTTTCTTATTGTAACTTATAGTATTTGTTTATGTATCACACTGTGCTGCTGCCGCAGAACAAGTTTCACGACGTACGTCAGTGAAAATAAACCGGATTCTGATTCTGATTCATAATCTTATCAGTTTTTCCTCATCTCTGTTGCTCCAGAGAAAACAATCCTAATGTGTCTAACCATTCTTTATAGCCTTCTGACCAAGGCAACTTCTGAGGAAACTTTTTCTGTGCCTCTCCCAAGCCTCCACATCCTTCCAAATTGGTGTGTCTGGCAAATCACCTCCTTGTGCACCTTCTCGCTTGTCCTCTATCTCAATAATGATATTTACTGGGGTAGAAACCCTCTCCTCCTTCTGTTTGTGATTTGTAGCAGCCTCTGAGTTTCACCATATACCCTGTCTGGGACTGGCCTACCACTGCGTTGTCTGCCAGCCACATTTTATAACATTGGTTTGTACTTTGCCATCAATTTTGCATGGACTGGTTTTCCCTCACTTCATCTCACCATGATTGATAGGGAATTTCCCAGAGTCAGGCTGTCAGGGTAGAACGAACCTTCTCCACAATCATTACAGAGAACAGATACTCCATGATGATCCTTTGTCATGTCAACTTTATCACCAGTGTTGGAACATGTTCTTTCACCAAATAAAATCCATTTGCAGAGTGTGCAGACGAATACACAAGGAGTGACAAAGCGAGACCTCTTTATATAAGACCCTCATACACAGCCTCCCCTAAACTTCCTGTAAAATTGATACAGCAGTAAGGTAATTTGGTCACACAAAATAATCCTTAGAACAGTATCAGCCTGAAAGCAATTATTATGGTGCATGGTTAATGTTACTTCAGCATAATCACTCACTGTCTCACAAACACCTCTTGGCAGGGCATGGAAAAAGGCAAATTGTAACGTCCTTGCCTCAACAATGATGTCACAACCCTGAGGAGTGGCAACACAACAATATTTTGCAAACATATGACTCATATCCTGAGCTTGAAAACGACACAACTGTGCGGCTCTTCGCGTTAGCCACAGGCTGTTTCTAGGCACAGAGCAAGAGAGGGAAGCCACACTCACTTTTTGTTCAACTGCCTCTTCACTTCTGCTTCGGGATTTCCCGAGTCTGCAGAACTGTAGACCTGGCAACCCTTTCAGGCACAGGCACTGCTATCTGACTGCAGATAGCCTCCACCCTTCCCAGTATATTGTGGTGGCATAGGAATGCCAGTGCAGACTTGGGGGCATGGGCCGGCTGATGTGTGAGGGTGGCTCAGTCAGGGTGAAGGGTGGATTTCACTCCATCATTCCTGAAAGCACTGGCTGCTCCACTGGGCACCACCATCCAATCTGCCACAACTGTGGCATGTACAATATTGACTCTGAACAATCCTCGTTATCCTAAGGCTCTACCCCTTTAAGGATTGCTTCTGGGGACGAACTGTATTCCTGCAAAGTTTTATAGTGGGTAATGTTCCAGATGCACTGCCAGGTGGGGAGTAAAAATGCTGTCTGCTTTACTTTTGAAAAGTAATTTATCATTAATTTCAATTGCTATTTTCCAAAATTTTATAGTGTAGTGAGCAATACCGAGACGTACTGCCAAACGTTATCCCACTTTTTGAGAAAGGAGGGAGGGAGAAAACAGAGAACTATCGACCTGTCAGCCTGACATCGGTGGTGGGAAAGATGCTAGAGTCCATTATTAAGGATGAAATAGTGGCATATCTAGATAGCAGTGATAGGATTGGGCCGAGCCAGCATGGATTTACCAAGGGTAAATCATGCTTGACTAATCTGTTGGAGTTTTTCGAGGATGTAACCAGGAAGTTAGATGGGGGAGTTCCAGTGGATGTAGTGTACCTCGATTTTCAGAAGGCATTTGATAAGGTCCCACATAGAAGATTGGTGGGTAAAATCAAAGCTCAGAGTATCGGGGGAAAGGCATTGACATGGATAGAAAACTGGTTGGCAGATAGAAAGCAAAGGGTAGCGGTGAATGGGTGTTTCTCGGAATGGCAGGTGGTGACTATTGGGGTGCCACAGGGCTCGGTATTGAGACCACAGCTGTTTACGATTTACGTCAACGATTTGGATGAAGGCATTGAGAATAACATCAGCAAGTTTGCTGATGATACTAAGCTGGGTGGCTGTGTGACATGTGATGAGGATGTTAGGAGAATTCAGGGTGACTTGGATAGGCTGGGTGAGTGGGCAGATACTTGGCAGATGGTGTTTAATGTGAATAAGTGTGAGGTTATCCACTTTGGGAGTAAGAACAGGCAGATTATTATCTGAATGGTGTAGAGTTGGGTAAGGGAGAAATACAAAGAGATCTATGAGTCCTTGTTCATCAGTCACTGAAGGTGAATGAGCAAGTGCAGCAGGCAGTGAAGAAGGCTAATGGAATGTTGGCCTTTATTACAAAGGGAATTGAGTACAAGAGCAAGGAAATCCTCTTGCATTTGTACAGGGCCCTGGTGAGACCACACCTGGAGTATTGTGTACAGTTTTGGTCTCCAGGGTTAAGGAAGGACATCCTGGCTGTAGAGGAAGTGCAGCGTAGATTCACAAGGTTAATTCCTGGGATGTCTGGACTGTCTTACGCAGAGAGGTTAGAGAGACTGGGCTTGTACACGCTGGAATTAAGGAGATTGAGAGGGGATCTGATTGAAACATATAAGATTATTAAGGGATTGGACAAGATAGAGGCAGGAAATATGTTCCAGATGCTGGGAGAGTCCAGTACCAGAGGGCATGGTTTGAGAATAAGGGGTAGGTCATTTAGGACAGAGTTAAGGAAAAACTTCTTCTCCCAGAGAGTTGTGGGGGTCTGGAATGCACTGCCTCGGAAGGTAGTGGAGGCCAATTCTCTGGATGCTTTCAAGAAGGAGCTAGATAGGTATCTTATGGTTACGGGAATCAAGGGATATGGGGACAAGGCAGGAACCAGGTATTGATAGTAATTGATCAGCCATGATCTCAAAATGGCGGTGCAGGCTCGAAGGGCCGAATGGTCTGCTTCTGCACCTATTGTCTATTGTCTATTGTCTATAAGTGATAAGATGATGAAGTTAGACTGCCAGGCCCAAATCAGGAAAAATGTTCCCACCCCAAGGAGGTAAAGGTGGATGTGTACTTAGAGATAATGAGGTTCATGATTTATTGAGGGAATGCATGATAGAACATTTGCTAGTGCCCAGATCACTGGAATTCCTCTCACTACTAACATTGTTTAAATTCTTCCTTACTTCTAATATTTGTATATCTGTGCACTTGTAGTGTTACTGTGACACTGTAATTTCCTCTGTCTATCAGAAGTCTGAGGTCCCTCACCACCAGGTTCAGGAACAGTTATTACCCCTCAACCATCAAACTCCTGAACCAGCGTGAATAACTTTACTCACCTAAACTCTGAAGTGATTCCACAGCCTCATATATAAAGTCTCATATAAAGTCTTAGGCACACATACATAGCTGGGTGGCCTAAGATGGTTGCACAGTATTACAGTATTTTATGTTTTGCATTGTACTATGGCTAGAAAAATAAATCCTGACATCTGTGACTGACGATGTACCTGATTCTGATCTGGGTTCCAATTATAGTGTGGAGGGGACAGGAAGAGTGGTGCTCTGATTGGGAAAAGGAGAAGGGAGAGGGGAAGGAGTGGGAAGCACTAGAGAGACAGTCTGTAATGATCAATAAACCAATTGTTTGGAATCAAATGACCTTGCCTGGTGTCTCAGGACTGGGTGTGTCTGCACCCCCACCCCTGGCACTCCTCTGCCACCTGTCCCACACCCTACCCTCGCCATTCCAAACATCCTTTGCTCCTGCCAGATTTAAAAACTCTCTCTCCAAGCAACTTTCACAAATACAGTTCTCTGCAAAAGTCTTAGGCACCCTAACTATACAGTGTCTATAAAAATATTCACCGCCCCACCTCCAGAAGTTTTCACGTTTTATTGTTTTACAACATTGAATCACAGTGGATTTAATTTCCCTTCTTTTGACACCGATCAACAGAAAAAGACTTTTCGTGTAAAAGTGAAAACAGATCTCTACAAAGTGATCTAAATTAATTACAAATATAAAACACAAATAATTGATTGTATTCACCCCCTTTAATATGACACACAAAGTCATCACTGGTGCAGCCAATTGGTTTTAAAAATCACATGATTAGTTAAATGGAGATCACTGTGTATAGCCAAGGTGTTTCAATTGATTCTAGTAAAAATACACCTGTATCTGGAAGTTCCAACTGTTGGTGAGTCAGTATACTGGCAAAAACTACACCATAAGGACAAAAGAACTCTCCAAGCAACTCCATAAAAAGGTTATTGAAAAGCACAAGTCAGGAGAAGGATACAAGAAAATTTCCAAGTCATTGAATATCCCTTGGAGTACAGTTAAGTCAATCATCAAGAAATGGAAAGAATATGACACAGCTGTAAATCTGCCTAGAGCAGGCCATCCTCAAAAACTGAGTGACCGTACAAGAAGGGGACTAGTGAGGGAGGCCACCAAGAGACCTATGACAACCCTGTAGGAGTTACAAGCTTCAGTGACTGTGATGGGAGAGACTGCACATACAACAACTGTTACCCGGGTGCTTCACCAGTCGCAGCTTTCTGGGAGAGTGGCAAAGAGAAAGCCACTGTTGAAAAAACTCACATGAAACCTCAGTCAGTGTTTGCCAGAAGACGTTTGGGAGACTCTGAAGTCAGCTGGAAGAAGGTTCCATGGTCTGATGAAACCAAAATTGAGCTTTTTGGCCATCAGACTAAATGCTATGTTAGGCATAATCCAAACATTGCACACAATTAAAAACACACCATCCCTACCATGAAGCATGGTGGTGCTGCATCATGCTGTGGAGATGCTTCACTGCAGCAGGCCCTGGAAGGCTTGTGAAGGTAGGGGGTAAAATGAATGCAGCAAAATACAGGGAAATCCTGTTGGAAAACTTGGTGTAGTATTCAAGACAACTGTGACTTGGGAGAAGATCTGTCTTCCACTAAGACAATGACCTCCAGCATAAAGCCAAAGCTACACAGCATGGCTTAAAGACAGAAATGTTAATGTCCTGAGTGGCCAAGTCAGAGTCCAGACCTCAATCCAACTGAGAATTTGTGGCTGAACTTGAAAGGGGCTGTTCACACATGATCCCCATGCAATCTGGCAGATCTTGAGCAGTTTTGTAAAGAAGAATGAGGAAAAATTGCAGTGTCCAGATGTGCAAAGCTGTTAGAGACCTATCCACACAGACTTGAGGCTTTAATTGCTGCCAAAGATTGATCACTAAATACTAACTTGAAGAGAGTGAATACTTATGGAATCAATTATTTTGTGTTTTATATTCATAATTAATTTATATCACTTTGTAGAGATCTGTTTTCACTTTGACACGAAAAGTCTTTTTCTGTTGATCAGTGTCAAAAGAAGCCAAATTAAATCCACTGTTATTCAATATTGTAAAGCAGTAAAACATGAAACATATTTTAATTCGTACAATTTGTCTTCTTTTGCACATTGGTTCTTCATTTATGTATAGATTTTCATAAATTCTAATGTACTTTTTTTATTTTCCTGTAAGTGTCTGCAAGAAAGTGATTCCTAAATTAGCATATGGTAGCACATGCTGACATTTACATACTTTGATAATAAATTTACTTTGACTTTTGATTTTGGATTTCGAGTCAAGTGACCTGTGTGAAGATTGGAGAGACAACTTTACTCTGCGTTTTGATCTAGCTGTGGAGGATAAATTAGAGGAAATGAAGGCCAAGATGTGATTGTTGTCAAAAGTAGGGGAGGAGAGGTCTTTACCGCACTCGAGGACATGTTCGATACACTGCAGGCCCACTTCAAGTCCGGAAGTGAATGAGCTGAGTGCTTTTGGATCTCTGCATGCAACCAGGGTTAGGGGGAGTCCACTAACACTTGCTCAATGGAGCCGAGGATGCTGGCAGACTATTGCAGAGTTTAGGGGCTCCGTCAAGTGCGGGGCAGCTGATTAGTGAATTTTAAATCCATTCTTTTACACAAGATGGAGATAATGAAGTTGCTGTTTAGAAATAGCAATGAACAGCCAAAACAGAAGAGCCCAGACTTGAGAAAGAGTAGGTGGGATGTACCCTGGAAAATCATGTCTATATTCAGTCAATGACAAACAGCAGGTTGAGATGAGCCATTCAGGGTCAGACTCACAGCATCTGTTGAGCTCACTGCATCTTGTATCAGGCGAAGTTGATTCAGTGTATGTTGGTGCAAGGGCGTCCTGTGACATTTCACTTGACTTGATGCGGCAGCAGTCCTGAGGTGGTGCATTTAGAACCAAGTGCTCATCATATGCAACCAACCGGCACTGGAAGCAGGCTGAGACATGCCCAGAGAAGGTAATGAACCCAAAGGATCATGAGAGAAACGACGGAATTTTCAAAAAAATAAAGAATCGCTTCATTTGGCGCATGTGATCAAAACATTGCAATGTGTTGTTTGCATCAACAGCCAACACAGCCCAAGGGTGTGCTGGAGGCAGCCCAAGAGTATTGCTGTGCTTTCAGCACCAACATTGCAAGCCACAACTGACTGAACCATACGTCATTGGAATGTATGTGGGATTCCTATAGGAAACCCCCGCCCGCGGTCACGAGGAGAACATCCTCACAGGCACCTGCGGGAATTGAACCCCAATTGCTGTCGGTGTAAAGTGCCATGCCAACCACTAAGCTGCCTTGCCACTGGTTGTAGAGACAGGAAAGATATCTCTCCCAGAACTGGAACTGGTAAAGATGCAGTAAGACATTCTGAAGCTTGTCCCAGTGTGACACCACACATGGGTCAGTCTGTCTACCTCCATGCCACATCAGGTGTCAAGGATACAAAGCCTGAGACTATCAGCGTGGTGAGCCACGGGTCAATCTCTCACCACTGGCTGGAGATGGAGAAGGCCACCAGACAAGTCAGTGGACGAGACGACTAGAATATTGGACCACACTTGGAGTACTGTGAGCAGTTTAGGATCCCTTATCCAAGAAAAAAATGTGCTGACATTGGAGAGGATCCAGAGGAAATTCACGAGAATGATCCTGGTAATGAAAGGGTTAACATACAAGGAGCTCTTGATGACTCTGAGCCTGTACTCTCTGCCCTTTAAAAGATTGGGGTGGGGGGGAGAATCTCATTGAAACCCACTGAATATTGAAAGCCCTAGACAGAATGGACATGGAGAGGGTGTTTCCTGTAGTGGGGTAATTTAGGACCAGAGGACACAGCCTCAGAATAGAAGGCATTCCTTTAGAACAGAGATGATGAGGAATTTCTTGAGCCAGAGGGTGGTGAATCTGTGGAATTCATTGCCACAGATGGCTGTGTAGGCTAAATCATTGGGTACACTTAAAGTGGAAGTTGATAGGTTCTTGATTAGTGTGTATGTTAAATGTCACGAGCTTGGAGATACTTCCTGAATCCTGCTCACCAGCCATCAGGAGTGTGATGGAATGCTTTCACTTGCCGGGATGAGTGCAACTTCAACAACACAGAGGCTCAGCGGCAAACAGGACGTAGGAGCCCACTTGACAAGCTCCCCACCCACAACCATTCACTCACTGTACCATCTACACGATCCACTGCAGCCACTCACCAACACTCCTTAGACAACACCTTCCAAACCCACGACCTCTACCAGCCGGAAGGTGTCCATTGATCGGGATCAATCATGGATGTTGCATCCCAGCTGTCTACATGATACACAAACCAGGACAGTATGATATGGAGAGCAAGTTCTTGTCCATATAGCAAGCTCCCCTCGCCATACAACTGAAGAACCCAAAGAACGACAGAGACTAATAAAGTTTGGCACCAGTGGAGTTGCCAGTCAGCGTTGAACTCAACATACCTTGGGGACTCCAGCTCCAGACTTTTCCCTTGGGGTTTACTCCCACAAGAGTGGGTTTAGCTGAAAGGCAGTCGGGGTTTGAGATCAAGAGTTTTCCTTCTCCTAGATGAGCTGCCAACCACGGCTGATGAGCCCCATCTGCCCGAAGCGACTGTCTCTAAGGTGCCAGTAACTTGCCTTTGCCCCCTATCTCCTGTCAATAGAAACAGTTCCACCAGGCTTAGTAGCTAAGCTACGTGTGAAGGTTAGGAGCTGGACTTGATTGTCAGAGGCTATTTGAGACGCATGCCTTTGGGAGTATTTAATAGGTAGTGAGAGTTTATTCCCATTACCACCCCCAGCTGTTACAACCATAGGGGAACAGAAGGACAGCAAAAACAGAGGAATATCCTCGACTGGAAGTTGCGTCCGAGCCACACTCCATTCTGAATTGGAAGTCTATCACTGTCACTTCACCTTTGGTGGGTCGGAATCCCGGAGCTCTGTCCCCAGTGAAAGCGTGAGCGCACCTGCGGCTCAGGCGGTACAGTTGTTCAAGAAGGCAGCTCGTCCGCCACCCTCTCAAGGGCAACTAGGGAGGGCAATAAATATTCTAGTTATACTTGGCCTGAATTACAGACTCCTGGAGGAAGCCAACAGATGGTGTTTGAGCCCTTGAGTTCCTCTGGCAGATTTTTGATCCAGATTTCCTCATCTGCAGCCTCTGGTGCCTCCTAAATTACAAATTGGTCTCCAGTGTCCCAAAGAGGGAGAGAGAACGGTCCGAGGAAGTATGGAGAGGAATGTATTTTCTCTGAGAGCCAGCATAAACTTGATGAACTCCTCCATGCCAGACTTCGGTAACATGTGCCATATGGAAATATAAGCATCCCAGTTCAACTGAATACAACAGTTGACACTTGGTAAAATCAGGGTGATCAGCTCCTGGCCAGCTGCAGCAGCCATCTCTGGGAGGTTCAGTCTCATTAAATGCCTTTTGCACCTTCCCATGCCAGCTGGAAAACCAGCAGCCTTTGCCCTCAGTTATAGTACGAGCCCAGACTATCATTTATCACACCCAGACAAGCATTCAAACCAAATTTATACAAGTAACATTTCAACTATTGTGATGTTTCATTGTTGAGAGCAGTGTTTTTAATTCCTGGCAGGTTTGTAAGTCTTAGCCAGGATTGTTGTCCTTTCTGTGCCGAGTTCATTGTGACCTCAGCTTGGACTATATTTAGTCTCAGCGCGCCTGGGTTAACAGAGTGGGGGAGGAGTGGAGCTGGTGTTCCTTCTCACTCCAAAAGCTCCAGAGTCTGATTAGCTTCCGCTCTAAAATGTGGGTCATTAGTCGAGAGCAGAATTAGAAGCTGCTCCTGTCCAAATCTCAGGCTTGAGTCAAACCCCGTGCAATAGGGTGACAGAGTGAAGCAGCTGGGTAGGGCTGCTGTTGACCCGGGTTCGATCCTGACCTCTGGTGTTATTACACGTTTGTGTATGCTCAGGGTTCTCCATGTCCTCCCACATCCTCCGTTTCTGAGCTCGTTCAGAAGCCATTTGACATGGGTGTCGTTACTGGTTGAGGCAGTGAATATAGGAGTGGGGGCATCATGTTATGGTTGCATAAATTGCTGATAAGGCTGTACAGAGTATTCTGTACAGATTTGGTTGCCGTGCCATTGAAAGAGTGTGATTAAGCTGCAGTAAAGCTTCACACCGAAGTTTCACACCTGGATGGCAGGGGGTGGCTTTAATTATAAGGCCAGACTAGATGGTTTGGAGCTGTTTTCCTTAGAGCATAGAAGGATTAGGCAGTAGACTATAAACAAGGTAGATAGTCACAGTCTTTTTCCCATGGTAGGGGAGACTATAACTAGAGGCTATAGGATCAAGGGTGAGGGAGGAAAGATTTAATGGGGCACGTTTTCTACACAGAGGGTGATGGGTACATGGAATAAGCTACCAGAGGAACTGGTAGAGGCATACAGTTAAAACATTGAAAAGACATTTGGACTGATACATGGATTGGAAATGTTTAGAGGAATATGGGCCAAATGGGACTCGTGTAGATTGGCATCTTAGTAGACACAGACAATTTGGGCCAAGAGACATGTTTCCACACTGTATGACTCCATGAATTTGAAAGACAGTGTGTGGTGCTTGAGGAGCAGTTGGGTTAATCGTCATGGAGTCACCCCTGAGGAAGGAGCATACTGACTAAGATCCAACAGGAGAGAGGCAGCCATAGGGCAGGAAAATGGAGGTGGGTGAACTTTGACACATTTACACCCACACGTGCATGAGGGAATATTCCCTGAATTTTCTTTTTTGGCACTCCGCGGTGGAGAAAGAAGCCCAGGCCATAGTGGAAGCTATTAGGCACTGGCGGCACTATCTCACCGGCAAAAGGTTCACCTTGCTGACCGACCAGCGCTCAGTTGCGTTCATGTTCAGCAACCAACAGCGGGGCAAAATCAAACATGATAAAATTTTGCGGTGGAGAATGGAACTCTCCACCTACAACTATGATATCCTGTACCGGCCTGGGAGGCTCAATGAGCCCCCTGATGCCCTATCCCGGGGAGTGTGTGCCAGCGCGCAGCTCGACCAGCTATACTCCCTCCATGCAGATCTTTGCCACCCAGGGGTCACCCAATTTTACCATTTCGTGAAAGCCCGGAACCTGCCTTACTCCCTTGAGGACATCAGGACGATGACCAGGGACTACCAAGTCTGCGCTGAGTGCAAACTGCACTTCTACCGTCCTGAAAAGGCACAACTTATCAAGGCCACCCACCCCTTTGAGTGTCGACTTTAAGGGCCCCCTTCTCTCCACCGACCGCAATGTCTACTTTCTCAACATTATCGACAAGTACTCGCGGTTCCCCTTTGCCATCCCCTGCCCCGACACCACTGCCACGTCCGTCATAAAAGCCCTGCGCCAGCTCTTCACTCTGTTTGGATATCCCTGCTATATCCACAGTGATAGAGGGTCCTCGTTTATGAGTGACGAGCTGCGCCAATACCTGCTGGCTAGGGGTATTGCTACTAGTAGGACCACGAGCTATAATCCCCGGGGAAATGGACAGGTGGAGAGGGAGAATGCCACTGTGTGGAAGGCCACACTCTTAGCCTTTAGGTCAAAGGGATTGCCGGTCTCTCGCTGGCAGGAGGTCCTCCCCGAGGCACTCCACTCTATCCGCTCCCCATTATGCACGTCCACTAATGCCACCCCTCATGAGCGACTCTTTTCTTTTCCCAGGAAGTCTGCCACTGGGACCACCCTACCAGCTTGGCTGACGTCCCCAGGTCCAGTGCTGCTCTGGAAACATGTGAGGAGCAATAAATACTCCCCACTGGTCGAGAGGGTTCACCTTCTACATGCGAACCCCCAGTATGCTTACGTGGTCTTACCTGATGGGCGAGAGGACACGGTCTCCGTCCGTGACCTGGCGCCCACAGAAGCACCAGACCACTACCCCGAACACTCCACAGTGACTATGAACCCCGTACCCACCGATGTATATACCCACGAGACACTGTGCACACCAAGCCCTACGCAGACTCCTCACGACACTCCCATACCGGGCGCCACGCACATGCATGAGGGATTACTGATGCCTAACGGGCTGACACCTCAAGTCAGGCCGGAGCCAGCACAACCACCGTCACCGGTGCAATCACCACCGGTGCTACGTAGATCGCAGCGACAGACTCGACCACCTGATAGACTCGACCTGTAAATATACTTGTAAGAAATTTTGCCCCATGGGGACTCTCTTTTAAAACAAAGGAGGGGTGAATGTGGTGAACTACATATACCTGTCTGGACTCGCCCCCCCGCTGACTGCTCCTGTGGCTCCTCCCACGGACCCCGGTATAAAGGCGATTGGAGGCACTGCTCCTCCCTCAGTCTCCAGGATGTTGTGTGATGGTCTCTTGCTGCTAATCGTGGTCTCTTGCAGCTAATAAAAGCCTATCATTCGCCTCCCGTCTCCGAGAGTTATTGATGGTGCATCAATTATACAATATAGAAGCATAGAAAACCTACAGCACAATACAGGCCCTTCGGAGGGCTTTACCCGTGATGGACTGGGCTGTATCCATGACTTTTTGTAGGATTTTCCATTCAAAGGCGTTGGTATTTCCATACCAGGCTATGAAGCAACCAGTCACTGCTAAAGAAGTTTGTCAAAGCTTTAGATGACATGCCAATTCTGTGCAAACTTCTAATAAAGTAGAAGCACTGCCAAGCCTTTTTGTAATGGACCCAAAACACATCCTCTGAAATAATAATGCCAAGGATTTTAAAGTTGCTAACCCTCTCTTCCTCTGATCCCCTGATGAGGACTGGCTCACGCTCAAGGTTTCCTCCTCCTGAAGTCAATAATCAGCTCCTTGGTCTTGCTGACATTGAGTGAGAGGTTGTTGTTGTGGCACCACTCAGCCAGATTTTCAACCTCCCTCCTATCTGCTGAGACGTCACCGCCTTTGATTTGGCCAATGACAGTGGTGTCGTCAGCAAACTTGAATATGGCATTGGGGTTGTGCTTAGCCTCACAGCCGTAAGTGTAAAGTGAGTAGAGCAGGGGGCTTGGCACACAGCCTTGCCATGCTCCTATACTGATGAGATTGTGGAGGAAATGTTGTCCCCAATCTGAACAGAAGCAAGTATTGAGACGAAGGTCTTGAAGTTTATTGATAGTTTTGAGTGGATAACAGTATTGAACGCAGAGCTGAGTGGAGAGCCAATGAAGTGGCATCTGCTGTGGATCTGTTGTGACGACAGGCAAATTGGAGCAGATCCAAGTCGCTCCTCAAGCAGGAGTTGATATTCTTCATCACCAGCCTCTTAAAACATTTCATCAGTGGATGTAAGTGCTACCGGACAGGTCATTGAGGCAGGTTTCCATGTTCTTCTTGGGCAGTGGTTTTAGTGAAGCCTGCTTGAAGCGGGTGAGTACCTCAGACTGCCAAGGCGAGAGGTTAAGGATCTCAGTGAAAACACTAGTCATTTGAATAGCGCAAGTCTTCAGTACTCGGCCAAGTATTCTGTCTGAGCTGGGTGGTTTCCATGGGTTTACCCTCCTGAAGGATTCTTTCACATTGGCCTCAGAGACTGAATTCACAAAGTTGTCAGGACTGTGAGAGTTTGTGAAGGTTCCTCCATGTTTTGTTGGTCAAAGCGAGCATAAAAGGCATTGAGCTCATCTGTGAGGAAAACCTTATTGTCACCTATTTGTAGGAGGTGATGGAATTCAAACCCTTCTACAGCTGTCAAGCATCCTTCTTTGATTCAAGTTTGGTCGAGAAATGCTACTTTGATTGTGAGTTGGCTTTCAGGAGAACTACCTGAACTTCTTGCACAAACAAGAGAAAATCTGCAGATGCTGGAAATCCAAGCAACACACACAAAATGCTGGAGGAACTCAGCAGGCCGGGCAGCATCTGCGGAAAATAGTACAATCAATGTTTCGGGCCAAAACCCAGCAGCAGAACTGGAGAGAAAAGATGAGGTCAGAGTTAGAAGGCAGGGCGAGGCAAGAAAGAAATAAAAGGTAGTAAGTGATAGGTGAAACCGGGAGGGGGAGGGGGGGGAGTAAAGAACTGTTAAGTCGATTGGTGAAAGAGATACAGGGCTGGAGAAGGGGAGTCTGATAGGAGAGGACAGAAGGCCATGGAAGAAAGGGAGGGGGGAGAAGCACCAGAGGGAGGTGATGGCAAGGTAAGGTGAGAGAGGGAAATGGAAATGGGGAATGGTGAAGAGGGGGAGGACATTACCGGAAGTTCAAGAAATCGAAGTTCATACCATCAGGTTGGAGGCAACCCAGGCGGAATATAAGGTGTTGCTCCACCTACTAGAGTGTGGTCTCACTGTGGCAGTAGAGGAGGCTATCAACTGACATGTCAGAATGGGAATGAGAAGTAGAATTAAAATTGGTGGCCACTGGAAGAACCCACTATTTCTGGAGAACGGAGTGTAGGTGCTCAGCGAAGTGGTCTCCTAATCTACAAAGGGTCTCACCGGTGTTTGGGAGGACACACCTGGACTTCTTGTATTTTACTTTCTTGTCAGATGTGAAAGGCACTGATCTGGCCTTCAGCAGATTGCAGATTTCTTGCTTCATCCAGGACTTCTGGTTGGAGAAGACTGAATGACTTTGTGGGGAAACTCATCAACAAGTGTCTTTATAAAGTCCATGACAACTGTGGCGTATTCATTCAAGTCCTTTAACATGATCCAGTCCACCAACTCGAAGCAGACCCATAGCCACTCCTTTGCCTCTCACGACCACATCTGTGTTGTCCTTCCCTCTAGAGCTTTGCTCTTTAGCCTCTGCCTGTATGCAGGTGGGAGTACAGCAAGATGATTAGATTTCCCAAAATGTATATGGCACACTTGCATTCACTGGGCAGAGCACTGAGTATAAGAGCAAGGAGTTCACATCGGAGCAAGATAAAATGTTGAATTCCTGAGGGCATAGCTTTAAGGTGATAGAAGGAAAGTTTAAAGGGGATGTGGGAGGCCAAGGTTGTCATGGGGATAAGATGTTGAAGTCATCTTGTAGATAGTTTAATGAGGACCAATATTCCCTCTGCAAATTGAGGCTAATAATTTATGATGCAATTGCCATCACTTTGAAAATCTATCCAATTAACCACGCTCTTCTGCTCTAACCCATTTACCAACTCATTTGTAAATTACAAATCTAATTTCCTTTCTGAAAGTTCCCACCACCTTCTTGGGCAATACATCTAGAATGCAAACGGTTCCCCCATGCCACTTCGAATTTCCCAACAACTCTTAAATCTAGTTACCAGCACAGTAAGTAGTTACCTTTGATTTACTCACTGTAATAGCCATTTTCAAAACCTCCATCAAATTCACCCTCAACCACAAGTGGTGTGACAATTACAATCCTAATTTTGCAAACCCCACAAAAAGCTGAATTCCCCTATCCTTCTTCTCAACTATGTCCCTCCCTGAAGCCTGGTCACCCTTCTACTGTCTATCACGTGGTTTCCAAGAGCTATGAAGTCCATATTTACCACAGCTTCCTTTACCCTGTTCTTCTGTCAATAATGCCAAGGACTGCATTTACCTGTTCTAAGTTGCCTTGCCATTCCCAAAGCCTCATCTACATGAATGCTAAACTTGCCCTGATCTGTTCTCTGCCTTTCTAAATGCATTGCTTGTTGAACATAACACTCAGATTTATTTACAGCCAATGCAATAACACAAAAGCAGGAAAGCTGAGAGTCCCAATCGTGCAAATACTTAGAAAACAATAATGAGATAATCAGTCCACAGATTAAACCATCCAATTCAGAACACAATGTTCTGATGTAGAAAGGTTTGAGGTGAGTGGCCTATTGAGACTTCCTGACGTTGTATCTGCCCAAGAGTACTTACATTGCTAATTTAGGTCACAGGCAATGCGTAACCAAAACCACTGAACTACAAACTGAGCAAATGGTTCTGCAAAAGGCTGGCAGTGCATAACTTAATCAAGTGATGTTTAGTAAGAAGCTGTCAAAGACTCAAATCAGAAACACAGCAAATCACAGATAATTGTTCATATATTGGCTAGCTTTTGTATATTAATTAAGACTTTGATCACATATCATTAGATTAGCACTGGGGCTGATGTTTTCACATGAATGTAAGAACTAAGCATGCTGAATAGCACAGTGTTTGCAGTGAACCATGTCCCTCTATGAAGCCTGGTCACCCTTGTGCTGCCTGGTAATGGTAGTGTATTGGTTAGCACAACGCTTTATAGTACAGGAGACCCCGGTTCAATTCCTGCTGCTGCCTGGAAGGAGTTTGTACATTCTCCCCATAGCCGTGTGGGTTTCCTCCGTGTGCTCTGGTTTCCTCCCACAGTCCAGTGGCATACTGGGTAGGTTAATTGGTCAGTGTAAATTGTCCCATGACTAGGCTAGCATCGGGTGGCGAGGCTCAAAGGGCCTATTCCACACTGTGTCTCCATAAATAAAGAAATGATTTTTTACCCTTTGCCATTCATTTCAGCACTTACAGAAGATAGAGCAGTACAGCACAGCACAGGCCCTTCAGCCCACAATTGTGTACTGACCTATATAACCCAGCCCATGATCAATCAAACCCTTCACTCCCTACACAGCCCATAACCCTCCATTTTTCTTACATCTATGTGCCAAAGAGTCTTAGATGTCTCTATTGTGTCAGCGTCTACCACCATCTTGGTAGTGCATTCCGCACACCCATCACTGTGCGTGTAAAATGCCTATCTTTGACATCTCCCCTAAACACTCTCCTTAAACAGACATCTTCTTGTACAGGGCATTGCTACCCTGGGGAAAAGGTGCTGACTGCCATCTTTTACAAGATTACAAGTCTCCTGTAATCTTATACTCCTCTATCAAATTGCCTCTCTCCTTCACTCCAAAGAGAAAAGCCCTAGCTTGCTCAAACATTACTCATAAGACATGCTTTCTCATGCAGGCAGCATCCTGTTTAATCTCCTCTGCATCCTTTTTAAAGCTTCCACATCCCTCCTACAATGAGGCGACCAGAAGAGAACATAATACCCGAAGTGTGGTCTAACCAGACCTATAGAGCTGTAACATTACCTCACAGCTCCTGAACTCAATCAACATCTAATGGAGGCCAACATACCATGCACCTTCTCAACCAACCCGCCAACCTGCACGGCAACTTTGAGGGATCTATGGATTTGGAGCACAAGATCCTTCTGTTCCTCCATGCCGCTAAGAATCCTGCCATTGACATAGAACATTGATTCTTCAGTCCACAATGCAGTGCCAAACTTTTAACCATCAAACTAACACCTCCCTATTACATAGTCCTCCACTCTTCTATCATCTATGTGCCTATCTAAGAGTTTTTTTAATATCCCTACTATATCTGACTCTACCACCAACCTTGGCAGGGTGTTCTATTCACCCAACATTGTGTAAAAAACATGTCTCTGACATTTCTCCCCTGCCCCCATACTTTCCACCAATCACCTTAAAATTATCCCCTCTTGTATTAGCCATTTCCACCCTGGGAAAAAGTCTCTGGCTATCCACTTCATTTATGCCTCTTAACATCTTGAACTCCTCTAGCGATTTACATGTCATTCTCCTTTGCTCCAAAGAGAAAAGCCCTAGACTCTGTCTTCAAGTTTGCCTTTTCAAAGTGTATCACTTCACATTTTTCTGGGTAGAACTCCATCTGCCACTCCTCAGCCCAGCTCTGCATCCCTCAATGTCCTGTGGAAGTCCACACTATCCACACTCCACCAATCTTTGTGTTATCTGCAGACTTACTAACCCACCCGTCCACTTCCTCATCCAAGTCACTTATTAAAACCACAAAGAGTAGAGGTCCGAAAACAGGACATGTGGAACACCACAGGTCACTGACCTCCGCATAGAATACAATCTGTCTGCTGCAACACTCTGCCTTCTGCAGGCAAGCCAGTTTTGTATCCACATAGCCAAGTCTACCTGGATCCCATGTCTCCTGACTTTCTGAATGAAACCTTGTCAAACATCCTACTAAAATCCATATACACCACATCACATCCACAGCTCTACCGTCATCAACTTGTTTTGTCTCCTCCTCAATCAGCCTTGTGAGGCACAACCTGCTCCCCACAATGCATTCTGACTATCCTTAGTAAGACTATGCTTCCCCAAATGCTCATAAATCCTTTCCCTAAGAATCCTCTCCATTATTTTGCCCACCACTGATTTAAGACTTACTGATCGGTAATTCCCAGGATTATTCCTCTTACCTTTCTTAAATAATGGAGTAACATTTGCTATCCTCCAATCCTCTGGTACAACTCCTGTGGCCAGTGAAGATGCTCAGAAAGCTCCAGCTTCACTTCCTGTAATAACCGGTGGGATATTGCATCCTATCTATCCTAATGCTTTTCAGAAGCTCCAGCAGTTTCTCAACACATTGGCCTGTTTTATGCTGACCTCACATTCAAGGTCCCTAAGCAAAATATTCATTAAGGACCTTCAATACCTCCTCGGCTTCCAGGCGCGTTTCCCTCTTTAACCCTGAGCAGTCCTAATCTCACTTTATCTTCCTTTTCTTCACTTACACGTAGAATACCTTGAGGTTTTCCTTAATCTTACTTGACAAGGCCTTTTCATGTGCCCTTCCAGCACTCCTAATAAACTCCTTCCTGGGTACATTATAACAAGAATCCTGTCTGATTCTTGTTTCCTCAGCCTTAAGTGCACTTCCTTCTTCCTCTTGACTAAATGCTCCCCGTCTTTTATCACCATGATTCCTTCTCATGACCATCCTTTCCCTGTCTCAGTGAGACAAACCTATCCAGTAAACAAACTCTACATTTCTGCTGCCCTTAGAACATCTATTCCCAAGTTCCTGTTTAATACCATCATAATTATTCCCCCCCCCCCTACCAATTAAATACTTTCTCATGTTGTCAGCTCTTATCCTTGTCTGAAGTTCCGGGAGTTCTGGTCACTATCTCACTCACTGAGATCTGTCACCTGAACAGGTTCAGGTTCATTGCCAGATCCGGTATAGAATTCCCTCCAGTCTGCCTGTCCACATACACAGCTAACAAATTCAGCTCTGCCAAAATCTTTTGTACTAAGGAAATGCCAATCGGTAGTAGAAGCTGAATTCACCCATGACAACAGCCCTGGTGGTTTTGTGCCTTTCCAAAGTCTGCTATTGGGAGGGGCAATAGAATACTCCTATAAGAGTGATTTCCCCCTCCCTGTTTCTGACTTCCATCCAGACTGAGTAGACAATCCCTCCATGACATCCTCCCTTTCTGCAGCCATTATATTATCCCTGATTAGCAATGCCATTTGCCCACCTCCCCCCCCACCCCTTTTAATTATCTCCATGTCCCTTTTAAAACATCTAAACCCTGGAATAACCAGCAGCCATTCCTGCCCTTGCAATAGTAAATTCTCCATAATGACCATCATAAATCCATGTACTTATGTTGCAAAAGTCTTTCTCATAGACTGAAAACTGCTTCATCACACTCAATATAAAATAGTTCAAAATCTTTGGGCAATAAAAATTGTTTATACAAGATATAAATCTCCATAATTTTTCCTCTTTGAATTTCCAACAAATGAAATATGTTCCATATTTGTCAAGCTGACTAAAAGACTTCAATAATCATCCCTAGAGGGACTACAGCCAATAAAAAGCCAAATCCATGCATTTCCTGAGCATCGATGGCAGCCAGCCAATGTCTTGGGAATAGAGATATCCACAGCTAAGGCTGTGGAAGCTCCAAGGAGCCCAAATCCGTGGGCTGGTCCCCACAGGGGGAGCTAGTAACGGTCAAAGTGTGCAAAGCAATTGGACAGCTTTCACTTGACACTGTTCAACACACAAAATGCATGGCTGTTTCAAATTGAATCCTGTCATCGGAAAGAAATTTCCCCTCAAGCTAAAGAGACATTGGCATCAGTAACTGAGACAACACCAATCCAGTATGGGAAATATATCCAGTAAAAACTAAATATATATGTATATATAATAATCCGGACAGCCACTTATTGGGACAACTCTTAAAGAACAAAAACAAATTGAGAAAATAGCCAGGATTCCTTTTGTTTATTTGGAACAGAATGACACTTAATTGGGACAGGAGACTTGTCGAACAGTTTCTAATTAGTGTCAGTCACATGCATACAGTATAGTGTGGCTGTTAGACACTATACTGTGCTTAGAGCAAACAATTTTTAAATAGTGTCACTTGTGTGAGATTGTGTTAAAAAAATAGTGACTTCTGACACTGATAGTTGGTGAGTAATAAACACTAAGACAATTCAGAACTGTTTTGCTCACTGGGGTTTCAAGGATTCAGGTTAGAGATGCTAGAAATAGCTGTGAGTGAAAATGAAACAATTTCACTATTTCAACAAATTGGGAACAGTGATGAATTTGAAGGTATCAACAACCATCTTGAATGCTTCAATGAAAATGAAGATTTTGAGAATGCATTTGTCAAAAGCATTGCATGAAGGCAGTCCATTATTTGCAGAAGGTGTCTGCCCTGATTTTGTTCAATTACAGTCAAGCAAAAGAACATGGCAGTGTACAATGGATTAATTCCTCCATCAATAACTATTAGGAACTAATACACAGCTTTATAGTACGGTAGTAATTTTGGTAATGTTCTAATTTGTTCTGTATTTCAGTTAAATATATAATTTGCTACTCTATTAAATAATAGTTTGTCTTTTTGAAAACCTTTCCATGAAATTTCAGCTAATTGGGCAGCTGCATAAATGGGCCAAAATAAAATTGTCCTGATGTGCTCCAATTAATTGGAATCCACTGTATGCACATATCTTCGTGTGTAACTCATTGATTGAAGTTCCTCGTCCTTTAGCAGTATTTCTTTTCAGATGTAATTGATTCGTGGAATAGTTTCTCCCTGTGAAAACAAAGAACAGGAGCCAAGCATTTCCCAGTTGGAAGTGATCATTCCAGCTCATATCTCCAAGATATTATTAGCTGCCTCTCCTGTCACACATGCAAAAAGTGCTGGGTGGCTTACAGGGGACAAGGCAGACTCTCCACTGGGAGGCTAGCTGCATTGATGTAAGCCAGTGTTGGTAGTATTTCCATCAGCATCAGTTTTGGGAGCTGGGTTCGAATCCGATACAGACATGAGAGACAGCTGTCTGCTGAATGCAGGAGAGTCGACCGGATTCTTACTGAGTGACGACTCCTCACACCAAACTGGGCAGCTGTCTGCAGTTAAATTGGCATTCTTCCTCAAAAAATCAAAGACAGAATGGCATCAGATGTGCCTTATAGGATCACTCTTTGACATTAGGACAAAGATTTTTTTACTGGGGCAAAGGTAGAGGAAGTTTTATCTTAAAGTTGGCTGTTGTAGTGTCATGGAATCAGACAGTATGGAAACTTGGGGGGCCCCCCAAGTCTGTGCTAACCATCATTTACACCAATCACATTTTATTCTCCCCACATTCCCATTAGCTCCCTCAGATTCCACCACACCCCTCCACACCAGAGGCAAATGCACTGGCCAATTAACCCACCAATAATGGATGTAAATGCTAATTTTTACACATGCATGATATCTGAATGCATCCCGATTTGGTAGGCAACTGCTCTGTCAACAACCATAACAAACTATGGAAGAGTGAACACAACTCAGTCCATTATGAAAAGCTACCTCCCATCCACAGTCATTTTGCACTATTCATCTACGTCTGTAATTTATAATAAAGTTAAGTCCTTGCTGCTGCAAAACAAATTTTACATCATTTAAGTCAGTGATAATACATTTGATGCTGGTTCTGATTCATCTGCCAGATTTGCTCCAGCCCTGTCCTCTACTTTTTGTATTATAGCCCCCCCCCCCCACTCACCTTTCCAGTCAGATGAAGTCTCAACCCAAAGCATTAACTGTCCGTTTCTCTCCATCGATGCTACTTGGCCAACTGAGTTCCTCCAGCACTTGTTGCATTGCTCCGGATTCCAGCATCTGCAGTCCCCTGGGGTGTCTTCACTCCAAACACTTGCTGCCTCTCTACTTCTTCCTGTTCCAGGACTCTCTGCTTTGAGGCTTGGTGTTGAATTCCGTTCCTGTGAACACATTATTCCTCGATTAAAGGTACTAAGTAAGCACAAAATAAGCACTAAATATGCTCAAGGGTGATACTCGTAAGTAGTGAAGAAACTCCAAGTATCACCTCCATGGAATCTCCATCAACAGCTTGCACTCCTAGTGCAGCTTCAGTGTAGGTTGAAATGGAGAGACAGTTCCTCTTACACTATCCTATCAAACTGTGTTAGATTTGCAAAACAGTTCTCTCCACACTCTCAACCAACACACCCAGCATTGTGCATGCAAGGGATTGCTGATGTTGGAATCTGGAGGAGCTCAACAGGTCAAGCAGAAGATTGTTTGTTGCTCCAGATTCCAGTTGCGTCAGGTTTCAGCCTGAAGTGTTGACAATTACTCTCCGCCCACAGATGCTACTCCCTCCAAGAGGACCACAACCTTGTTGTAGGGTTTGGAGGCTTGCATGCTTCAATGACCCAGAGATCTATGTTGGCTGGAGTCAGGCCTTTCTGCTTTGCCTCTTGGTAGGGTCACTCATGCCAGAGGGGTGCAAGGGCAGCGGCCAGATTAAGAGTGAACCAGTCCTCCACGTTCAAGAATTCCACATGGGGCTAACACCCCTGACTGGTCAAATAAAGTTGTTATGGAATCAGCAATGAAGAATCCTTCTACATCTCAGTGTGATGATATTCATGAGTCTCAAGCTTGGACAGTGGTGAAAGCTGAGAGGAAGCTACCGACACGATGAAGGAAGCCCTGAACCCCACCAGAGATGGAGGACCTTCACTGCTGCCTTAAACACCATTGGTGTTACGGGAAGTAAGTCCATAGATGCGACTCAACCCATTGAGTTCCATCAGCAGCTTGTTACAAAGAGAATAAAATGCCCTCCTGACAAATACTGTTAGGTTAACAATAGTATGAGAAAGGTATGGAATAAGTCTTACCCTACACCATTCCATTCAATACACTCAGAACTGTACTGCACAGAACTGAAGCTCTCTCCAGATTATTCCAATAAATGTGACTGGATGAAGAAAACAAGTTAGATACAGAGCAAAGCCTTCCTTTGTTCTGGAATAATAATGCACGGATTAGATATAGAGTGAGACTCCCTTTAAAGTTATCTGACATTTTCCACGCTGTCTGGCAGCCATGAGAGATAATTAGGGTTAGTTCTGTGCTGTGTGCTCTCTGGGACCTTGGCTTAAACTAAATGCATACACTTCCCTAAAGGAGCAGATTTTAAGCCCTCTGCTTGGAATCCCAAGCAAATCAACAGGAACAAACCCACAGCTGTGGCCCCATTCTCCTCTCTTTAGCGCTCCGTGTTTGACTGCTGTCCCAGGCTAATCATTTGTTCGGGCAGAATGTTACATCAAACTACAGCCACACAGCAAAGAAACATGAGCAGTATCACTCCACAGAGCCAAGAGACAACTGGCATTATTACAAGGGGGAACCGCTAATTGAACTGCACTTAGGAATGTAGAGACTGTAGTTTCCTCAGAATGCGAGACAGCCAGTGGTGAGTTGGGTTTCCCACACAACTTAGTGGGGCCTCACAAAGACTGGACAGCAAGGTTCACTCCTATGCTTGCCCTGACACTGAGAGCTCTGTGCTCACTCAAAGCGAACTGCTGGGAGTGGCGCAACGTCACTGGACCGATGAGACTGTCTGATAGGTCGGGAGCCTCAGAGTGCCCAGTCCCATCCCAAGGCACCTTCCACCAGTTGTACTGATGTGCAAACAGTGCCAGCCAACATTTCAGCAAAGTATTCCTAAAGAAAGGTCAACGCTGCTGTTGCTGGAAGAGTTGAAACTTGACCCAATACTGAGAATCCCCTTCAGATACAACAGGGTGTTACTTGAAAGGAAGCTGAGGGTTGACCTGGAAGAGGCATCCAAAACTATGAGGGGGATAGATACGGTAAATACTAAGAATCATTTTCCTATAACAAGAGGTTATTGATTTAAGTTGAAGATGTAGGAGGCTTAGAAAGAATCTGAAGGGGAATTTTTTTTCACACAAAGAGTGATTGCAATCTAGTATGCACAGCCAGAAAAGCTGGTGAGGCATGTGCTTCCACAACAGTGAGGAAGCTTTTGGACAAGCGTTCAAATCACCAAGGCTGTGGCTCTAATGTGGTCTGGATAAATACCATAGTTGGTATGGAGATAGTGGACCCCAAGGGCTGTTTCTCCACTGCCTGGCTCTCCCTTCAGCTGATCTCCTGTTGGATTCCCAACAGGTGAGGAGTTAGTCTGCCACACCCCCACGCCGGAGACCCATGCACTAAAACTTTCACCCTCACCACAGGACCAGACCTCGGTCAGATTTCAAAGTGTCCAGCCTGGCAGTTGTGACAGGAGTTACATTCCTGGTAAGACAGCACTCGAGGATGTGAGCTTCAGCTTACTCAGGGAGGGAAGGGCCCACACTGAATATGCGCGCTCTGCTGACTTGCTTCAGTCGCCATTGGATAGGGGATGCGGGAGAAAGCTTGAAGTAGAGAGAGAGAGCAAACAAATCAATGTTGCTTCCTCGTTTTCCTTTTCCCTTTCTCTCTCCATTGACAGGACAATTACCCGCCATTGCTCCCCCATTATGATGCCATCAGAACCAGAGATAGGGGAAACTTTACTCCAATTTAAAGAATGTTGGGGATCGAGCTGGGCGGTGATTCATAATGGTATCACAGGGATATTTATCCCGGTGTGTGCCAAGCACTCTCCCCTCCGCTCCCTGGCGCCCAGCAGCGTATCCCATCGTCTCATTTTTCAGTCACAAAAATCTCACCAGGAAATCACTTTGAGGTTCAGCTCAGGGGGCTGGAGAGAGGTTGAGATTCGGACCCAGCCGTAGAGAGCTCTCCAGTCTTCCCTTCTGGAAACAGCTTCATTCTCCACTGCAACGTGACCAGCAACGTGGCTCACCTCTCCTCAGCTTCAGCCATTCAGTCAGCCCGATCTCCGGGCCTCAGGCTCTACTAATCTCTTCCCTGGCAGCCTTCAGAGTGACAGACATTCATTTCCTTTGGTCTATCACTGCATAACAAGGAAGTTTGTGACACCCACTCCTCATCAAGAGCCAGTCGTTGAATGATTTGGCTCTCCAATCCCCTCCTCTGGATTCTGCCAAAAAAAATCCATAGTAGTCACAGTGACTCTTTAATCCACTCCCTGAGCTGCGACAAGCAAGTTCACTATTGACAGCTCTGGCTTCCGCACTGTGCCAATTAAACCCCACTATTGATCAATGTGACTCTTTAATACTCCCTCTGCTCTGCTATGCCAAATCATTCCATAAGGATTGACTGAAGTTTATTAATCCCTCTCAGCTGGACTTCACCAAGCATTACATATCTTTGCTGCTCTGCTGACAGATGTGGCTGTTGGTTTATTATTGTTTCATGCAGTGAGATACAGTGGGAAACTTTTGTTCTGCGCATCATCCAGACAGATCATTCCAGACGTGGGGTAGTACAAACCGGGAACAAACAGAGTGCACTGTCCAATCTTACAAAGGAAGTGCAGGCAGGGAAATAAGGGGTAAGGGCCTTGATGGTGAAGCATGTGAGATAATTTAAGAGGTCATTCAAAAGCCTTGTAACAGTGGAGTAGAAGCTGCCCTCGACTCTGGTCGTATGCATTCCGTACCTTCTTCCTCAAGTGGGGAAGGAGTGACAGTAGCCACGGTGGGAGGGATCCTTGATCATGTTGACCAATTCTTATGTCAACAGGAAGTGTAGAGAGAGTTGTAGAAAACTGCAGCACAGAAACAGGCCCTTTGGCCCATCCAGTCCATGCTGAACCATTTAAACTGCCTCCTCTCATCGACAATGGCCCACCATACCCCTCCCATCCATGTATCTATCCAAACTTCTCTTAAACGTTGAAATCAAAATCACATCCACCACTTGTGCTGGTAGCTCATTTCACACTCTCAACACCCTCAGAGTGAAGTTTCCCCTCATGTTCCCCTTAAACATTTCACCTTTCACCCTTAAACCATGACCTCTTGTTGTAGTCTCACCCAACCTCAGTGGAAAAAAGCCTAATTGCATTTACACTATCTAATTTTGTATAGCTCTATCAAATCCAGCTACTTGCGCTGAGAAAGGTGCAAGTCAGTGTTGCGCAACAGATCCAGATCCCGAACGAAATTAAACGGAGGTTCCGCGGCTCCAGGGCTGGAAAACTGCGCAGGGATAAGTGGACGGAGATGAAGAGGCGTTATAAACCCGCTGTTCCTTCGGTCATTATGGGGAACGTGAACTCGCTGCCAAATAAATTGGATGAGCTAGCCTCATTAGTAAGGAATGTTAAAGCATACAAGGAATGCAGTTTAATGTGTTTTTCCGAAACATGGCTGACGGCTAACATCCCGGATGTAAATGTAGAATTACCTGGTTTTACTACGGTAAGATTTGACAGAGATGCCAAAAAGTGTGGGAAGAAGAAAGGAGGGGGACTCGCTGTCTACATTAACGAAAGATGGTGTAATCCCGGGCATGTGAGTACAAAGATCTCCGTTTGTGAAAGAGATATTGAGCTGATCGCCGTGAGTATGAGGCCATATTACCTGCCTCGAGAATTCGCAAGCGTCATTGTGGTGAATGTGTATGTCCCGCTGCGTGCCGACGCAACGGTAGCGTGTGATGTCATCAGCTCCGCTGTTGCTAGGCTTCAGACACAGCACCCTGAGGCACTGGTGATAATTACAGGGGACTTCAACCATGTGACTTTGGACAAGACACTACCTGCTTTCTCCCAGTACGTGGATTGCTACACCAGGGGTAATAGGACTATTGACCTACTGTATGCAAACGTAGAGGAGGCATATAGTGCATCCCCACTGCCTTCATTGGGGAAAGCTGATCACAACCTGGTTTTGTTACAGCCCAGATAAAAATCAATTGTGATGAGGCATCCCACTACCACACGCTCTTTTAGGAAGTGGACTCCTGAAGCTGAACAGGCCCTGAGAGACTGCTTCGGTACTACTAACTGGGATGTACTGCAAGGGGGGCTCTGTGGGGGCGTTGAGGAGGTCACTGAATGCACAACAGACTATATTAACTTTTGTGTGGATGCAGTTGTCCCTGTTAGAACTGTTCGCTGCTATCCCAATAATAAGCCCTGGATCACTAGTCACATCAAAGGCCTCCTAAACCAGAAGAAGAGGGCCTTTAAAGATGGTGATCGGTTGGAGCTTAAAAGAGTTCAGAAGGAACTCAGAGTACAGATAAGGGGGGCAAAGGAGCAGTATAGGAGGAAGCTAGAACAAAAGCTGCAGAAAAAAAGCATGAAGGAGGTGTGGGATGGGATGAAGATCATCACCGGATGCGGTGCAAAGCGGGGGGCGAACATAAGTGGAGATGTGGAGAAAGCGAACCAGCTGAACAACTTCTTCAACAGGTTCGACAGCTCAATCTCATCCTCACCGCAGAAATCCACACCAGGCTTACTTCCCTCACAGGAAAATAGCCACTCACAGGAGACCTTGCCCACGCCCAGGATTACGGCTGCACAGGTGGAAGGTCAACTGAGGAAGATCTGTACCAGCAAGGCGGCTGGACCGGATGGAGTTTCCCCACGATTACTGAGGGCCTGTGCGACTGAGCTGGGAGAACAACTACAGCGCATCTTCAACATGAGCCTGGAGCAGAGAAGAGTACCCAGACAGTGGAAAACATCCTGTATTGTCCCGGTACCGAAGAAACCACAACCAAAGGAGTTGAATGACTTCAGACCTGTTGCCTTGACGTCGCACGTGATGAAGACCATGGAGCGGCTGATAATACAGAATCTGAGGCCACAAACCAGGCACGCCCAGGATCCTCTTCAGTTTGCGTATAAGGAGAAGGTGGGAGTGGAGGATGCTATCACGTATTTGCTGCACAAATCACTCTCTCACCTAGAGGGGGTCAGTTGTGCTGTGAGGATTACATTCCCTGACTTCTCTAGTGCCTTTAACACCATCCAGCCCAAGATCTTAAGGCACAAACTAACGGAGATGGAAGTAGACTCTCACATGGTGGATTGGATAGTGGACTACTTGACAGATAGACCTCAGTATGTGCGGTTGGGAGACTGTAGGTCTGACACGGTGGTCAGCAGCACAGGGGCGCCGCAGGGAACCGTACTCTCTCCGGTCCTGTTCACCCTGTACACATCAGACTTCCAATATAACTCGGAGTCCAGCCATGTGCAGAAGTTTGCTGATGACACGGCCATAGTGGGGTGTGTCAGGAATGGACAGGAGGAGGATTATAGGAAACTGATACAGGACTTTGTGATATGGTGCAACTCAAACTACCTGCGTCTCAATATCACCAAGACCAAGGAGATGGTGGTGGACTTTAGGAGATCTAGGCCTCATATGGAGCCAGTGATCATTAATGGAGAATGTGTGGAGCAGGTTAAGACCTATAAGTATCTGGGAGTACAGTTAGACGAGAAGCTAGACTGGACTGCCAACACAGATGCCTTGTGCAGGAAGGCACAGAGTCGACTGTACTTCCTAAGAAGGTTGGCGTCATTCAATGTCCGTAGTGAGATGCTGAAGATGTTCTATAGGTCAGTTGTGGAGAGCGCCCTCTTCTTTGTGGTGGCGTGTTGGGGAGGAAGCATTAAGAAGAGGGACGCCTCACGTCTTAATAAGCTGGTAAGGAAGGCGGGCTCTGTCGTGGGCAAAGTACTGGAGAGTTTAACATCGGTAGCTGAGCGAAGGGCGCTGAGTAGGCTACGGTCAATTATGGATAACTTTGAACATCCTCTACACAGCACCATCCAGAGACAGAGAAGCAGTTTCAGCGACAGGTTACTATCGATGCAATGCTCCTCAGACAGGATGAAGAGGTCAATACTCCCCAATGCCATTAGGCTTTACAATTCTACCGCCAGGACTTAAGAACTTTTTAAAAGCTATTATTAATGCTTTTTGAGATAGTGATTTAGATGCATATCATATTCTTTACTGAGTTAAGTATTGTATGTAATTAGTTTTGCTACAACAAGTGTATGGGACATTGGAAAAAAGTTGAATTTCCCCATGGGGATGAATAAAGTATCTATCTATCTATCTATCTAAATCCTCCCCCCTTCAGTCTTCTACATTCTAGGGAATAAAGTTCTAACCTATTCAACCTTTTCCTATAACTCAGGTCCTCAAGTCCCAGCAACATCCTTGTAAACTTTCTCTGTACTCCTTCAATCATACTTACATCTTTCCTGTAGGTTGGTGACCAAAACAGCACATAACACTCCAAATTAGTCCTCACCAATGGAACTGAGGTTGGTTTTAATCATGGTCTGGGCTGCGTTCACAGCTCTCACAGTATGTGAAAGATCAGCATACTCAATGGTAAACTTGCTTCATGTCTGTGCTGAGGTCAAGCATGTAAACGGGTCCTTTGGCCCAGCATATAAATAGGCCCCTTGGCCCAACACGTAAACAGGCCCTCTGGCCCAGCATGTAAATATGCCCCTTGGCCCTGTATATAAACAGGCCCTTTGGCCCAGCATGTGAAGAGGCCCTTTGGCCCAGCATGTGAACAGGCCCTTTGGCCCGGCATGTAAACAGGCCCTTTGGCCCAGCATGTAAACAGGCCCTCTGGCCCAGCATGTAAACAGGCCCCTTGGCCCTGTATATAAACAGGCCCTCTGGCCCAGCATGTAAACAGGCCCCTTGGCCCTGTATATAAACAGACCCTTTGGCCCAGCATGTAAATAGGCCCTTTGGCCTTGTATATAAACAGGCCATTTGGCCCAGCATGTAAACAGGCCCCTTGGCCCTGTATATAAACAGACCCTTTGGCCCAGCATGTAAATAGGCCCTTTGGCCTTGTATATAAACAGGCCCTCTGGCCCAGCATGTAAACAGGCCCTCTGGCCCAGCATGTAAGCAGGCCCTCTGGCCCAGCATGTAAATAGGCCCTTTGGCCCAGCATGTAAACAGGCCCTCTGGCCCAGCATGTAAACAGGCCCCTTGGCCCTGTATATAAACAGGCCCTCTGGCCCAGCATGTAAACAGGCCCCTTGGCCCTGTATATAAACAGACCCTTTGGCCCAGCATGTAAATAGGCCCTTTGGCCTTGTATATAAACAGGCCATTTGGCCCAGCATGTAAACAGGCCCCTTGGCCCTGTATATAAACAGACCCTTTGGCCCAGCATGTAAATAGGCCCTTTGGCCTTGTATATAAACAGGCCCTCTGGCCCAGCATGTAAACAGGCCCTCTGGCCCAGCATGTAAACAGGCCCTCTGGCCCAGCATGTAAATAGGCCCTTTGGCCCAGCATGTAAACAGGCCCTCTGGCCCAGCATGTAAATAGGCCCTTTGGCCCAGCATGTAAATAGGCCCTTTGGCCTTGTATATAAACAGGCCCTCTGGCCCAGCATGTAAACAGGCCCTCTGGCCCAGCATGTAAACAGGCCCTCTGGCCCAGCATGTAAATAGGCCCTTTGGCCCAGCATGTAAACAGGCCCTCTGGCCCAGCATGTAAATAGGCCCTCTGGCCCAGCATGTGAACAGGCCCTTTGGCCGGCATGTAAACAGGCCCCTTGGCCCTGTATATAAACAAGCCCTTTGGCCCAGCACTTTGCAATGAAATGGACTTTTTTGGTTCTAATTGTTTTCTTTCTTGTTAACATTGTGTATAATTTATGTTTAATTGAATTGTTGTGAATGCTGCTGATATACAAGTTCTGACTATAACTGTGCATATATGTACCTATGCACATGGCATCAACTTTAACCATCAAATACTCATTCACATCAATCCTTCGTCAATCCCGTTTGATGCTCCCCATCAACTCCCTCCCCCCAGATTCTACCATTCACCCAGAAGAAACACATGGCATCACAGAGGGAGCGTGCAAACTCCACACAAACGGGGCCCAAGTTCAATGGGTGTCTGGAGTAGAGAGGCAGCAGTTTGACCTACTGCACCACTTTGCCTTGCAAATGTGTCAGGGTACACAGAAATCCTGAAAACTTTTTGTCAGTTAAATTAAAGAAAGAAGTTCAAAGCCCACAGCTTACCATCAGATAACAATCAGACCTTCATCCGAAGGAAGTGTTCCAGCATCGAAGAGACTTGTGATCCCTAGATAAAATACCATAACTTACACCAAAAGCACCTGAATTTCCAGAGACTGAAACTTTACCCACTCACCGCAACCCACACAGTCATCTCAGCTAGACATACTTTCACTTGGCTTGTAACCCTTCTGTGACTGCAGCTTCCCAGTGAACTTTAAAGCAACAGCCCCACATCCTCCCTTTATCACAACAAGCACGTTAACCCAAGGCCAAAGCACTAATGGCCTATCCTCAACCTGCTGAGAGCTGGCCTACTGGTGGGGTGGGTGGGCTCTGCCTTTTGAGTGTCACATTAAGCCAAGCACCCAGCTGTACTGTGTAAAAGACCCAAGGTCACCACCTTGAGAAGAGTTGTGGTGTTGACCTGGGTGCAGCTAACTACTTCCACAGTGCCTCACCGAGTAACTGAATCACTTCTCTCGACTATGAAGACTAGAGACCAAGCTGGTAACCGGATTTCATTAAGCAGGTAGCTGATGGTCGGCACAGACAGGGCATCTTTCTGTGCTGGCTCTGATCCTATTCGGAGTGGTCCACTCACGATGGCCTTTCTGGAAACTTCTACACGCCACAAGTGAATACAAATAATTCTTAGTCCTGAGATGCACCAGAGGCAGCGTGGGCCCGGTCAGGATGACATTACCGGGTGGATTAGAATAGACTCAGATGGTCACAAAGTGTAGACCCTGCAGACCAACTCACCAAAATTTATTTATTTAGAGATAGAGCAGGCCTTCCCGGCTCAACAAACCGCGCCACCCAGCAACCCACCTATTTTAACCCCACCCTCATCACAGGACAATTTACAATGACCAATTAGCCTACTAACTGATACGTTTTTGGACTGTGGGAGGGAACCGGAGCACCCAGTGGAGACCCACACGGTCAGGGATGAACGTACGGACTCCTTACAGATGGTGCTGGAATTGAACTCTGAACTCCAGTTCCCTGAGCTACTGTGATGCCTGTCTAACCCAGACTCACTTGCCTACCTTTGCCCTATATCCCGCCTAGCCAGGGGCTCCCAACCTGAGATTCACTGACCCTTTGCCTAATGGAAGGGATCCGTGGCGTGAACAGGGTTGGGAACCCCGGCCCTACACCTTTCCTGTCGATATACCTGTCCAAGCATTTACTAAGTGTTGTTGCACCAGCCTTAACAACTCCCTTTGTCAGCTTACTCCATCCTCTGTGTGAAGAAATTGTTGCTCGTTCCGCTTCATTCTATGAGCCCCTACTTTGTAGTTACCTTTTGCTGGGAAAAAGCCCTGTATGCATTCAGCCATCTGTAGCCCTCAGCATTTTACACACCTCTACAGAGGTCGCTGTGGGTGCGGGGTGGAGGCACGTCTCTACCAAAGGAGGTGTAAGGCTCTCCTTTCCTCCGCCAGCCTGTAGGTCACCCTTGGGCAAGGTGTAGCACCTGCTTCCCCCCACCTCCCCAGATCAGGGTTGTGATAACCCATGGGAACAGGTGGTGGGTGGTTGTATGAGCAGCTGATGCACATCACAAATCCTGGTTATGTGACCGCTGATGCCAGACAGACAATCTCTGAAGAGTATCGACAATGGCTGGAGTCACATGCCTTGAAGAAAGTAAAGGCAAACCACTTCTGTAGAAAAATTTGCCAAGTCATGGGACCATCAATGCCTACGTCATACGACAAGGCAAATAATGATAACGATGATAAGGTCACTCCTACACTCCAAGGAATTAAGTCCAAGCCTGCCCCACCCCTCTGTTTAATTCAAGTTGTCGAGTCCTGGCAACATTTTCATAAAACTTCTTTACACTCTTTCTAGCCGATAGTCTTTCTTATAACAAAGTGACCAAAACTGTACACACAATATTCCAAGTGTGGCCTTACCAACATCTTGTCCAGCTGCCTAGAGCGCCTGCAGCCACCACTCAAAAGCAGGCAGAACTGTTCTGATGAGGAGTCTTTGACCTGTTTCTGTTCCTGTGGATGGTGCTTGAGCTGCTAAGTGTCTCTGCTGTTGCTCCTTTATGTGTCAGATAATGATCCTTTTCCCAGGCAAACTGGGATCTGGAGAACGTTCTCTTCCCCGATGAGAATTCAGCTAATGGTGTGCCAAGAGCATGTGAGGACAGAGCCCACCTCCCTCCTCCCAATGGATAAAGGTGCAAGACCTGCCTCTTGCCTCATCGACACCTCCAGAGTGACTGCTCTGACCTTGACGCAACTTCTCCTGACCAAGGAGGGTTAGACACAGACTCATACAACACAGGAGCAGACCATTCAGCCCATTGAGTCTGTGCTGGTCATCAGCCATCCATTGACACATCTTGTTCTCCCTCAGGTTCTACCACATGCTAGAATGGACAATTAAACTCCAAACCTGCTTCTCTTTGGGATGTGGGAGGAAATCAGAGCACCCAGTGGAAACCCACATGGTCACAGGGAGAGCATGCAAACTCCACAGAGGCAGAGGTGGGGACCAAACCTGTTTCTCTGGCGCTGTGAAGATGTGGCTCTACCAGCTGCACCACGGTGCTATCCATGCCACGCTGAATAAGGGGAGGGGGTGCTGTAGTAATCTGGCAGACTGACCGCTACATTGCTGAGGCAGGCAACAACTCTCAGACACCTCCTCTTAATTACCCCTCGAACAGGACCCCACTAAGAAGCTCTAGGCCATTGTCTCCGGCACCATCACTGACTTTATTAACTCTGGGGATCTTCCGTCCACTGCCACCAACCTCATAGTTCCCTGACCCTGCACCTTCCGTTTCTACCTCCTACCCAAGATCCACCTCAACACTGTTTTATCCCCTCTGGTTCAGTCCCTTCCTACCTACATCCATGACAGCTCACACGCTCTGGATCTTTTCAAGGATTTCAAGTTCCCTGGCTCCCATCATCTTATTTTTACTATGCATGTCCAGTCCCTATACACCTCCATTCCCCACCAGGAAGGCCTCAAAGCCCTCCACTGCTTTCTGGACACCAGAACCAACCAATTCCCTTCCACCACCCTCCTCCATATGGTGGAACTGTCCTCACCCTCAACAATTGTCCTCACTCTCAAAAATTTCTCCTTTGGCTCCTCCCACTTTATTTAAACAAAAGGTATAGCCATGGGCACTCGCATGGATCCCAGCCATGCCAGCCTGTTTGTTGGATACGTGGAGCAGTCTATGTTCCAAGCCTACACTGGTGTCACTCCCCAAATTTTCCTGCACTACATCAATGACTGCCTTCGTGCTGCTTCCTGCATCCACATGGAGCTCGTTGACTTAATCAACTTTGCCTCCAACTTCCAACCTGCCCTCAAATTTAATAGTCTATTTCCAACATTTCCCTCCCCTTTTTCGATCTCGCTGTCTCTATCTCTGGAGAATGCCTTTTATAAAGCCACTCTCACAGCGACCTCTTCCCACCCTGCTACTTGTAAAAATACCATCCCTTTCTCTCAATTCCTCCATCACTGCCACATCTGCTCTCAGGATGAGGCTTTTCATTCTAGAACGAAGGAGATGTCCTCCTTTTTCAACGCTGCCCTCAACCACACCTCTTCCATTTCATGCACATCTGCTCTTACCTCATCCTCACACCACAGCACCAGGGAAAGGGTTCCTCCTGCCCTCACCTACCACCCCACCAGCTTCCGCGTCCAGCACATAATTCTCCAAAACTTCTGTCACCTCCAACTGGATCCCACCAGAAAACATATCTCCTACCCCACGCCCCCGCCATTTTCTGCTTTCTGCAGGGATCGCTCCCCTCGCGACTCCCTGTCCATTCGTCCCTCCCACTGATCTCCCTCCTGGCACTTATCCTTGCTAGCGGAATATAATCCTGCCCCTACATCTCCTCCCTCACTACCATTCAGCACCCCAACCAATCCTTCCAGGTGAGGCAACACTTCACCTGTGAGTCTGTTGGAATAATCTACTCTATCTGGTACTCCCGGTGTAGCCTCCTGTATATCGTTGAGACAGGATGTAAATTGGGGGACTGCTTTGCCGAGCACCTACCAGAAAACATGGGATCTCCTGGTGGCCACCTATTCCAATTCTACTTCCCATTCCCATTCCATGGCCTCATCTATTGTCACAAAAAGGCCAAACTCAGATTGGAGGAACAACACCTTATATTCCCTCTGGGTAGCCTCCAACCTGATGGCGTGAACGTCAATTTCTCAAACTTCCAGTAATGCCCCCCCACCTCTCCTTCACCATTTCGCATCCATTTTTCCCTCCCTCACCTTATCTCCTTGCCTGCCAGTTACCTCCTTCTAGTGATCCTCCCCCTTCCTTTTCTTCCATGGTCTTCTGACCTCTCCTATTGGATTTCCCCTCCTCCAGCTCTTTAATTCACCCCTCCCCCTCCCAATTTCACCAATCACCTACCACCTTGTACTTCTCCCTCCCCTCCCCACTCCTCTTATTCTGCCTTCTCATCTCTTTTCTCCAGTCCTGCTGAAGGGTCTCGGCCTGAAACGTCGGCTGTGCTCTTTTCCACAGATACTGCTTGGCCTGCTGAGATCCCTCAGCATTTTGTGTGTGTTGCTCGGATTTCCAGCACCTGCAGACTCTCTCCTCTTTGTGATGCTGAATTCCTTCCTGCCTGGCCTGATGTTTGGGAGTTTTAGTTTTCCTCTTTACTGAGCATGACTCTCAGCTGAGATACCGGGCCGAGCCTTTGACCAGTGATTGTGAGGGACGTTCTCCACACACCTCCCAGACACCGAACCCAACTAATGTCGGGGCTGGGGCCTTCAAGGATCAGATCTCATGGCTAATGCTCATTGGGGTCATGACTCTCAGCCAACAGAATCTGCCCAGCCTCCCGCTGGGAATTTGGCAACTTGGGCCAAGCCAGGACTTACACTATAAATGGTCAGACCCTAGACATGACTGTAGATCAGAAAGATTGGGGGTTAGTAAATAACATCCTGCAAGTGGAGGCATGGGGTGGAGAGGAAGATTGGACAGGGTGCTGAGGACAGGCCACTCTTGGAGGATAGTGCCCATCGGGAGGTAATCTGGTTCATTATTGTCACGTGTACCCAGGTACTGTACTGTGAACGTTCTTGCTTTGCCTGCCATCCATATAGATCATTTCACCATGTCACCAGGACGTTGTGAAGTTTGTTGCTGTGCAGCAACAGTACAGTGCAATATGTAAACAATTACAATAAGTTTCAATAACAAAAAATGAAATAAATTGTGCAAAATGAGAGCAAAATCGTGAGGTGGTGTTCAGTATTTCACAGACTGTTCAGAAGGGAGAATGTGTCTTCAGGCTCCTGTACCTCCTCCCCAATGATCACAATGAGAAGACTGCACGTCCTGGGTGTGAGGGTCCTTAATGATGGCTGCTGCTTTTTGAAAGCCTTTTGAAAATGCCCGCAGTGGTAGGGAAGCCCATGATGGAGCTGGCCGAGACCACTGCCCTCTGCAAGTGCTTTCTGATCCTGTCTACCGGAGCCTCCATGTTAGACACTAATGCAACCAGTCACATTACATCTGTAGACATTTTCTAGACTCTTTGGTGACATACCAAATGTCCTCAACCACTAGAGGGATTTAAAGGGATGTGGGCCAAATGGAGGGAGATGGGATTAACTCAGGAAGACAATTTGGTCATCATGTTTGAGTTGGCCCAAAGGACCTGTTTCCCTGCTGTGTAATACTGTGACCCTGAGAGTGTGGCCAGCATTGAGTACTCACTACACAAGCCTAAAACACAGCCACCTTAGTGTTCAGGGGTCCAGAGATACGAGGAAACTTCAGCAAAGCTGACAGAGGCTTTTCTGACTTTGGATCTAGGTGTCAGTCAAGGTTCAGTGATCTGTTAAGACATGAACCAAGAGTGACTTGGGCCCGGGTGGGTTGTCGACATGCCAGCAGCCTCCTTGATACAGATCTCCAGTCTAAAGTTCATAGCAGCATCAGTTCACCATGATGTTCACTTCTCAAGATGAGGAGAAGTTGAATGTAAAGAGCAGGCCATCAATACTGAACTGGGTAGCGTGCTCAGAGATCACCTGATGTTGAACAGGATGCTCCCCACCCTCGATTCCACCAGTACACCAAATAGCTCGCTTTGCAAAGAGACGACAGCAGAGAGAGGACACAGCCAGTATCAGTGGTGAACTGAAGCAATACTTCACTTTCGTACCAGGTGGCTGCCTTGTAAATGCGTTAACTGGGGAGAGCACCTATTGTGGGTTGCCAGCTTTCGACAGGATCGTTGCAATCTGAAACTCTTGCCCAAGTCTGACAAATGTTACATCAAGCTGTGGCTTTTTTCTTGCAAAAAGCAAGCTTGCCTGCTGTGTCTGCTTCACAACAATCTAAGAGCAGGGCACCTCAAGGTCAAAGACAGTCCAGAGAGCCAGACGATGCTGTGCAAAGTGATTCAGATCTGCTTTCAGAGGGGTTACTCTCAATGTAGCTACAATGACATCAGATACTTGGTGTGATGTGCGAAGCCTGACAGCCAGACAAGATGTGGAAATAAGGCAAAGCAGAAGATGCTGGGGGCACTCAGCAGGTCAGGCAGTATCTGTGGAGAGACTGAAGAACTTCTCTAGAATTGGAGAAAGAGGGAGAAAGTTATTATGAAGTTTCAGAGAGTGTGGATTGATCAACGAGGGATATCTCTGACCAATAAAGTTGGAGGATAACAGAATGGACATGTTGTAAATAGCAGGTCGGGGGTGCTAATGGAAATGGAGAGAGAAGTGAGCTACAGCCCAGATGGCAGAACTGATCGATAGTGATATTGGCACTGACTGAGCCCTGCCCTGCCCTGCTGAGCACGTACCCTCACTTGTGATACTGTTGTGCTGACATTTCCCAACTACAACCATGAGACAGATGCACTCAGCTCTGGGAAAGCATCTGTCCATCACAAGGGAGGCAGAGGGGAGCACGCAGTCTATGCATAGCACAGGGGAGCATGAATGGGTGGGGCTGGGCCAACACCTGTCACTCCTGAGCTGGTGTCAAAGCCTTCTGACAAAATGCCTCATCACTACATCTCATCAAAAAGCTCGCATGGTGGGCAGCGAGATGGACCCTCCTCAATGGATCTTCCTTCATGATCGGAGTCTGGCTCCCGACACTCGGGAAGCTCCACACCACACGGAGGATAGAGCAGCTCATGCAGTAGCCTCCTGATCCGCAACCGTTCGCAAACTCCTCCACCAAAACACTGTAACTGCGTAAACTACACCAACACCACAATGCTCCTTCAAACCCGTGACCTCTGTCAGCCAAAGGCAGGAGAACACCACCATCAGGAAGTTGTCCCCAAGCAGCACCCCATCCCGGCCTGGAAATACACCACTGCTCCTGGGTCAGACTTCTGAAACTCTCTGAGTGGGTACACTCACACTTCAAGGGTTACAGTGGTTCTAAAAGGCAGCTCACCTCCACTTGTGGAGGGCAATTAAATGGTGGCTTAACCTGTGAAGCCCACATGACTATAAAAACACTTCCTCTATGACTCGTATGTTAGTGGTGGGCTTTCCAATATTCCCACTGGGACACAGTCCAAAGTATTCTCCAGATTCATTATCCCACTTCTGAATTTCTCTTTGTTCCTTGATATACAAAGCACAGAATCCTGTTCATCTGTTTTTAACATATTTTCTTCAGCTCTCTTATTTCTAAAGTCTGTAGCCTCCGACCTCCATGCTCATTTCAACTTGCCACTGTTTTCTACCAGGAGCACCCATCCACTTGCAGGAGTGGGTGCCAAGGCATGGTGGCACAGGTGGCATTGGGTGCTGTCCATGTGGAGCTTGCTCATTCTCCTGGGGAAACCCATGAAGGTCTCCTCTCTCGTCACAAAGACATGTAGGCCTGTAGTTTAATTATCTACTGTCGATTGCCTCTGGTGAGTGGTGGAACAAGGAGAGTCAATGAGAGTGTGGGCAGAAAAGCTTGCAGGAACAATTATTGACTGAATGGAATTACTCCAAGAGCTGGCATGGACTTGATAGGCTGAATGCCCTGATGTTGCAGGGAGGTACGTTGGGAAAGAGTTAATGATCCTACCATCAAGGTGAGGCCATCTTTATCAGTTGTTAATCAGTCCTATTTGTGTTTCTTGCAGTGGCACCCCCATGTAACCAAAGCCAGGGGTCACCAGTCTCAAGGAGAAAGGAAAGGTTAAGAATTATTTCAATTCTCTACAAATGTCATAACTTTCCCTCGCCTTTCTGCCCTCTCACTATCAACACTCCCTCTATTTACCCTCTCTGAAAGAGTCAAAGATGACTCCAAAGGGAATCCCCTGCATGGTAGGTCATGACTATGTGACTGCACTCTCACCCCTGACTCAGCTGTCTGTGGGTTAAAGAGTTATTCCAGGGAGTTGACCACAAAACCTCAGCAGGTTTTAAAGGAGGGGGTGCTGGCCTGCCACCCTCCAAATCAGATGATAAACTTGAACTCTATCTGCCCTCACAGATGGATGCAAAGGATCGCATTTCTTTACCTCAAAGATTAGAGGACTTCGTCTGGAGTCTCAGCATATATTGACATAGTGAAAACATCATACTGTGGCCTCAGTGTAACTTGATGCTGTGTTTCCAGTAGTGGTTCCCCTTCACAAATCGAGAATTGCCTGTTAAGTACTTGAGGATATGAAAGCCATTATACATGCTCAAGTTATTTCTCAATATTTCCTGGAAAAAGAGGAGAAAAGCCACAAAGCGGCCAGAAGATGTCTGAAAGGTTTGGAAGTCATGCAGTAACTGTGGAGAGAATTGTGATCTAACCAATCTAGAACATAGAACGCAAAAAACCTACAGCACAATACAGGCCCTTCGGCCCAAAAAGCTGTGCCAAACATGTCCTTACCTTAGAAATTACCTAGGGTTACCCACAGTCCTCTATTTTTCTAAGCTCCATGTACCTATCCAGGAATCTCTTAAAAGACCCTATCGTTTCCCATTCCACGCACTCACTACTCTCTGCATAAAATCTCTTTGGTTTCACAAAACCACACAGGCTGTTCTTACTTACGTTTGCCTGATGATTCGCAGGGTGAAATGGTTCTCTGATGTGTCACTCTGGTGAAAAAGAAAGATGGCCAAAGCTAACAGGATGATCATGATGAGCCTGCACTCAGAGAAGAAGGAAAGGTAGAAGTGGAAATGGAACTGTGGAGTGTGAGGAGGGGTGATGTTCAGAGAAGGTTGGTGGAGGGTTGTAATCCACTTTAATTCTTGTGGGTTCAAATGAAGCTCCATCGTTGTTCATTCAGGGATGTTGTCCAGATCTATTGAATTTGCCCATCTCACTCTCCCAAAGTAGAGTGATACAAGGGCTGAGTCTCAGTTATTGCAAATGGGGCAACATGACAGTCATGGAACGCACCAGCCATAGGACAGTCTGGGCATAGGCTGGCCTGAACATTGGGTAGTCTGGACTTTGGGTAGTCTAGACATTGGGAGGTCTGGATATTAGTTGGTCTTGGCAGTGGGTAGTCTGGAAAGTAGTTGGTCTTGTGACAAGGTTGAAATCTGTTCAATTTAGTTATAAATAATTGTTCAAATAATTTTAAAGAGTCAAAATTATTTAATGTGAGTATCATTTCATATTGAGAAAAAAGGCATATTACTTTAAAACATGCAAATATGTTTAGTTAAAAACTCTGAGAATCTGTGTGCAAGATATTCTTTTATAGTATTGAGTACTGAATCTGCCATTGACTTGTAAAGTCTTGCATTCAATTTTCAGCATTCAATTGGTTGCTCATGCCTGCCGGAATGCCTCAGTGGGGAAGTACTCACTGTATTCCTCATTCACCTTAAACTTACTGCGGAATAAACAGTGCATTTCATTTGCCATCTCCCTTTTTCAGGGCTACTTCAACGGCAGTGGGTGTCTGGACAGTGGGTGGTTTGGACAGTGGGTGGTCTGGACAGTGATTGTCTGGACAGTGGGTGGTCTGGACAGTGGGTGTCTGGACAGTGAGTGTCTGGACAGTGGGTGGTTTGGACAGTGGGTGGTCTGGACAGTGATTGTCTGGACAGTGGGTGGTCTGGACAGTGGGTGTCTGGACAGTGAGTGTCTGGACAGTGGGTGGTCTTGACATTGGCAGGTCTAGACAGTGGGTAGTCTGGACAGTGAGTGTCTGGACAGTGAATGTCTGGACAGTGGGTGGTCTAGACAGTGGGTGGTCTGGACAGTGGATGTCTGGACAGTGAGTGTCTGGACAGTGGGTGGTCTTGACATTGGCAGGTCTAGACAGTGGGTGGTCTGGACAGTGCACAATTTGGGCACTGAAAGGTCTGGGCATTGAGTGGTCTTGGCAGTGCAATCTGGAAACTGGATAATTAGGCAGCCATGTCATTGTATTGTCCGATTATCAGTCAATCTTGGGCTTTATGATTACTGGGTTCATTTAGGAAGCCTGGTATTATAGAAACACTGAAACATGGAAAACCTACAGCACAATACAGGCCCTTCGGCCCACAAAGCTGTGCCAAACATGTCCTTACGTTAGAAATTACCTAGGGGTACCCATAGCCCTCTATTTTTCTGAGCTCCATATACTAGTCCAGGAGTCTCTTAAAAGACCCTATCGTATCCCCCACCACTGCCATCACTGGCAGCCCATTCCTGCTCTCACCACTCTCTGCGTAAAAAACTTACCCCTGACATCTCCTCTGTACCTACTCCCCAGCATCTTAAAACTGTGCCCCCTCGTGCTAGACATTGCAGCCCTGGGAAAAGCCACTGACTATCTACACAATTAAAGCCTCTCATTATCTTGTACACCTCTATCAGATCACCACTCAACCTCTTCGCTCCAAGGAGAAAAGACCAAGTTCACTCAACCTATTCTCATAAGACATGCTCCCCAATCCAGGCGACATCCTTGTAAATCTCCTCTGCACCCTTTCTATGGCTTCCACATCCTTCCTGTAGTGAAGTGACCAGAACTGAGCACAGTACTCCAAGTGGGGTCTGACCAGGGTCCTATATAGCTGCAACATTACCTCTTGCCTCTTAAACTCAATCCCATGATTGATGAAGGCCAATACACTGTATGCTTTCTTAACCACAGAGTCAACCTGCGTAGCAGCTTTGAGTGTCCTATGGACTCGGACCCCAAGATCCCTCTGATCCTCCACACTGCCAAGAGTCTTACCATTAATGCTAAATTCCATCATCATATTTGACCTACCAAAATAAACCACCTCACACTTATCTGGGTCTTCATCTGCCACTTCTCAGCCCAGTTTTGCATCCTATCAATGTCCCGCTGTAACCTCTGACAGCCCTCCACACTATCCACAACACACCCAACCTTTGCGTCATCAGCAAATTTACTAACCCATCCCTCCACTTCCTCATCCAGGTCACTTATAAAAATCACAAAGAGTAGGGGTCCCAGAACAGATCCCTGAGGCACACCACTGGTCACCGGCATCCATGCAGAATATGACCCGTCTACAACCACTCTTTGCCTTCTGTGGGCAAGCCAGTTCTGGATTCACAAAGCAATGTCCCCTTGGAACCTATTCCTCCTTACTTTCTCAATAAGCCTTGCATGGGGTACGTTGCCAAAAGCCTTTATGAAATCCATATACACTACATCTACTGCTCTACCTTCATCAGTGAGTTTAGTATCCCATGCAAGGCACAACCTGCCTTTGACAAAGCCATGCTGACTATTCCTAATCATATTATGCCTCTCCAAATGTTCATAAATCCTCCCTCTCAGGACCTTCTCCATCAGCTTACCAACCACTGAAGTTATTTAGTGTGGAAATTGGTATAATAAGAATTAGGCTGTCTGGCCATCGAGAGGTTTGGGCACCAGATGCTGTCACCATTCAACATTAAGCACTGGGTCATTCAACAGTTTGTTCATTTGGTAGTCTGGTTATTTGTGACTGACTGGTTATTGGTCACACTGGTTATCGGTCTCACTGGTTATTAGTGACAGACTGGTTATTGGTCTGAATACTGACTCAGTAGATAGTTAACAGACAGATAGATAGCTGGATAATCTGGTAACTGGGCAATTTAATCATTGGACTAACTTGGCATTGTCCAGTCTAATTGGAAGGTGTGCAAACAGGTTCAGTTTCAGGATGAATGGCCAATGGGAAAACTGTCCGACACAGGGACAGAAGTTATGCCATCCTGAATGAGAAATGGCAGATGGATTTTGGAAAAGCAGGTCTTGAGAAAATTGGTTGTGTCGAATGGTAGAGCAAATGCACTGAGAGGTCACATGTAAATCAGATATGAGGAGACAGATTGTGGCTATATCAGTCTTGAATGTAGATACCAAAATCTATTCCCAGCACAGGGAAGTCTAGAACTTTATTTGAGGTGAAAGGGAAGAAGTTCAAAAGAGCTCTGAGGGGCCCGTTTTTCACAGAAAAGGCAGCGAATATTTGGAAAGACTTTCCAGAGGAGGTGGCAGAGACTGATATTATTATAATGTTTAAAAGACATTTTGACAAATAATTGGACAGGAAAGGAGTAGCATGCTATGGGCCCGTTGTGGACAAATGGGGTTGGGGAGACAGGCATCAGGAGACAGGAGACAGGAGCTTTGAGGGCCTTTTTCTCTGCTGTGTGGCTCTATTGGGAGCAGATCAGTCTTGGGAAGACTGGTCTTGAGCTGATTAGTTGGGCAGAGTTTTTTCGTTACAATAGTCTTGCGCAGAGTATAATCTGGCTAATTAGCAGTCAGCAAAAATCTTAAGGACATGAAAAGCAAAAGAAATGAAATAGCGATTATAATGAGTGCTGCAAAGAAAAATGCAGGAAATATGACAGATGTTGCTCTCTATATATCCAACAGGCTAGACATTCACTGACTGGATAATAAGAAAAAGCAGCCTCTACAAGTGTGAAGTGCACTGGTAGGGTAGACATCGAGTGGGTCCTTGCATTTGTGGCAGTGATGGATGGTTTGAAAACTTAAGGCAATGAAATTATGAGAGGTATAGATAAGGTGACTGTACACTACCTTGCTTCCAGGGCTAGGGAATCAAAAACCAGAGAAAATGGGCTGGGGTGAAAGCACAGAGATTTAGTAGGAAACTGAGGGGCAACTTCTTCACCCAGGGAGTGGAATACACTATCAGAGGAAGCAATAGTTAAGGACATTTGAATGGGTACACTGATAAGAAAGGAGGGATATGGGTCAAAGGCAAAGGGGACTGTCTTAAATGGGAACATTGGTTGCCATGGACCAATTGGGACAAAGGGACTATTTTTACACTGCGTGACTCTATGGCCCTGCTTTAAATCGTGAATCACTGAAATGTGCGGAACTTTAGATAAATAACAGAGAGAGATTTCAGGATAACATGAAGTGAGAGAAAGGAACTGAAGACTTTCTAACTGCCAGCCCAGCAAACTCTCAGACAGCCCAGTCAATGCAATGACCAATTCACAGGACTACCAACATGTCCAACTAACATGATCCAATCTCCAAACTGCCAATGACCTGACCATCACGGTTAAATGAAATATTGTGTGGGAGGGACACGTGAAACACAGAAATAATCTCTGTATTTCCATAACTTAACTAAACCTAGAGATTTGAAAACATTTTAAAAGCCTAATGGAACATTGGCCATTTTCCAAAGGGGTTAGACTATAATGTAGAGGAAGCTGCAAAGAGCCTTTGATCAAACTCCATCCGGAGTACAGTGTCCAACACGGATCTGTTGAGCTGTGTAGATTTTCTGAGACGGGTATAATGTAGCAAAATGTGAACCCACCCTCCTCCAAGACAAGCAAAATCCTTTGGAATATAAGAAATAACAAGCTGTCTTTCACATGGGATGTGAAACCAAAGCTCTATCTGAGTTAGCAGATAGAAACAGAAAGTTGCAAAGGGAAGTTGAAAGATTAAATATGTAAACTAAACTAAGGAAGACAGAGGTTACATGGCAAGTGAAAGACTTTCTCAGAAAAGGGGAGCAACTCGGAACTCTGGAGAAGGGAGAATCTGACTGATTTCTGTGGACTTGCTTTGAAATACTGTCTCTATTTCCATGCATTATTTAAAATGTAAAGCATTCAGAATATTGGACTTTATCCAGAGGAGTTTGACTATGAAGCAGGGGAAGTTATGCTCCAATTACAATGAGTGTGTGATCAGGCGCCGTGTGGGGTACTATGTACCATGTTCAATTTTGGCCACCACATCTCAGCAAAGATAATAATGGCCCTGGAAGCAGTGCCGTGCAGAATCGTCTGCACTGAGATGCAGAAGGATAGATTAGTAAGAAAGATATGCTTGGCAGAGCTGGCTTTAATTTCCTTCTGGATGGGAGACTAAAGCACTGAGGTCTTGTCAAGATCATTTTAACCTCTGGAGAATGAAGAGCAGGGAAACTCAAGCTTAGAATTGGACAAGCCATTTGATATAAAAGGGGGTGAGGAGAACAGAGAACAGGGGTGAAGGGGAAGGTCATTTGATGGAGGCTACGTCAGCTGAAGTCATTATAAGAACAAGGATTTCTCCCTCTCCCAATGTGTGTCCAGAGACATCTGGAACATCCAAGGTGGATGTTAGGTAGAACCTTATGGAGGTGCTATTCGCCTTATAGAGGAGTATAAAATCATGGGCCGTAGATAGAATCCCAGTGAAAATGAAACAAAAGCTTGACAGCTTAAGTTTAAGGTGAGAGGTGAAAGATTTGAAAGGGACCTAAGAGACGAACTCTTGATGCAGTAAGTGGTGGGTGTGTGGAATTAACTGTCAGAGAATATAGTTGAGGTAGCATTTAATAAGTATTTTATAAGTATATGGATAAGTACTGTTTAGAGGGATTTGGGGTAAATGCAGGCACTTGGCACTAGCTTAGACGGGCAACTTAGTAGGCACGGACTTAGCTGGGCCAAAGGGCCGGCTTCCATACTGGGTTACACTATGATTCCAATGGAAATGAAGCAAGGATTAAAATGAGACATGATGTCATCGAGTAGCGTGAGGGGGCTCAATGACCCATTCTTCTTCCGCAAGGTCTTACGTTACCGCACAGCAGGCCCCCACAGTGTACCAGCATGAAATTGCACCAGGCAGTCTGCCATCAGCTCAGCTCTGGCAAAGGGAAACCTCGTTCAACTGAAGCCTTTCTCTTGCTAAAGTTAATCGGCCCTCCTAGCCTCCCCCGGCCCTGATTCATGGTCTTGATCCAAGGTTTGAAAAGCAGCTTTCCTCCCATCCCACTACAGTAACTCCTAAACACAGGAGTTTAGAATTCTAAACCCATTGGACAGTTGCTTCTTTTTGATTCCTTTGGGTAGAAGATAAAGAAACCTGAAAACATGGGCCACCAGGTCCACGGACAGCTTTTATCCTGCTGCTGTAAGAAAATCAAACAGACCACTTGTACAATGTGATGGCCTTTTGACTCCACAATCTACTTCCTCGTGGCCTTGCACGTTTGTGTGCACTAACTCTGTAACACTTTATTCTGCACTCTTGTGTAAGTTTTTCCTTGCACTGTGGAGATGTGATGAAATTTTCTGTAAAACATTCTTCCACTCTACCTCAGCCCATGTGACAATAATAAACCAATCGAAACGTTTGTGAGGAGGGTGCCGGACTATCAGACCGGAGAATTTAGACTGCTTAAGACTGAGATGGGAAGAAAGTTCAAGGTTGTAAAACGCTGGAATTATCTACGCATAGGATTGCAGATGCTCACTCATTGGATCTTAATCACTCAGCCGCAACAAATAAATCTCACCAAACCCCCACCTGGAACATTGTCTTTTCACTAATCACCATCCGTTTACTTTTAAGGCTGCTCCATCTACCTTTCAAAATGTTCCTACAAGCCATTCCCTTATGTTTGTCTGGGCATATTGGTTAGAAATTGTAAAGCTGGGGAAGTGAGACCTGGGTAGAAATGGTGGGGGGGGGGGGGTGGGGGGGGATGAGGGAAGAAAAATCTTAACACAATTAGATGAAATGAAAAGGAAGATTTAGGGATTTTGAAATAATTAAAGGGAAGCCTGAAACTGCTATTACTTCCTGTTTCAAGTTAAACCAGAGGCATCTACTGAATGAACGATTTGCTAAAGAATGGAAAGTACCTGATTTTGATGTTCACTGACAAGTACCCAAAATAATACAAAACACTCCACAGAGGATCCAGTGATAAGAATTGGAATGCTCAAATGCAAAGGGTGAAATCAATAGATTTTTGGATACAGGTAATGGAAGGCTATGGGAATCGGGCGGAACGTAGAGGCATGGAATGACAGGCATCCAGGCATCAGACTGCCTTCTCCTGCTACTATTTCTGTTGCAACCCTGGTCACTATCTGACCTGCTCCAACCACTAAGTTCAGGAACAGTTATTACCCTCAACCATCACGCACTTGAACCAAAGTGGCTAGCTTCACTCAACTTCACTTGCCCCATCACTGAAATGTTCCCACAACCTAGGGATTCGCTTTCATTGATTCTTCATCTCATGTTCTCGATATTTATTGCTTAAATATTTTTTATTATTTCTTTCTTATTGTATATGCACACTTTATTGTTTTTAGCACAATGATTAAATGCCCAAGTTGGTGTCTATAATAATCACTCTGGTTATTATTCATTTCTGGAGTTATTGAATATGCCCAAAGAAACTGAATCTCAGGGTTGTATGTGGTGACATATATGTGTTTTGATAATGAATTTACTTCGGACTTTTGAGCAAACTGTACAGCACGGCCAGGTTAGTTTCAGAGTAAAGCTCCCTCTACGTCGTCCCTCCCAGATGTTCCCAGACCAAGTGCCTATGCTTCTAAAGCTTACAGAGATGATACGAGTATGTTCTACACCCACTGTAAGCAACAAGAGACCACCATCTTCTGTAGGATGGAACACCAAGAACCAATGTACAGAGAAGGTGCTCGATTTGGCACACCTATATCCTTCAGGTCATGTTTCAGCACAAACCCAGATGAGTGATGTTATTATAATCAACTCTCTTTGCCTAGTGAAACACAATGAGAGTTAATTATACATGTTTATTCTTGGTTTCCAGTGCCTTGGCTCAGTGGCAAAATTATAAACTACTGAGCACTGACTTGCCTGTTGGAACCCAGCAGGCCAAGTGGGAGCCATAACGCAGAGTCCAACAAAAGAAACCATCAAACTTCAGTCATCCTTTCCACTCACTAGATTTAAAAATCTTCTCTCTAGTAAATGAAAATTTAAAAACAACTGCAGATGCCATAAGTGTGAAATAAGAACAGAAAGCACTGGATACTCTCAGCAGATCAGGCAGCATCTTTGAAAAAGGACACAAAGTTAATACTTTAAAATGGATTTTGACCTGAAATTTTGCCTTAGAAAACAGGAGGAATGTTTAGGGCACACTCAGTCAGAAATACTACCCCCGTTCCCCTCTCTGCAGATGCTTCTGACCTGATGAGTGCTCCCAGCATCCTTCCCTCTTGTTACTTAAGAAATGGAGATGAGAGAAACTCTAGGTACACTGACTTACTCTCATCAACTCTAAACATTAATGTTGATTTTATTTAATTTCTCACTCGATGACAACAGTCTAGCTGTATAATTGCCTCAGTTAAACCCAATATGGACAAGCTGCTAATAAGTTTAGTGAACCACCGAAGAAGTGAGCTCTTACCATGGCAACACTTTAAATGATCATGGGACACCTCGACAATGCTCATTTTAGTACGACAACACTGCCAAACCAACTCTTTGTCGTGTTTAAGTTACCACAGTGTACAGGGTTTCTTTAAGAAAAATCCTATTACTCTGAGGATTTCATGAGGGCACAACCAATGTTTGCTGGTCTCGTTGTTCTGAGAGTTTTTTTGCTCTTTTTGTCATCCCTTCCCTGACCGGTCACGGCACAAACCAGATTCAGCTTCATTTATTTATCTCACATGCGTCAAAACAAACAGGGAAATGCATCGTTTGCATTAACAGCCAACTCAACCTAAGCATGTGCTGGGGGCAGCCTGCGTGTGTCACTACACACTCCAGTGCCCACTATGTTCAGCTGAACAACACAAGCAACAGGTGACCCTAGAGTTCTCGCCACTTCTTCTACAACAGCTTAGTAGGTCTAAGGTCTAATGTGGAGACCTTGCTTCAACAAGACATTGTGCATCAGCCACATGTGGCTGTCTATCCTGCTCTTTAGCAAAGAGAGGATCATTATCCTCACCATGTGCTGTATCGCTTGACATGGTCTTCCCATGCCCATGATTGCTCTTGGCAAATTTTCCTACAGAAGCGGTTTGCCTTTGCCACCTTCAGGACAGTGTCTTTACCAGACGGGTGACCCCAGCCATTAACAATACTCCTCAGAGATTGTCTGCCTGGCATCAGTGGTCACATAGCCAGAAACATGTAAAAATATGAAAGGGATAGATAAGGTAGAGGCAGAAAGTTGTTACCACTGATAGGTGAGTCTAGAACTAGGGGACATTGCCTCAAGATTAGGGGGAGAAGATTTAGGATGGAGATGAGGAGGAACTGCTTTTCCCAGAGAGTGGTGAATCTGTGGAATTCTCTGCCCAGTGAAGCAGTGGAGGCACCTCAGTAGAAATATTTAAGACAAGTTTGGATGGATTTTTGCACAGTAGGGGAATTATGGGTTATGGGGAAAAGGCAGGTAGGCCAGATCAGCCGTGACCTTATTGAATGGCAGAGCAGGCTTGCCGGGCCGGATGGCCGACTCCTGCTTCTGTTTCTTAAGTTCTAACCAGGACTTCTGATCTGCACCAGAAGCTCATACAACTATCCTCCACCTGCCCCCATGGCTTCATGTGACCCTGGCCGGTGGCGGGGTGTTAAGCAAGTGCTACAGCTTGTCAATGGGTGACCTGCAGGCTGGCGGGGGAAAGGAGCCTTACATCTCCTTTGGTAGAGTTGTATCTCCACCCCGCACCCAAAAGTGACATAAAGTGCTGAGCTTTGACAAGACTAGAACACAGTGGAGCAGGATAAACGAAAGGAGTAAATGGCAAGTCTTTAAGTGAGTTTTGTTCAAGGATCTGGAAAGAGAGAGAGAGAGAGAGAGAGATTTCAGTTAATTGGAATTTGGGAACTGGAATTTGGGAAAATGAGTTTGGGGTGAGGGAGTTCAGTTGGGTTGACAGAGCAGAGAAGTAGGAATGCTCCCTGTGGAAGGAAGGACAGAGTCCAGAGATCTGATGAAAGATTTTAAAGTAATGAAGCGTCCAATGAGCGGGTAGAGAGAAAGTGATCCTAGTGTGGAGGGGGGTCAAGAACAACGGAAATCAGAATGAGTCAGCTAACAAACATAGCAAAAGTGACAGGAAAAGTGACTTCTTTACGCAGTGAGTGTTGGGGTCCAGAGGCAGGAGCATTCAAATGCCAGTCTGAAAGGAAAGAAATTTGCAGGGCTTTGGGCAGATGGTGGGAGGATGGGATTAACAGGATAGCTTTTAAGGAGCAACACACATGATGCGACAAAAAATCAGCAGGCCAGGCAGCATCCATGGAGGGAAATAAATGGACAGTGCACATTTCAGGTCAAGATCCAGTTCAGGTGAAGGGTTTCAACCCAAAGCATCGACTGTCCATTTTTCAACAAGGATTCTGTTGATCCACAGGGAATTAGACATCGCCAAGGGTCAGACTAGTGACAGAGAGATAAGGAGATCACTGACGCCGTGATATAGAGTAATACAGCCTGGAACAGGCCCACTGGCCCAAACCCTCGTGTTTGGTGTTGGAAGTCCTGAAAGAGTAAAGCACCTAGTGCAATAAGTTCTTGAGGTTCAAAGTGCACGAATAGTACTGCAAAATACCAGGTCCGATTTGCAAAAGATCACAGAAACCAGGCTAGAGGAGGAGAGCACTAATTCATGCCCTAGGTGATCACATAGAAATGACCAAGGGGGAGATTTCAACATACAAATTACTGAAGAGGAGGTATTGGTGTACATAATTACATCAAGGTGGTACAAAAGCAAAACAAAAACAGAATGCAGAATATAGAACAAGTGCAGTACACGTAGAATGAAATAAATTGTAAGAGCCACGATGAGCAGATTGAGAGATCAAGAATCCAACTTTATCATACAAAGGTTTTCTAACAGTGGGATAGAAGCCTGCCCTTCAGTCTGCTGGTGCATATTCTCACAGGCCTTTATGCCTTCTGCCCAATAGCAGAGTGGAGAAGGGAAAACAGCTGGGTCTTTGTTCACCTTGGCTGCTTAGGCAGTGAGAAGGGCAGAGTCCATGGAGGGGGGCCTGCCTTCCGCAGTGTGCTGAGCTGTGTCGTCAACACTCTGCAGCTTTTTTTCCCCGCGGTCTTGGACAACACAGTTGCCACACCAAGATGTGGTGCATCTGGATAGGATGCTTTCTAGGTTTGAGTACAGGGGCCAGCTGCGCACTTAGTTTCTAACGTGCCAGAGGTACGAAGCTAAAGTTTCTTCAGTGTTAGGAAGCGGCTAACAGAAGTGTATTGGAAACACAGGCCACCTTGTGTCACAGCGCCACCAAAGGAAAGAGACAGGTACTGCGATTACTGGCATGGCACCAAACGAGAGCCGGGCACTGCGATTACTGGCATGGCACCAAACGAGAGCCGGGTACTGCGATTACTGGCATGGCACCAAACGAGAGCGGGGTACTGCGATTACTGGCATGGCACCAAACGAAAGCGGGGTACTGCGATTACTGGCATGGCACCAAACGAGAGCGGGGTACTGCGATTACTGGCATGGCACCAAACGAGAGCCGGGTACTGCGATTACTGGCATGGCACCAGATGTCTGGCTTTAGGTGGCAGATAGTGGGACTGATTACTCCCAGCCTCTCCACTGTGCTTTCAGTTCGGAGTCTGATGGTCTCCTCCAGGGTTCAGGAAAGCGGGGCATTCTCACGTCACTGTGAGAGTGGCGTAGACTCGGATTGATAGGCAGAAGCGGTGACCAAGACACGATTAAAACAAAAGAGGAAATGCGCAAAAACGCTGGGTACTTTTTAATATTTTGTAAATATTGCTGTCATGTAGGCAGCGGCTAAAGTTAGTAGCTCGCTCTCTCTCTCCCTGAACACTTTGGTGTAAGCGCTGTCACATACTGATAGATTACAGTGCGTCACAGGAAGAGGCCTTTCGGCCCGCCACGGAAATAATGGCAATACAAACCCCATCTGCCTGAATATGATTTTTATCCCTCCTCACATTGTCATTGTATCTGCTTCCACCTCCTCTGGCACCACATTGCAGACACTCACCACTCTCTCAAACTTAACTGGCACCTCCCTTTGAACTTTCCCCTCCCTCACCTTAAAGCCAAGTCCTCCAGCACTCTTCACTTTGTTCAATAAATATCGATTCCATCTTTTGGTTGTTCAACCTGTGGAGAAAATCTAAACGGACTCCCCAGTTTTTTTTTGGGGGGGGGCAGATTTTCACTATAACTGGACAGAAACCATGTTTATTCAGGGTGAGGATTTTTGCTTATAAAACAGCTTGCCATATGTTCTTTACCTCTGGCCTGGTCCAACCTGCCTGTCAGGGCCTTAATGATCCTGAAACCTGAGAACTGAGTGGAAGGAATATTTCAGAGGTGGAAAGATGTAGAATCACGATCCATTAATCTTCTGAAAAGCTGTCAGTTACCACAAACCAACTAGCTTCAAATCAGCCTGAAAGCCAGCTCCCCTGACGTTGATATTTTCTTCATGCCAGTCCTCTATAACAAACTTATTTATGCCTTAAGTCATTTATTTCAACTAATTTGCAACATTTCCTATGCATTACATTATATTACCACAGAAAGCATTCTCTCTGGGCGCCTCACGGCTCGGTATGGCAACTACTCTGAACGTAACCGCAAGGAGCCGCAGAGGGTTGTGGACACAGCTCAGCACTTCACAGGAACCAAACTCCCCTCCGTGGAGTCTGCCTACACTTCCCACTGCATCAGTAAAGCAGCCAGCTTAATTAAAAACACCACCCGCCCCAGACTTTCCTCTATTCTCCCCTCTCCCATCACGCAAACGCCTGGAAGCACATTGGAGCAGGCTGACGGACAGCTTCTATCCCACTGTTATCAGACGGACCTCTTGTCCGATCAGATGGACGCTTGGCCTCACCATCCACCTTGTTGAGATCCTGCACCATCATTCATCTGCTCCGCATTTCTTCCGTTGCATGTACACTTTATCCTGCACTGTTATTGTCTTGCTCAATGCACTGTGTAATGATTTGATCTTTTCACTCTGGTGACCAATACCAACACCAGTGATCCCTCAGTAGCAGCAGGCAGCCAGTCCCAGATCCGGCTGCTGGAACTCCTCATCTTCACCAGACGGACTGAGGTGGTTTACAAGAGCTCAGGGTGTGAGAGCTGCTCGCCACCTTCTCAAGGGAAGAGAGGGATGAACGACAACTGCTGGCCCAGCTCGCAAAAAAAGAGGAATAAATCAAAAGAGGCAACGAGTGAGCCGGCAGAGGAAACCGCCATGATGTCAACACCATGAGCGAGGAGTCAGTGAGCCTCAGGCCACACTGCCCTCGAGGTGAGGGCACAGCGAGGAAAGGGGCTCTCACGAGGGGATATGAGGCAGAGTGGACGAGCTGCAATAAGTGTCCTCGCTGACTGTTTTGGTGGCTTCTCTCTCAACCCATCTGTGAGGCACGAGTGCAGCTCCCTCCCTCCAAGCTGGTGCCAACGTACAGCTAGGGACTGACTCACTGACTACCGTTGCTATCACTGCCCCTCGTGATTCAGCCTGCAGCGGCATAGACCCTTCAGGATCAAGCACAGCCGCAGAAATCCGTCCCACCGAGGAACCAGCGCCCTGAGCTGAGCATGGAGAGCAAAGGCAACATTCGGAGTGACAAACCGGACAAGAGAGGGAGGGAGTATGCTGACTGCCTGACCAGATTTAACAATCTGCACTAACAAAGTGCACCCAGTCCCTGTTGGACAGGCGAGAGCTCTGTCCCATCTTCCTGCCCGATAGGGATGGACATCTAATGTCTGAGCTTAACATGACTGTCCATGCCTGCACTGTCATGAACTCCACTGCAGGCAGTCAGCAGCACGCTAGTTGAACTTGCCTCACGCCGTAAACCATGGCAGCAGAATTAGGCCATTTGGCCCATCAAGCCTGCTCCGCCATTCCATCATGGCCGATTTATTTTCCCTCTCAACCCATTCTCCTGCCTTCTCCCTGTAAACTCTGACACGCTTACTAATCAAGAACCTATCAACCTCTGCTTTAAATATACCCAATAACTTGGCCTCCACAGCCGTCTGTGGCATTGAATTCCACAGATTCACCATCCTCTGGCTAAAGAAATTCCTCCTCATCCCTGTTCCAAAGCGACATTCTTGTATTCTGAGTCTGTGCCCTCTGGTCCTAGACTAAGTAAAGATATTCTTCCCCAACAGGCATTGATGCTGATGGGGTCCCTCTTAATGGGAGGGCTGGGGGAGGAACAGACATCCCCTTGCAGATGGATCCTACACCCCAGAAGACATAGGAGCAGAATTAGGCCATTCAGCCCATCGAGTCTGCTCCGTCATTCAATCATGGCCGCTCAACCCCATACACCTGCCCTCTCGCCATATCCTTTGATGCCCTGACCGATCAGGAAATGATCAACTTCTGCCTTACTCGCGGACTCAGCCTCCACCGCAGTCTGTGACAGAGCATTCCACAGATTCACCACTCAGGCTAAAAAAAAAATTCCTCCTTACTTCTGTTTTAAAGGGCTGTTCCTCAATTTTGAGGCTGTGCCCTCTATTTCTGGATACCCCCACCACTGGATACATCCTCTCCACATCCACCCTATGTAGTCCTTTCAATGAGATCCCCACGTATTCTTCTGAATTCCAGTGAGTACAGACCCCAAGCTGCCAAAGGCTCCTCATATGTTAACCCCTTCATCCCCAGAATCATCCTCGTGAACCTCCTCTGGACTCTCACTCTCTGATAAAAGATTCTGGAAGTGATTTCTTCTCCACGATGTTGGGAGTGATTGTGTGTAGGTGTGGCTGTGAGTGTGAAAATGATGATATCATTGTAGGTGTGGGCTTATGAGTGTGAGTGGGTGTACAGCAGGGTGCATGCATGTGTAAGGACGTACGTGTAACGTGAGTGTGTGTGAATATGTCAGTGTGACGATGTGTATGTAGGTGTGCGGAAGCAGACTGTAGTTGTGAGTGTATAGGTGGGTAGGTGTGAGTGTCCTCTGTTTTCAAAGACCAGGGTTTCCATTGAAACTGGCCTCACCCGCATCTCCTCTGTTTCCTGGACAACTTCCCACTGCATTAACAGGGATAGAGTTTGTCTTGTCCTCACCAACCACCTCACGAGTCTCCACATCCAACGTATCATTCTCCACAACTTCCACCATCTTCAGCCAAGCACATTTTCCACAGGGATTGCTTCTGCCTTGACTCTCTTGTCCATTCGTCCCTCCCGGCACACATCCCTGCAAGCAACAGAAATGGTACAACTGCCCATTTGCCTCCTCCCTCAACTCCACTCAGGGCCCCAAGCTCTCCTTCCAGGTGAGGCAGTGCTTCACTTGTCTGTTGTATCTGGTGATCCCAAAGCAGCCTCCTCTACATCGATGAGACCTGTTGCAAATCGGGAGACCGCTTTGTTCAGCACCTCCGCTGCATCCACAAAAAGCAGGATTTCCCGGCAGGCAATTCCTGTCTCTATTCCCATCCCGACCTGTTGGTCCATGGTCTCCTCTCCTGCTCCTTCAGGGTGGAGAAGCGACACTTATGTTCCATCGAGGTAGCCTCTAACCTGATGGCATGAACATTGATTTCTCCTTCCGGTAATTATTTACCCCCCCCCCTTCTTCAGTTCCCCACTCTGGCCGCTGACCTCTCCTCCACACCTGCCTATCACCTCCCTGTGATGCCCCTCCTCCTTCACTTTCTCCCATGGTCCACTCTGCTCTCCTATTAGATTTATTCTACTCCAGCCTAACCTTCACCTTTCCCAACCACCTTCTAGCTGTCCTCCGTCCCGTCCCCCACCGTTTTATCCCAGCATCTTCCTCTGTGTGCGTGTGTGTGTGTGAGTTTGTGTGTGTGTAAGTGTGAGTGTGAGTGTGTGTGTGTGTGTGAGTCTGTGAGTGTGTGTGAGTGAGTGTGCAAGTGTGTGTGTGTGTGAGTGTGTGTGCAAGTGTGTGAGTGTGTGTGAGTGAGTGTGCAAGTGTGAGTGTGTGTGCAAGTGTGTGAGTGTGTGTGTGTGTATGTGCACGTGCACATAAATGTGGATGGGTCATTGAGGATATGTATGGACACATTGGTGTGTGTGTGAGAGAGAGAGAAAGGGAGAATGTCAGCCATTGTGGAATTGTGGAGCTTGTAGGCTCTTGATCCCTACACACACATATATACACACTCACACATATACAAATACACACACATACACACTCACTCACACACACACGGACTCAAACATGCACACACTCACACATATATAAATACACACACTCATACAAACACACTCACATTCTCACACACGCACACGCACACAGACACACTCCGTTGTGTGTGAGAGGGAGCCCAGGCTGTGCCTGAGGACCTGACCCGGGGCCGATCCATGGCAGACCTTGTAACCCCAGGGATGACAGTGAAGACACAGCTCCACTCCAGCTACCCAGGGCAGGAAAGCAAGCCGTGTGCCTGTGGGAGCGTGCAGCCCACCCCCTCACCTGTAGCCACTTGTCCATGAGGCTGCAGACCAGGCGACGCTCTGACCGTGGGTGACGTGATGTCAGCTCCTTGGTCCTGCTCTCAGCGGCTCTGGGAGAGCCAGGGGACTGGAGACTGGCGAGAGGCAAGAATTATTTCTGCTTTAATCCCTCCAGCCCCGTCACATGGTTTCACTTAGAACAAGGCCCGAGTTCAAGTGAGAGCTGAGCAGCCTGCCCGACTGCAGCTCTGTGGCTGACCTGCTTGAAAGAGACTTTTAAACCCATCAATCCAACAATCAACCCTTTCTTGTGCGAGGTCCTCCCTCGGAAGTTCAGGATTTGGACTTAATATCCCATGTCGGCTCCCTCCCGTTGGTTTTGCTGATGGGACAGAGGCACCCCACCCCAATCCCTATCTTTCTTGGTGCTTGTGGACCTCCTCGCCTCTCTCTAGCTGCCTTAAGCAACTGTGGACTTCACCTCATTCTCCCCATACCCAGAGGACAGGAGAGGTTTGGAGTGATGTGCATTGAATATGGGTAAATGGGAACTACCTTAGAGGGCACCATGGACAAGTTTATCTGGTGCTCTGTTGCTCTAAGACTTTAAAAGGGGCAGGCATGTTTTCACAATGGGATCAATGAATGGGAATCCCAGAGACACCCCCCCCCCCCCCAACCCCCAGAATGTTTAAGGCCAACCAAATCCCCCAGCAATGCAGCACCAGTCAAATAGGCACAGGCCGAGAATGGAGCCTGGGACTTTCCTGATGAGCAGGACTGCAAGAGGCACACTGACCATGGCCGATTTTCAACAGAAAAGGGCTTCTCTCCCATCCAGTTCTGAGACCATTTCAGTCAGATTTGTGTTTCTACCTCTTCCTTTTCTCTCCAGACTGCACCGAGAGGTGGAGAGCAAAGATGCTCGCAGGTTCAAACAGCTCGTGCTTACAGAACAGTGATGGAATGGGTTATACTACACTTCATACTGAGATGGCTCCAGCTCAGGTTTCTGGCTCTTCCCACCCATCAGGAATTAAAACACAATCTCCTACTAGGCTGCGAAGAACTGACTGGCTGATGGATGCGTTTTGTAAATGTAGAAGTAAGACATTTGACCAACAGGAATCATCTTAGGTTCTGGGGTTTTATGCCATGGACCAGTTCTGTAAAGCTAGGGATCTGTGGAGCTCACTGCAGCAATAGAAAGAGGGGAGGGGGGAATATGGGGAAATAAAACAGCAATCACTGGGGATACGTCTCCACTGATTCCGCCTACGCTTCCCACCGCCTCGGGAAAGCAGACAAGATCCCTCCCACCCTGGTCAGTCCCTCTTCTACCGCCTCCCACTGGCAGAAGCTGCTGACAGCTTCAGAGCCCATTCCACCAGGCCTGAGGAAAACCTCCACCCTGTGTTTACCAGACAATTAAATGGAGCTCTTACATACTAAAAGCTGAACCCTTGATCCTCTAATCCACCTCATTTTGTCCGCTGCACTTTATCTGCCCACCTTCCCAGCATTCCCTCTGTAACTGACACACCACGCTCAGTGGCCGCTTTATTAGGTACACCTGCTCATTAATGTGAATATCTAATCAGCCAATCCTGTGGCAGCAACTCAATGCATAAAAGCATGCAGACATGGTCAAGAGGTTCAGGCCAAACATCAGAATGGGGAAGAGATGACTTTGACTGTGGAATGATTGTCGGTGTCAGGCAGGGTGATTTGAGTATCTCCTGGGATTTTCACACACAACAGTCTCTAAAGTTTACAGAGAGACAATAACATCCAGTTCTGAGGGTGAAAACGCCTTGTTAATGAGAGAGGTCAGAGGAGAACGGCCAGACTGGTTTGAGCTTACAGGAACTCAGATAATTCTGTGTTGCAACAGCGGTGTGCAGGTGAGCATCCCCCAATGCACAGCTTGTTGAACCTTGAAGTGGATGGGCTACAGCAGCAGAAGACCGTGAACATAAGCTCTGTGGCCTTTATTAAGTGCATCCTGGAGCTAATAGAGTGGTCACTGAGTCTGGTTGGCCTTTCTTTCTACCAGCTAAGTGTATGGCATGATCTGCCTGCTAGCGTAAAAGCTTTTCACTGTACATCTGACGTTAATAAACCCAAACCAATACTCAGCAGGTCAGGCAGCCCTGTGTGGAGAGAAAAGGTTGACGGTTCAGGTCAAGGACACTCACTCAGAGGCGGAAGAGTGAGGAAACGAGTGTGTTTTAAGTTGCGGGGAGGCAGAACAGCAATGTTTGTGACAGGTTGGAGAATCCTCCTGGTTTCTTGGAGTTCCTTGGTCTCCACCCTTCCTCCTGCTCCACATTTAAGAGAGTAGAGCTCCACACCAGGGGAAACTCTTTCAATCTATCAGCACTGTCGCCAGCCTAGACAGGATGTTGTAGGTGTGTCGGCAGTGGCCGCATTCACATTACTCCTACAACCGCCAGCACTCCAGCTCTCACTACCCACCCGCCCCAGGAACTGACCACGTCCTGCTCACAGAAATGCACGCTCACCGACCTTGAGGGGGCCATTCCACAAGTGGTGGAAAAAGTGAGCTGGGGGAAAACGTTGTGTCATGGTTACAGCGGAAGGAAGTAGGAGACGATGATGATAGATTGACCAAGCCGCTGAGCGGCTGAGGAGGTGGGTCAGTCTCTGCAGTCGGGTAAACAGCGAGCCAGATTCATGTCCACAAGCACAGGGCCAGTTCTGGGCCAGGTTTTGATATGTGCCCTGGAGCGAAATGCTGCGAGTTATCCGCTTGTAAAACTCACCCAATTCTCCCTCCCCGACACCGCTTTGTCCACTGGTCATTTCTCAAACTTCTCAGCTTTAACATGATCTCTTTGCTTTCTCACTTCAACCTATGACAGGGTAAATGGTTAGAAAATCCTGCGGAGCATAAATAAAGGCAGTCACAGTATGTTTAAAACAAAATAAACTTTATTCATAATAAAAAAAACTTGATTTGCAAGGATAAAGAGTGCAGTGGTTTTTCATTCTTCACATTCCTAGTCAATGCTTTCTGTACTGTTCTTTTACGTTCCCACACATCAATGACTCATGTGGGTCCCCGGGGTGGCATCGTACTACTACTGTAACTGAGCAGCTTCCTCTCCCAACCTGTCCCCTCCCTCTCCAACCCTATACGAAGGTCCGTCCCCTCCAAGCACTCAGTGGTGGCTGCGCCCGGCTTCAGTGAGCCCCTCAGCACGCACTCCTGCAGCCTGGGACGTGCCCGTCGGTCCACGGACAACTCGACGTGCCGGCCGACCCGCAACGTTCGTCAGGGCTGAAAGGTAGTCACAGTCTGTCCCCTAGGGCAGGGGAGTCTCAAACTAGCTTCCGGTGAGAGGGGGCCTCATTTCACCGGGCCATCGCTCCAGACTGCTGGCAGCTCTCCCAGGGCAGCAGCAGCAGCTGCGGAGACGCAGAAAACCCTGGTACCGTTCACAGCAGAGTTCGCCATTGCCCTGACCAGTGGCCTCGCTGTCATGCAGATGCTGGAAAGATAAAACAAAACACAAACAGAAAATTCTGGAAATGCTGAATGAGAACTGTAGAGAGAGAGAGAAAGCTAACCTTTCAGGCCAGAATTGGGAAGTGCTTGTGTTACGATGCAGAGGAGATAGCAAGTAGATAGGGCAAAAGGAATATCCCTGTCCGGGTAAGGGTTGCCATAGTGATAATTGCTAATGAGAATCACAGTTATAGTTATAGGCCCTTTAACCCTCTATGCTGAACAGGTTGACAACTAATCTAGTCCAATTTGCCCGCAGTTGGCCCATATTCTTCCCAGGGAGTCCCAGCCTGGGGTCCAGAGACCACTTGCTTAATGGCATTGGTCTAAGACATAAAAAAAGGTTGGGAACCTCTGCACCTTTCCTGTCCATGTATACTACCTGTCCAAATGCTGCATTACACCTGCCTCTGCCACACTCCACACACACCAGGTTAGACCATAAGACATAGGAGCAGAATTAGGCCATTCGGCCCATCAAGTCTGCTCCACCATTTCATCATGGCTGATCCATTTCCCTCTCAGCACCAATCTCCTGCCTTCTCCCCGTAACCCTTCACTCCCTAACTAATCAAGAACCTATCAACCTCCACTTTAAATGCACCCAGTGACCCGCCGTGACAGGTGGCAATGAAGTCCACAGATTCACCACCCTCTGGGTAAAGAAACTCCTTCTCATCTCCATTCTAATGCAGCGTCCCTCTCTTCTGAGGCTGTGCCCTCTGTACCTAGACTCACCCATTACAGGAAACATCTTCTCCACATTCAATAGGCTTCAATGAGATCCCCCCCATTCTTCTAAATTCCAGTGAGTACAGGCCCAGGGCCATCAAACGCTCATGAACTCTGATGAGGTTCTCCCTTTAAACCTTTCCCCTCTCATCTTAAACCCATGCCTTCTAGTTTTAGACAGCCCTACCCTGAGGAAAGTCCTGACGGTGATGGGGAGAGGAAGCAAAGGGGTGATGTTAAAGCAGTGAAATGCAGGTCAGGACCAGCAGTGTCAGTAGGAGTTTTACAGACCCATTACCCACAGAACTGTTCTCATCGCTGCCAAAGCTCAGCCCCACCCTACAGCTCATTCCAACCTGGAGTCACTCTGGAAGCTCAAATCCATCAGCGGTAAAGACTTCACTCAGCATCTACAAATCAGTAAAGAACAATCATTCTGCCCTTTCGAATGCCTCCCTCTGCACCACAATGACAGTGTCCACCCTCTCCAAGTTTGGAATAGCACTGAGTTATCAACTGGGCGCTTTAATAACCCTCAAGTTTTAAGTATACGGAAGCTGACAGTAGAAAGAAGGTTGGTTGCCCGGTCACTAAATGAGCCATGTGGATCGATCAGGCTGAGTTAGCTATCAAATAATAATGCAGCACAGTCAACTGGTACACGATTGGGTCAAGAGTTGGTGGGGGGGGGGGGGGGGGGAAATAATCAGGCAGCCTTCCTGTCCTTTGCTAAAATCCAGATTGAGCCCTTGGTATCCTGAGCTTCAGGTAAACTTGAGGGGCCTCTGTCCTTTCTATAGGTCAGTTGTGGAGAGCGCCCTCTTCTTTGTGGTGGCGTGTTGGGGAGGAAGCATTAAGAAGAGGGACGCCTCACGTCTTAATAAGCTGGTAAGGAAGGCGGGCTCTGTCGTGGGCAAAGTACTGGAGAGTTTAACATCGGTAGCTGAGCGAAGGGCGCTGAGTAGGCTACGGTCAATTATGGAAAACTCTGAACATCCTCTACATAGCACCATCCAGAGACAGAGAAGCAGTTTCAGCGACAGGTTACTATCGATGCAATGCTCCTCAGACAGGATGAAGAGGTCAATACTCCCCAATGCCATTAGGCTTTACAATTCAACCGCCAGGACTTAAGAACTTTTTAAAAGCTATTATTAATGCTTTTTGAGATAGTGATTTAGATGCATATCATATTTTTTTACTGAGTTAAGTATTGTATGTAATTAGTTTTGCTACAACAAGTGTATGGGACATTGGAAAAAAAAGTTGAATTTCCCCATGGGGATGAATAAAGTATCTATCTATCTATCTATCTTTTAAACTTGAACCTTTTAGAATGAGCTAAAAAGTATGTTGTAAACACAAGATGCCGGAAATCCAGAGCAGCACACACAGAGTGCTGGAGGAACTCAGCAGGTCAGGAGGGGAATCAAGAGTCAACGTTTTGGGCCGGGATCCTTCCTCAGGACTGTTGAATAAGGAAGTACACCGTTAGTCGTTTGCAGGCCGCTTCAACAGGAAAAGCGACATCAAGTAATGCACCTGACTCCAATCTGGTGAATGAATCCAGCTTTTCTGGGGGGAGTCCACTCCTCCTCCCTTCTCAGGATTATTGATGTCATCAGACTCTTTGGGAAGTTCTGGAGGGGACCATCGCTTTAGACGTGAGCCCTTCACCCACCCCAGGAACGAGCAGAACCTGGAGACATTTTGTACCTTCACCCTGCGGTGAGTCCTTGTCACTGTGCCGATTGCACAGAGCAAGATCCCACAAACACGATCAGGTAACCTGATTCAGGTTAAAGGGATAAAGAGCTACTAATCTCCACTACTGCACCCAGCCAAAGCAATACACCCCGTCTTATACCAATCCCCAGCCCCCACCAATCGCTGTTCTTGTTCCAACAGTTTCATGGGATCCCTTAGGTTCTTTTGAAAAGGTAGATAAGGTCTCAGTTTTTCTTGACTAAGAGACATGACTTCCAAACAAAGAAACTCTCCCCAGACTGTGTGCCTACAACCCCCGACTGGGAATCAAGAAACAACAGCACTTACTGAAATCTGGAAGTGCAAGGCGAAGACACTCTGAGGATCAGGCAGCGTGTGTGGAGAGAGAAACCACTCAATGGTAACAGTTAAGCAAAGACGTTAGGTGACACCATCTGACCTGCTCACCGATGACTGAGGGACAGGTGCAGTTCGAGCTGTTGCTCCTTAGGAAAGATGTATTGGTGCTCGAGAGGGTGCAGAGGAGATGCAGTATGTGTATGTACTATTCCAGTAATAATGTAAATATATTGTTTGTTTAAGCAATCTTTGTTGTTCATCCATTGTGGCTTATTTATTTACTCATTCATTTACGGAGATACAGCAGGAATAGACCCTTCCGGCCCTCTGAACCCAGCAATCCCCCGGTTTATTCCTAGCCTAATCACGGGACTGGTTACAATGACCAGTTAACCTAAACGTGAAAGCTTGTAAATGGCATACGTCATTACGCTGCCACATCAGAAGTGCATGCCTCGCTTAAAGCAGAAAACAAATTTAGACACATATTATGGGCTCTACGTGTTTTCCTTTCAATTAGATTTATGCTTTGGAATCCGAGATGACCACCCACCTGTTGAAGAGCAGTGGGACATTCGAGTTTAAAAAAACAGAGAAAAAGCAAAACTGGTTGAGTGAAATAGACTGCACGGCATGTGTTCTTCACAAGGGAAGGCACAGTTGGAGTTTCAAAAACGGCAGAAAACAAAAGAGTGCATGGGTTCATAAAAAGTGAATTCCGGCTGATAATAATCATAAATTTTTAAAAAAGAACAGAAACGGCTGGTTATTTTGTAAAAATGGACACATTCAATTGCACAGCAGATAACTGGAATATGCATACTGAGCTAATTGTGCAGTATTTTTAAGCAAATGAATAGCCAATGAGAAACAAGTACCAGTTTTGCTGGGGAAATATAACAAAATGCAACATGTTTTGGAGTTACAAAACACAACGGGAGATGACCGAGACTGGAGGACTTCAGTCATGGGGAGGGACTGGGTAGGCTGGATCCCTTTTCCCTCCAGTTAAATCACGTTGATAGATTAGGTGATAATTTTTTTTTCACAGGGTAGGGGTATCAAAGCAAGAGGGCAAAGTTTAAATTGGAAGGAAGGAGTTTCAAAGGGCATCTGAGGCAAAATATTTATTTTATACAGTGATTGTGAAAGAGGTGGAATCAGACAGGCACTTTCAAACACCAAAGGGCTGGAGAACTCAGCAGGTCAGACAGTAGGTAGGGAGGGAAAATGAACAGTCGACATTTCGGTCCAAAACTTTTACTGTTAATTTCCCTCCATAGATGCTGCCTGACCTGCTGAGTTTCTCCAGTATTTTGTGTGTGTTGCTCCAGATTACCAGCACCTGCAGAACCTCGTCTCCATAGACGCTTAAATAGATAAAATACAAAAGGATATGGTCCCAATGAAGGCAAATAGTATTAGGGTGGAGTGCAAAAGCCAGTACCGGCGTGACGGACCGAAAGGCCCATTTCTGTGCTGAACAACTGGAAGGCCGTGTGCTCGAAAGGGAAAGACTGAAACTCTATGTCTTTAATTAAAAACAGAGGGTGGAGAAAACACAGAAAGCGAGTGGTGTGTTATTTAAGATTTTAAAAAAGCAGGGTAAACGTTCCAGCGAACTGTCCGAAGTGGGGGACGGGCGAATCGAGGCCTGTTTTGCGAGAACCGATATTGTTTATAGTGTGTGAGAGCAGGAAGTAGTGCGACACGCCATCCCAGAGCACCTCCCCTCCCCGTAGCCAAGGGGGTGGGGGTAATCAGTCCCAAAGCTAAACTAGGCATAGACCCAGCACATGGAGAGAGGCGTCAGAACGAGGAGTAGTTGCACACCCTCAGATGAATCTAAAGAGATTGTCTTTGGGTTCGAATTTCTGCAAAATATATCACAGTGGCCGATAAGGTAATTAACAGAAAAAAACTTGAAAACTGACCCAGTCCGCTCATTCCGACATCCTTTGATTTGAGAAGAATGTTTGTGTCGCTACAGCGTTTCCACAAAAATAAAATGCAGAAATAAAGTTGAGTTCACGTAATTGACAACGTACAGTATATAACTTTCTGCCGAGCGACAGGCATATGCGGATGGGTTTAAGAGTTTGTGGGTGGATGTTTGTGCGTTGTTTTCATTTCCCTAAGGTGTTGAACTGGGGAATCAGCACATTTCTTTGACCTTCGCGGCTTCAGTTCTTAGTTTAACATTGAGGAACGCCGAGATGTGAGGGAATTTGACATAAAACGCACACACGAAACATATTTAGTGAAAGCATGTCTTTTTTTTTGTTGTTGCTAATCCGGCAAGTATTTATTAAATTCAACAGGAAATTGGGACCATTTGGAGCGAGTTCTGTTTTTGAAAGAGGTAGGAAATGTAGTTTTTAATCTTCAAAAATTCCGTGAATTAAATCGGAATTTTCGATTCTGTTTAGTTAAATAAAAAGCCTGCTGCATTCCTCCAGCCAAAAGACAAGGCAAAGAAAAACAGGCCTGGCTACTAATATAAATACTGGTTTTCCCCTGTCAGCTGGTTTTAATAAGCTTTTTTAAAAAAAACCTCGGGGGTTATTTTGTTTAGGATTAACAGCTGGAATACTTGACTATTTACTTTAGAAATAATCGCTTACCCTTTAAATTCGTTTTTAGATTTTAATAACATTACCCCCATTTAATTTGAATCCCCCTCCCCAGCTAAAAAAAAACCCTTTTAGCGCCATGTGCGCTCTCCCGCCAAAACCCGTTGCAACAGACCGAAATTGCAACCATCTGTTACACATGATAAGCCTCGCACAATGCAAATCAGTCGAAAACGAGTGCCAGAACACGGCTAGTGGACGTCAGGCTTTGCGAGAGAAAAAAAACACTAATTTAGGCATTGACAAACAACTCGACAAACTTCTAAGCTTATTCAACTTTTAACTACCTTTAAAGAAACACAAGCAAATCGGCCCTAGACGCCTTGCAGTTGATCACATTTAGAAATGAGGGAGTAAAACAAAGCGTTTTAAACGACCGTGCACCCTGTCCTCTCGCTTAAACATTTCGCAATAACTCCCCCCCCCCGTCCAGATCCAATCCCTTTCGAGCTAGCAGCTAGTCCAAATCCCGCCCCAGAAACCAAACAACAATAAAAAAAACCTTATCAATTAGTAACTTATATTTTCTCATTGAGGTCATTAGAGTGAATTATATTTTACAATCCAAAACTTTTACTTCAAAAATGAACGGATTTTAGATGGTTTTAAAATCGTTGAAAGTGTTTAATGTTTCTTTCTTGGGACGAGTTAAAAAAAAATGTTGGTGGGTGTAGTTTACTGTCAGTCAAGAAGTTGTTTCGCTTGCCCACAAGCTTGGCTGATTTAAATACCAGAGTTCCGCCTACGGATGGAAGGGAAATTATTTATGGCAGATGTCGGACTGCGAGTTGCTAAAAGTCTGTAGGTGAATTTAGCAGAGAGGAAAGAAAAATAATAGCAGCCGGGGACTCGCTGTGGTCGATCGACTAGATCTAAGCCAACCCGTCCCGTCTCCGGCCGCCAGTCTCTCCTCTCCGCCGCGTGGCCCTGCTCGCCGCTAACATCGGCAATGTCCACGAAATTAGTCTCTTGTTTCTACGATATTGGAGAAGCTTTATGCAAGGTAAAAAAAAAACAAACTTAGAATCGTGTCGGGTAGGGGAGGGAGGGTGTGGAAAGAAGTGGGCGCTATTATTAAGAACACACTGCAGCTTTTAAACACCCCTCTCTTGTACCATTCAATCCAAACTTGTTTAAAGTTTTGCAGTTGTAAAACGAGTCTGTTTTCGCAGAGCCTAACAAGCCTTTATTCGGGTGTTTTTAATTTAAAAAATGCCATCAGATTTTAAAAATTTCATTCCAATGTTGATGGAGTTTCTGCGGCTTTGGATTTTGTGTTGGAAGAGCCAGTTTGTTGATCTTTAGAAGTTTTATTTTTAAAATTTTGTCTAAACCCATTTCTGTCTCTGTGTTGAATTTTAACTAGTACTTATAACAGTGAAACCACTTCTATCTGACTTCCCCTCGCCAAACTGGCTATTTTAAGTTCAGGATCAAAACCTTTCCACTCTGAAAAGAGTGACTGAGTCTGGAGGTTCTGATTTTGAAACGTTGGTTGGCATTGTGATTTAGATCGTGCCCGTGTTCTGAATTGGAGCGCTCGATTCCCGCCTGCTTCCTTCCCCATTGAGTGTCTGTCCCGCTTGTGAACGCCACTCTGGAGGGTCGGCCGCCTCTCTGAAAGCACCCCCGCGGTAGCGATAAGGGGCTGGCAACGGATCCCGCGGGCGGGGATCCACAAATACCACCCGAGCCACACGCGGGGACTCGCAGTCACCCGCCTTAAATGTACGCTGTACGTTTCGGGGTTTAATTGCGTACTTGTTGTTGGAGATGTTGCCACTTTATTTTGTTTGCTGGGAGGTGTGTGTCTTATGTTCGGATGGGGTCCTCGGGGCATTGGAAGGGGAGGGAGAAAGTTGGGAGGTAGAGGGGGCAGGGTGGGCGACAGTGGCTTGGTGATTTGCAGGGGAGAGAATCTTAAATCTGCAATCAACAGGCTTAACAAACCCACAGTGGGGCTTTTATTGTAGCTGTAGGGGGACTAATTGGTGTCTACTTCCGCCCTGTTAACTGCAGTCTGTTTCTTGCCTGCTAATGAATGTAAACAATATTTTATCACATTTGATGTCAAATTCACCCAGCCTCTACTGGGGGCAGCACTCTTTCTTAACCCGCCAAGGCAAAGAGGAAGTAGGCAAGGGGCACATTCATTTTAAAGAAGGTGAAACTGATCAGGGTGGGCTTGGAATAACAGCCTTGTGATTGGTACCAGGGTAGTCCTGTAGGGAGGGACAGATGAGGCTGAGTTCTGCTTCTGCCCATTCAGCTACAGGGCAGACGGAGGGACATGTTCAACACCACTGCCTGCTCGCCTCCAATGGGCTGCGTAGGCCTGGTCTACAGTGCCCTTCCACTGGACAATCCCACCTCCATAGCCACTCCCCCCCCCCCACACACACATTTTGATGAAGATCTATGCTGATTCCCCCCCCCCACCCCCTTCACCCAGCTTTATTAGCAGAGTTAATAGGGGGCTCACCTTTGGCAGCGTTCAGCAGATACTCCCGAGGGCAGAGAGGCCTGACCTGCACTGAACTGTTGAGTTCTTTCTCCACTTGGGGCAGTTGGTGCAATCTTAAAAGGAAGTTGGGGGTGGGTGGGGATATGACAAAAAGCTTGCATCGAGCGCTTGGGCCAATAGGCCTCACTCTTGTCTTTTGGTGCTCCACGAAGTCTCTAATGTGACGTGTCACCTTTCTTCCTCCCGTTGACCTTGCCCATTTCCAGAACAAGATGATGAGCTACAACAGCAACACGGGGATGCCCCTGCTGGACAGGAAAGCAGTCGGGACGCCAACGCTGGTCGACTACCAGAGGCGGCATTCGGTCACCTTCGGCAACACTAACTCCAAGTTCACGCAGAACCAGCTCCTCAACAGCCTGAAGCTGGAGCAGGCCGGCGGCGGGGGGGGCGGCCAACAAGGAGAACAAGTTCCGCGACCGCTCCTTCTCGGAGACGGGCCTGCAGAAGCCCCAGGGCCAGGTGAACTCCAGCCGGTACAAGACGGAGCTGTGCCGCCCCTTCGAGGAGAATGGCTCCTGCAAGTATGGCGACAAGTGCCAGTTTGCCCACGGCATCCACGAGCTGAGGAGCCTGGCGCGCCACCCCAAGTACAAGACGGAGCTGTGCCGCACGTTCCACACCATCGGCTTCTGCCCGTACGGACCCCGGTGCCACTTCATCCACAACGCGGAGGAGCGGCGGTTGTCCCCCGCCCACGAACAGCAGCACCAGCTCCCGCTCTCCTCCTCCAACAAGGTGGACAGGCCCTGCCTGCAGCACAGCTACAGTTTCTCCGGCTTCTCCAGTTCCTCCAACAGGCTGCTGGACAGTCCCACATCCATCACCCCGCCGCCCATCTTCACCGCGGAAGAACTGAGCTCCTCCCCCACCCTGCCGAGCTGCGCCAGCAACCCCTTCACCTACTCGAGCCAGGAGCTGGCCAGCCTGTTTGCGCCCAGCATTGGCATCCAGGTCCCCTTGGCGTCCACCGCCGAGGGCAGCTCCCACTCCCCGACTTCGTTCCTGCTCCGGCCCCTGGCCGAGTCGCCTCAGTTCTTCGAGACCTCGCCCAGTCCCCCTGACTCGTTGTCCGACGATTGTCTCAGCAGTTCCGGCAGCATCAGCGGCTCGGAGTCGCCCATCCTCGACTTCAACAAGCGCCTCCCCATCTTCAGCAGACTCTCCATCACGGACGACTAGCTCAGTTCCTCCTGCCCCCTCCCAAAGAGCCGAGGAGCTGTCAGCAGAGATGAAACGTAGCCCTAATCTGAGCAAGCATTTAAGATGGACCTTTTATTCCTTAAAGTACCAGTTAGCCAGCTTTTGACCCACTACCCAGGTTAGAATTGACTTGCCAACTATGTACCATATCCACTGATGACCTACAATGCAACTGTTGAACTTTTCACTGTGATCAGCAGGGGTACTGCACAATTAATTTAGCTCTTTCTGTTTTGTGTGATCAGAAATTCAGTTTTTGGAAATGTTTGATCCCCCCCACCTTCCCGACGAGTCAGCAGTTCTGGGATTTGCAGAGCATTTTCATCCCAGTGTAATGTGGTAGGCTTGGACTGCCCGGTTGGATCGGCCCAGTTGAGTTGAGGCACTTTGTTGGAAGAGTTTGACGTCAGACAGCTACCTACCTGCCGGACTGTAAAAGTTTGTGTGTTGTGTCAAAGAGAGCCGCGCGGCGTACTTTCCCGTCACTCGCTGAGAGAGATTGTCGGGAGTAGCAGAAGCTGGATGTGATAGCCCTTTGCTGTAACGTTTCTGTGCCTGTCTGTGACAGAAGCCTCTCTACCCCTGCCAGAGTGCCTTTGCACAGCTCAGTGGGGAAGATGCCGATAAACATCCTACCCTGATGCTTTTGTGACCAGAAAATGAACCGGGTATCAGGACACCTCTGCTCACCCACCCTCCCATTAGTACCGACCCTGCTTACCTCATCCTTGCCCTGCTTTACCCTTCCTTCAGAGTCCTCCAATGACAACCTACCAACACCGAGACTGGATTTGACAAGCATGGTGCTGATTGGCAGCTGGGATCGACAGTGGCTGGTGACTTTCTGTTGCAATTCTGGTTGGCTTCTTTCCAAGCACCCATTGGAGGAAACAGAACAACTGTAGCAATTAGCCATTTCTTTGTGTTGGGGAAGGGGACAGGGATAACTTCCTTGCAGGGGTTTAAAAAAAAATAGTTGGATGGTCAGTATTCCAGCTTCCAAATGGGTGGGGAGGGGAAGGTGAGAGATACAATATTACCAAGCTAGTCCTGCGCCTTTGGCTTGTGCCAAGTTAATTCATTTTATTTCCTTTTTTTAATCCTTTGAAAAAAAGTTCCACAGAAGATTCAGAAAGAATTTAAAGTATCGCTTGTCACTGCATTCACTTACACATACACACAAAAAAATGCTTATTTAACTTATCAAAAACATATTTATTGCAAAACATATGCATTTTTGTTTGTATTTATCACAATGACGAACGATAGAAATATATTTTTCTTTTATGTTTAAATTATGATCTTATTAATCTTAAAATTGTGAGGTTTTTCCTTTTCTTATTTTCGTTTTGACAGTTTAATATATTATACTACAATGACGAGGGTTTTTGTAACTTTACTGTTCAGTTATTTTATTTAATAAAAAAGTAATTTAAAAACACAAAAACATTTGAATTTATTTATTTTTTAGTTTCCCCTCCCTGCCCCTTCCTTTCTGAGGTAAAATGGTGTTTTTCTCATGTATTTTTATGTCAGCCTTGTGCTAACTGCCTTTTCAGTCTTGTTGCCAACGATGGCCTTTATTTTAGGATTTTGGGTCAGCTTCCACAATGCAAGAGACTTATGAAAGTGCAGATTCAGTACTGTGACACAAAAGTGCCTGTTGAATACATTCCAAGCATTGATGTATGCTTTCCGTGTAATTAATACCTGTATTGATAGGTCCTGCCCTCTTTTAGAGAGAAACAAGCAGGACTTGGCACAAAGAGAAATTGAATGTATTTTTTTCTCAGTTGTTCACTACATTTGTTTATTTTTAATGTCTGTTTATACAGAATGCTTTTGTAATGACTGGTTCTGATGTAAACCAATAAACCCCAATGTTCTTTTTCCAAAATGTGGTAACTCTGCATTTGTTCCCCCGCCCGGAGCTGTTGCCTAGAGCTCTGCTAAGATCTGTGACGAGGTAGTGCTAGGGCGTGCTGGTGTTGAATGATGTGAATTAATGCTTTCCTAACAGAATTTCAATGCAAACACAACGGTCACTGAACTTGCACAACCTGATCTCAAACTCAGACTTGTTTTTCTCGCATGTGACATCCAGATCTTAAAACGAGCTGACAGGGCTCCACTAAATCCTCATTAGAGGAAATTGGAACCTGTGAGGGGCCAGGGAACAGAGGGAAGGTTGGTATTGCCTTCACAGCTTGAGTGACCTGGATTTGATCCTGACCCGGGCTGCTGTTCACATTCTCCCTGTGACTGTGGGGCTTCCCCCTGCTCTTCCAGTTTCCTCCCATGTCCCAATGATTGACGGGTGGGTAGGCCCACTGACTGCCGCAAATAGGCAGGTGAATGGCAGGATCTGGGTAGAGGTGATAGAACTGCGGGCAGAGTAAAATGGGGTTAGTATAATTGGATGTTTGAAGGTCAGCAGGGACCTGATGGGCAGAAGGGCCTCTTCCTGTGCTCTGACTGACTGATGGAAGTTGCTGTACTTGCAGGGTGGCCTTTGTGTGCTGGGTCCAGGCAGTAATGATACACCAGAGGCAGAAGATCGTAACCCAGCCTTGGGCGATCCGGTAATACTGGAGGTGGGCGGTACCTCCATTATGGGAGAGATGAATGTGAATATTAGTGAACAACGAAACAAGATCATCTTTAACACCACAAAAATCTATTGTGTGTCATGATGCTGGCTGTTCTGAGATATCGGACTTGAAACTGAATTGAGTTAGCTTTGAGATGTTGCACAAGTAGCTTTTCCCTGCCTTGGAAGGAAGGGGAACAAGTGTATGTTTCAAGGTGCGTACTTATCATTTGGAATAATGAGAACTGAAAGGAATTCTCGCCCCAACAACCCCACTTGGATTGGTCCAAAATGTGAGCTTGAAGAGCCCTATGCTGTCCATATAGTCGAAGATAATACACAAGTTGGAACTATGGGGACATGATTAACAAGTTCTTATTAATATGGTTCGAAAGTGGTGCTGTCGATCACAGCCAATGTGCAATTAATGCATTTGTGATTTGACTACAGTTAATTCCTTATGGAAAAGGCTGATCAAGGGTGTTTAACACATACCCAGATCCACTGTGTTCCTTTACAAAGCTAGCTACCTAACAGTGGTTCCTCATCAACACCTTTCCGCTATGTTGCTGTCAATTTATACTCAGCCAGTGTGGGGAAGAACGGAGCTGGTTTTAAAGGAATACTTCTGCGGCATCTCGGTGGACCAGATATGGATTTCTGTGGCCGCTTGGAAACCTACCGCCATCTCAGATCAGACCCTCAGCTGCTGGAATCTTGGAGCAACTGTCCCTTGTGCTTGGTGATTTTCTTTTTTCTTTGCTTTCTGAAATTGGCAAAGTTTTTTTTTCTTGATCTAGTTAAAACCAAAGTTCTTCGTTTAAGCAGCCAGGCAATAGTTTCATGAATCCAATGCAACCGGTCTGCAGTGCCTCATGGCCATGTGATGGAGATCTCCATCTTCTTTCAACTAAAAGGCAACTGAAGGATTTAGTTGATCCTCCTGCCCTTCTAACCTCGGACCAGTTGGAAGTATATGTTTGCAGGGTAGGGTGTGGACTAGTGCACTCGTTTCATTCCCTACATCTTGTGTCCCAGTCCAACTATTTTGACACTGTCCACCATTGGTGTGGCTGAAAAATCAATGAATATGGCCGAACACAGTGCCTTGTGGTCCATGGGTGAGGGATTACTCTCCCCCTTCTGCTGTGTTACCACCTTCTCAAATCTGACTGCTCCTGCCCCTCTCTAGATCCTACCACCCAACCTGCCCTTTTCCTTGATCCAAGACTATCACCTGCTTTTGTTTTCTCTGCCCTCCATGTTCCTCGTTCTGCTCCCTAACTTGCTGCTCCTCCCTAAGCCCTCCAGGAGATATGAAGGTTGGTGGATTTGTGGAATGAGAACTTCAAGCAGTATTGAGGAGGGAGTAGTGAGGTGGAGGCAACGGGCAGCAGTATGTGAGGGCTGACAGGTGTGTAGGTACTTGCCCACCTGTAGTGCCATGACATGCTTTTAGCCAAGAGCCTGGCAGCTCCATTTGCCCTGGGCTCCCTTGTGCCACTGATCTAAGACCGTCCTCTGTCAGGACTGTGGCAGCTGCTCTGTACAGCCACCCCTTGTATAGCAATCTTTCACTCTAGTGAGATGTCCAGGATCCTCAATCTATTTCAACACAAGATCTGACATTTTGGCATTGATATTGGTGAAGTACATCAGACAAGAGGCAGCAGCTTGACAAGGAACTGCAGCAAGACAGAGGAATTGGATCATGGTGTGGGATAGGCATCTGAACCACTTCCCTCACGAAACAAATGAAAATGTCATGATCTTCTGGCTCATTTGAACAGAGAAACAGCCTGTCACAATCACGAATACATTTACTCAATTTGGAGACACTCCCGATGAAGCTCAATGAAAATCTCTGCTTTGTTCTTGGGAAAACCCTGGACCACAGCCCAGAAGGAGATAATCTGATTCCTCTTGGGTAACTTCAATAATTGTGTTAGATAACATGCAATCTTCTGGAATAAGGAAGAGTAACTCAATTCTTAGTGTTTAGTCATAGTCAATAAGAGTCAAGCACAGGAGCTGAGGGTACTGGTTCATGTTGTCTGAGTGAGAGACTAAGGCTGCACTCATCACTCATGCCAGGCATTTTTGACGACCTCTTAGTCAGCTCTGCTACCTCCGACAGCCCGGCACCAGAACGGGGGGTAGCAGCAGGAATTCTGCTCAAGGGTCATAAAACCCTGTGAGGCTCTTCTAAGACGGGGTCTTTCATACATTTCGATTGCCCCAACCAAATGGAGACACAGAACTTCTGCAACAAACACCTGGGCAGTGCTATAGACAACCCGTAGTGTTAGCAGAGAAATTCCTGTCTTCTCTACCACAAAACACTGAAGAGAGGCTTTGATGTTAATGATCGTGACATTTAACCACAAACACAAGATGTTCGTGGATTGGAAACTCCTTTGCATATGAGGGAAAAAGGAAACGGCATCCAAAAGGCATGGTCCAGTAGAAAATCCATCACTTAGCAGGAGGTCCAGTAACTCACTGGTAACCAGAACATACACTTTCCTCAGAGCCGGTAAGACCAGTTATAGCTCAAACATCCGAGAGCTTGTCCTGTTGAGAACAGATAATGGAGGGAAACAAAGATGGTAAGAACTCCAATGAGACTTGTCTCAACCCCACAGCATGCTATCTGCAGCAGTTTCCTCTCAGCCATAGAGCAACAAAAGCACACAAAACAGTCCTTTGGCCCAACTCTTTCATGCTAACCAAGTTGCCTACTTGAGCTAGTCCAATTTGTGTTTGATCTGTATCCGTCTAAATCTTTCCTGTCCAAGCGCCTTTTTAAGTGTTGTAATTGTACCTGTCTCTACTACTTTCTCCAGCTGTTCATTTCGTATACCTACCAGGTAGCACGGTAGCATAGTGGTTAGCACAATGCTTTATAGTCCCAGCAAGCCAGGTTCAATTCCCACCACTGCCTGTAAGGAGTTTGTACGTGATCACCGTGACCATATAGTTTCCTTCGAATTCTCCAGTTTCCTCCCACAGTACAAAGACATAGGTTAATTGGTCATTGTAAATTGACCTGTGATTAGGCTGGGATTAAATCGTGGAAATGCTCCTTTATTCCTGGGAAGAAAAAGTCCCCGCCTAACCAGCCTCTCCTTGCAACTTGAACCCTACAATTCCAGTAATCGCCTCAAATCTTCTTTGTACCCTTTCCAATTTAATGACATTCTTCCTGTAACAGGATGACCAGAACTGAACTCCAAATGTAACTTTACTAATGTGCAGCTCGCATATCCTGTAAAGTTGGTACATCAGCCTTACTGATGAGAAGTCAGAAAAGCCAGATGTCGCCTGAAAACTAGCTGGCTGTGCCTGCTTGGGCTGTCTGTTTTACTGCGATGGAACTTTCACAGCGTCAGATGGAAAGAGAAAGTTATACCTTGAAGACACTGTAATTGTAACTTTTCTTCAAGACTCTGTACCGCTGATTATACCAATTCAGGAAATCCAGATTCTTAAAGTGCAATCTGATTCCACTTGGTTGTGTCACACCAGAAATGAAACCAATTCCCAAGGTCTGTGCAGATCTCAAACTATACAGTACCCCTGAAAACAGGTATTTCTTGACTCTGGAACATGCCATTACATATCCATAACACCATTTGGGATACACCCTTTAATTTACAAAGCTATTTCCTTCTACAATAAATAACATGCCACTTCCCGCCTCGAGGAATGCATTATACTAAACTACTCATACTGAATTCCGTCTATCCTTTTAAAACTATAAACACTCGCTTAAAACATTTTCCGGAGGCGGAGCCTCAAGTCAGGTTGGGTTTATTGTCATCTCCACAATTACACGTGTGCACAGGTGCAGTGAAAAACTTGCTTGCAGCTCCATCACAGGCATATCGCATTAAATGTTCAAATTAAAAACATTAATTAAACAAATTATTTATAAATTATACTAAAATTATATGAACAAACACAATCAGAGCAAAAAAACAAGTAAGTCCATTGTGGTGCAAAGTTATCATAGTGTTATTACACAGAGGCAGTGATTAGAGTTGTGCAGTTCTGTGCAAGAACCAAATGGCGCTGAGATATGGCAGAAGGGTTCCTATTTGTTCTATGATCCTCGCTGACTGCAAATCCTCATTGTTCAGCATTTCAGCAGCGAGTGTATGGAGCAAAAACAGCAAACTGCGGGTTAAGGAGAATCTGAAGACTCGATAAGGAACCGTCAATAATATGGGTCGAGACCTTTCATCGAAGAGTGCAGAGAAGAGATAGCTGAGAAGGAAGGGTGAGGCAGGGCAGGTAGAACCAGGTGAGAAAGGAGATGATGGGCAGATAGGTGGGGTGGGGAGAGGAAGGGGTGATTTGGGAGATGGTGGTCAGTGAGTGATAGAAACTCAATAGTGTTAAGGGGGCAGATTGAGCCAGGTGAGGGGAGGGAGAAGTGGACGGTGGTAAATGGAGACGCAAGAGGCTTCAAGATTGTAGAATTTGATGAGTAAGGAAGGTGATAAGTGGAACTGATGAACAGATGGAACAGTTGAGGACTCGTCAGGAAGCTGTGACCTATGGGTGAACGGAGATCCTCAAGATAAGTTCAAGCTTGTACTTGTCGGAGATGGTGGTACTGGTAATACAACGTTTGTGAAGCATCATTTGATTCGTGAAATTGGAAAGAATTTTCACAGAGAAAATCTGCAGACGCTGGAAATCCAAAGCTGGAGAAACTCAGCAGGCCAGGCAGCATCCATGGAAGAGTGAACAGTTGAAACTTCGGTCTGAGACTGGAAAAGAGATGAGCAGTTGGAGAGAGGGGAGCCCCTTCTTGCTCTGACATCTCAACTTTTTTTCCAGTCCTGACAAAGGGTCTCAACTCAAAGCGTGGACTGTTTACTCTTTTCCACAGATGCTGCCCGGCCTGTTGAGTTCCTCCAGCATTTGTCACTCATTGCTTTGAAAAGAAGTATGTAGCAACTCTGGGAGTTGAAGTTAACCCATTAATGTTCCATACTAGTATAGGTGAAAGACAGATGGAATCTCCCTTTGCTTAAGGTTCCACTTCTCAAACTCTCATGTCATCTCTTTCTTCTTGCACTGTGACATATTCTACACCCACAGAAGCTAAAATTGCTTGACTATTATTTGGTTGACTCATTTTTAATATTACAGAACCTCCTCTTTTGATTGGATGCCCCTCCTCTTTTTGGGATCTTTTGCATCTATTCCGAAAATGTGAACAGCTTCGAAAGCTGTGCTAGTGCAGGGTGGAGAATATCCTGCTGCACTACTGATCTCTATGGGGGGGGGGGGGTCTTCGGGGCTCTGATGTTTCTATCATTCATTCTATGGGGTTTCTTGTTTCATGGAGAGTAATAATTTCAGGTTGTGCACTGTATACATTCTCTGATATTAAAATGATAAGAAGGACGGCGACAATCAGCCACACAGAGGGTCAGGACTTGCACCTTTGCCAACTCAAACCTTGAGAGTGCTACTCAGGTAATGGATGTGGGTCCTGGTACAAGGAGAGAAGAATCAAGCCCATGATATTGATAACCGAAAAAAAAAAGGCATGAAGCAGGGTTTCAAAGGAGAAGACGCTAAAACCAAAACAGAAACTTTTGGAAACACAGCAGGTCAGACAGCATCTGAGGGCAGAGAAACAGATCTGAGATCCTTTGTCAGAAGTTGACAAACTACAAGGTTAGGACGGGATGCTGCTGGGATAGGAGAGTGTGTACTATAGAGAGAGATTGGACAAAGTAGGGTTTATTTTCTCTGGCGTGAAAGAAGTTTATAAAATCATGTGATGCACAGGCAGAGTAGAGAGCTGCTATCTTCTTCCCAGGGTTGAAATGTACAATAATAAAGAACATGCATTTAAGGTGAAGGGGGAAAGTTCAAGTTTTTTTTAATAGAATCGCATATGCCTGGAACATGCTGTCAGGTGTGGTTTGGGGGCAAATATGATAGAGATGCTTAAGGGTGTGAGACTTGGAGGGATATGGACATTGTATAGGCAGAAGGAATTAGTTTAGTTAGGCAATTAATTACTAATTTAATTCATTTGACACATCCAGTACTGTACCATTCTACGTTCCAGGATAGACTCCTTGGTGGGATTTCAGAGCTGGAGATGGGCAGCTGAAGGCACAATGAAAGTCTGACTTGCACAAGAGCTGAACTGGAGTGAGCTAAAGGTTTCAGAGGGGCTACAGAGTGGGAGGACAGTACAGAGAATTAAAAACAAGGATGAAAATGTTACAAAACACTGAGGCTTCTTGGAAGGGAGGATGTGAAAAGAACGTTTCCTCTTTGAGAGAATTTACAACAATGCTTCACTGTTTAAAAATAAGAGGCAGCCCATTAACGAGAGATGAAGATCATAAGGTCATGAATCTTTGGAACTCTTTCTCAAAGAGCAATGGAAGTAGAGTTTGTGACTGAGGGGCCAGTGACCAACTCCTCTTAATTTCTCTGTTCGTATAACGAGGCATTTGCTGTACTGGGAGCCACTGCTGTCCAGTGGCCATGAGTGAGTGGGTCTGGTTGATCACCAGTGAGAAGTGGTGTTCCACAGGGGTCGGTGTTGGGGCCACTTCTTTTCACATTATTTATCAACGATCTGCATGGTAGAATTGATGGCTTTGTGGCCGAGTTTGCAAACAATACGAAGATACTGTGGATGGAAGGATAGGTAGTGTTGAGGAAGCAGGGAGTTTGCAGAAGGACTTAGATCAGGAGAATGGATAAAGAAGTAGCAGATGGAATATAGTATATGGAAGTGTATGGTTGTGCATTTTGATAGAAAGATTAAAGATGGAGACTATTTTCTAAATAAGAGGTGCAAAGGGATTCCCGAAAGGTTGGCATGCAGGCTGAGGCGGTGGTGAGGAAGGCAAATATAATGTTAGCATTCACTTCAAGAAAACTAGAATGCAAAGACAAGGATGTGATGCTGAGGCTTTGTGAAGAGCTGGTGAGGCCTCACGGAGTTTTGTGAGCACTTTTGGGCTCCTTATCTAAGAAAGGATGTGCTGGCATTGGAGAGGGTCTTGAGGAAGTTCATGAGAATGATTCTGGGAATGAAAGGGTTAATGTATGAGGATCATTTGATGGCTCAGGACCTGTACTTGCTGGAGTTTAGCAAAATGAGGGGAGATCTCACTGACACCTATCAAATATTGAAATGCCTAGTCAGAGTGGATGTGGAGAGGACGTTTCCTATAATGGAAGGGTGTCTCGGACCCGAGGGTACAGTCTCAAAATAGAAAGATGTCCATTTAAAAAAGAGATGAGAGGAATTTTTTTAACCAAAGGATAGTGAATCTGTGGAATTCCACAGACAGCTGTGGAGTCAAAGTTATTGGGGATATTTAAAGGATAGGTTGATAGGTTCTTGATTAGTAAGGGCGTCAAAGGTTATAGAGAGAAGACAGGAATATAGGGTTGTGAGGGATAGTAAATCAGCCATACTCGATGGGCCAAATGGCGTAATTCTGCCGCTGACTTTTATGGGTGAACAGAGTTTGGTGCGTATTAGGACAACAGCTGCAGGGCAACAGGCGGCAGAGTGAGGGGCAAAGGGGATAAGCAGGAGTGTGGCAGTGCAGCTTTGGGTCTCCTCTGAACCCTCAGCTTAGATTTGCCCCACCCTTACAAAACTCCAGTGCACTCATAATGCCCATCTCCCCTCCAGTTTAGTGCTGTCCTTTGTAAAGTGTGTAGCCTAGTCCTGACACTGGCTGACCAGTGTAGATTTACATTCTAAGGCCTTCAGTCATGTCCCTTTCATTTCTGTCCTGATGTCCCAGATTTCATTTTGATCTCTTCTCGCCCCTTTTCCAGTATGAAATCTAATAGAAGTTGGACAAATTTGGATTGTTCTCTTTTGGGAACATCGGAGGCCGAGGAGCAACCTGATAGGAGGGTATAAAATTATGAGAGGCATAGAGTCGGTAAGTTCCTAAGGTTGTCATAGCCGGGGATGGTAGTGGGGATAAGCTCCCACTACCTATAAAGTGCTCCAAATGGTGTACGACTCTAACAGCCTCTGACAAGTTCAACTCTTGGCCTTCACGTGTGGCTGAGCTCCTAGGCCCGGTGGAACTGTTTCTACTGACAAGAGAAGGGGCAAAGGCGGCCCACTGGCACCTTAAAACCAGTTGCTTCGGGCAGGTGGGGCTCATCAGCCTTGGACGGCAGCCGATGTAAGAGAAAGAAAACTCTGATTTTAAACCAACGCTGCCTTGCGGCCATACCCACCCGTGGGAAAGGCTTCAGGAGCAAATCCCAAGGAAGAAATCCAGAGCCGGGGTCCCTAAGGCAGTTTGATGTTGTTTACAACTTTACTCTGGCAACCTCTGCAACGACACTGGTGCCAAGCTGTATCGACGTTTGCCCTTCCCCTGGAGAGGGGGACCCGCTGCATGGGTAACAGCTGGTTCTTCAAATCCCGTCCAGGCTTGCTCTCTGGAGAGGACACAGTCCAGCAGAGGCGCAAACCCATGATCCCCTGGGATCAACGGCTATCTACTGCTACTAGAGAGGGTTGATAGTCAGTGCCTTCTTCCCTAAAATGGAGATGTCAGGTAGTGGAGGGCATTAGATTAAGGTGAGAGCAGGAGAGTTTAAATGAGGTAAGTGTTTTACATAGAGAGTCGTTGAAGAATAATACAATAGCAATGTTAAAGAAGCATGTAGGTAGACACACGAACAGGCAGGGAGTGGAGGGGATATAGATCATGTGCAGGCAGATGGAATTGGTTAATTTGACATTGTGATTGGCATAGACAGGATGGGCTGATGGGTCTGTTACCGATCTTTGTTCGAAAGTGGAAGCCTCTCTGCACATTTATTAGTTTGGCAGTGGTTTGCAGGTGTCACTGGCAAACCGGACGCTTCTTGCCCATCCATTATACGGTCGGAAGATTCAAACTCCTTTGCATCAGTGCCACCCTTCTTGTTAAGGTGACCCCGCATCACTGAAGGGTTGGGATTCAGATCATTTAGACACACCTACGATAAAGGAATTAACATTTTAAAAAAAGCTGCAGGTGCTGGGAATCTGAAATAAGTACAAAATAAGTTGCAAAACTTGGCTGGCCAGGCTGCAGTTGTGGGACTAGAAACGAAGCTAATGTTTCAGATCAAAGAACCTCCATCAGAACTAGCAAGAAGACAAAATAACCTCATTAGTCCTCAGCAGGGTTGTGGGGGGGGGGGGGAATGTTTCTGATAGGGTGACCATGGCGATGGACTATAAATAAGGTTGTTTGGTTGATGAGTGAATGGGAGTAGTCAGAGGGAGAGAGCATGGCCTAAAGAACTCAGGCAAAATGCAGAGTGGGAAGACCTGCCTGGCTGGGAATACCTTCCATTCCCAGAGGAGAAAAGAACAAGCAGAGTCTGAACCACAGATGGAAGCCTGATATTCAGAGATTGTAAGTGTGTGTGTATATGCAGTATACAACCCTGAGATTCGTCTTTCTACAGACAGCCAGGAAACAAAGAAACAAGATGGAACCTGTTCAAAGAGAAGATCAAACACCCAATGTGCAAAAGGCAAAAAACGAGTAAAAATTGCACAGAAAATAAAATGTCAAACCACAAAGTCCTTGAAACAGTCTAGGAAGGTCCAGTTCAAGTATCTGGGAGTACAGTTAGATGAGAAGCTAGACTGGACTGCCAACACAGATGCCTTGTGCAGGAAGGCACAGAGTCGACTGTACTTCCTTAGAAGGTTGGCATCATTCAATGTCTGTAGTGAGATGCTGAAGATGTTCTATAAGTCAGTTGTGGAGAGCGCCCTCTTCTTTGTGGTGGCGTGTTGGGGAGGAAGCATTAAGAAGAGGGACGCCTCACGTCTTAATAAGCTGGTAAGGAAGGCGGGCTCTGTCGTGGGCAAAGTACTGGAGAGTTTAACATCGGTAGCTGAGTGAAGGGCGCTGAGTAGGCTACGGTCAATTATGGATAACTCTGAACATCCTCTACATAGCACCATCCAGAGACAGAGAAGCAGTTTCAGCGACAGGTTACTATCGATGCAATGCTCCTCAGACAGGATGAAGAGGTCAATACTCCCCAATGCCATTAGGCTTTACAATTCTACCGCCAGGACTTAAGAACTTTTTAAAAGCTATTATTAATGCTTTTTGAGATAGTGATTTAGATGCATATCATATTTTTTACTGAGTTAAGTATTGTATGTAATTAGTTTTGCTACAACAAGTGTATGGGACATTGGAAAAAAGTTGAATTTCCCCATGGGGATGAATAAAGTATCTATCTATCTATCTATCTATCTATCTATCTATCTTCAGTTCGGTTCAGTCTAGCACTGTGTTGTTCATTGACTGCAGGCCGCAGAGCCAGTCCGCCCGATCATAATTGCACAGAGTAGCAATAAGTAGGTGAGTGACCAGAAACCAGAAGCACAGGCAACATGAATTGCAGAGTTCATGTCAATTAAACCTTGCCCAAGACCCAAGGCTTCAGCAACAGTTAGAGAGACCAGCCAAACGCAGGCAAACGGCTCTGAACAAGTATCAGGTAACCCCAAGTGATCACGGAGGACCGGTGATATGCTCCCAAATCAGGACAGTGTGTGACATAAAGGGGAATCTTCATGTGGCAGTGCTCCCAGGTACCAGCTGCCCCAGTCCTTTTCCTTTGCAATTTTTTTTAATTGAAGTTCATCATCAGACAAACATTTCCATAAGATGTATTTCAGACATTGTACATATATATCATATAATCATATATATCACCCCCCGGTCCTTTTTAGTGGCTGCTGTTTGTTCTCCCCATGGCCCGGGCCTTCCCTCCCTGTGCTCCGGTTTCCTCTCTCGCTCTAACGATGTACAAGTTAGTAGGTTAATTGGCCACGTGGATGGAATGGGGTGGTGTGGGCCACTTACTGTGCAAAAAGTGCCCTCCCAGTCAGTTTGTCTCTCTTTCTCTCTCTACAGATACCGACCAGCATTTCCTATTTCTTCAGATTTCCAGCATCCTGAGGATTTTACTTGTCGGTATGACTGAATACCTCTCTCCTGCTTGGATGAGTATCCCTCTGTCAACACTCTGGCTCTGTCTCGGAAAAGAGGAGCTGGTTTAATTAGCATCCGCCCTGCTAGATCTCCACACCAAGGCAAGTTGCCAAAGGGCCTGTTACTGTGCTGTATTTCTAAAAATGATCACCTTCCACGTCTGACTTGATGGAAAAGCTTTGAGGTGTCGGGGCAGTGAGTCTCTCATCACAGGATACTCAGACTCTGACCTACTCTTGGAATCTGGAAGATCACGGCACTGGAACATGCCCCTCCCCACCTCCACCAAATCCACACTAACCATGATGCCAATCTAAGCTAATCCTGTCTCCCTGTATATCTCCATCCCCTGCTTCACGTGTCTGTCTAAATGCCTCTTAATGTTTCTACTTCCACCATCGTCCCTGGCACCCAGCACTCTCAGGGCAAAAGACTTGCCCTCACACCTCGCCCGTGAGGCCGCAGTATTTAATGTGGTTGGTCCAGTTGAGTGTCTGGTTCGTAATGTTGACTATGGGTCTCTCAGCAGTGGCATCTGAAAGACGGGCAGTTAGACTCTCTTGTTGGAGCGGTTCAATGCCTGTCATCAGAGACACTCTTCTTGGATGTGGTTCTCAATATTTGGCTGGTTACCCACCTTGGATCAACATTAAAGGTGCTCTCTGTATTATCGATACCACACAGACGGGCCAAATGGCCTCCAGTATCTTTATTTATCTTTCTCAGCAGTATGATTGCACCCTGCTCTATGTGTAAACAGGGCAAAGTTTAGCATGTTGCTCTGATAACGACAGATTTCAAAGGCAAAACAAACAGCACGAGATAAGAGATGGAAAAGGCAAAGAACAAAGTCTGGCCATAGAACTTGAAAAGTCTGGGATCACAGCCTTAACGTCCCTCCAATATACTGCGGCACAAGTGCGTACTTCACTGTAACAAGTACTTCATTATCTGTAAGATGGGGCCAGAGTCTACGACAGGATCTGCCAATAAAACAAAGATATCCTGTGGGCGACGTTCACCATAGGAAGCATCCTTTTCAGATGCGTGGCAGCCACAAGAGAGTTGTGAATGCAGCTTCCCCCGGTGACACGGTCCACACTTCCCACTACCTCGGGAAAGCACACAGGATCATCAAAGACCCTTCCCACCATGGATACTCTCCCTTCTCCCCACCTCCCACAGGCAGAAGACACAAAAACATGAGACACGTACCATCAGACTCAAGGACAGCTTCGATCCCACTGTTACGGAATGCTTTAATGAAGCTCCTATACAATAACTCCTGCTCTCTCAATCTACCTCAACATGGCCATTGGATTTGTGTGTCCCTGCACGGCTCTCTGCCTGGAACTGTAACACCACATCCTGCGTTCTGTTTGCTTTTCCTTTTCAATGCATGGAGTGATCTGGATGGATGGAATGTAAACAAAGGGTTTTCACTCTATCTCGGTCTATGTGACAACAGTAAACCAATTACCGATTACCACTGATTACAAGTAATCAGTGGAAAATCATACAGCGATCTCAAGGGCAAAGCCAGAGTGTTCAGAACCACCAGATGAGATGATAGAGGAAGGAAGCACAAAACGACTCAATCCCTATCCTCAAGTCATTAAGGTCAAGGCTGATCTAACTTCATCAGCCCTTTCCTTCACATCAGTCAATCTGAAATTAACCACTTGCTGTTTGCGGAAGGGTTCCGCCACACTGAACAGGAGTTTCCTGACCTTGCTTCTGAGAGTCCAGTTCTAATTTTTAGAACATGTACCCATTACTAAACCCCCTAACCACTACAAGTAGTTCCTACTGAACATTAATTCCCCTTGATTTTTGAAAACCAGCCAGCCTTTAATCTTTGAAATTTGGAGAAATACAACCATGATTTGTGTAACCCTAGTCTGTCACCCCTTCTCCCTCTTTCTTATTGCTAAACTTTAGAGACCGCATATTATTCAGGTAAAAATATGCTGCAATATATTACCCAAAGTGAACAGCAAGAGTCAACTCAGTATTTGATAAGCACTAGTGTAGCTTCTCCCACTGTGTGGAGATCTCTAACCATCAGTATTCCAGTGGGGAGAAGGCCGGGGAGTGGGGCTGAGGAGGGAAAAAAAGGATCAGCTATGATTGAATGGTGGAGCAGAATCAACGGGCCAAATGGTCTAATTTTTCTCCTATGACACATGGTCTTATGGTGGAGCAGACTTGATGGGTCAAATGGTCTAATTCTGCTCCTATGACACATGGTCTTATGATAGAACAGACTCAATGGGCCAAATGGTCTAATTCTGCTCCTATGACACATGGTCTTATGATAGAACAGACTCAATGGGCCAAATGGTCTAATTCTGCTCCTATGACACATGGTCTTATGGTGGAGCAGACTCGATGGGCCAAGTGGCCTAATTTTGTTCCTGTGTCATATGGTCTTATGATAGAACAGACTCGATGGGCCAAATGGCCTAATTCTGCTCCTATGACACATGGTCTTATGGAGTGTGACAGACACAGCTCAGGAACGTGCACTTTGACCCATCTAGTCCACAATGACCAATAAACACTCATTCATATTCTGTGTTATTCCCATTTTTATTCTCCCCATATTCCTATTAGCTGTCCCTAGCTTCCACCACTCACACACACACTAGAGATGTAATTAACCTACCATGTGAGAAGAAACTGGAGCAAGCAGAGGAACGCCCTTACGCGCACAAGGTGAGTGTACACACTTCACGCAGACAACACCTGAGATCAGAACTGAACTTGGATCTCTGGCCCGGTGAGGGAGCGGCTCAACCAGCTGTTCCATCATCTCAGCCATGACATCTTCCCACAGGTACCGTACATTCGTGTACATGGTCTCTTTGGATTGGCAGTTCCATCGCATTTAGAAAAAGCTTGGTTCTGTCTTTTCTGGCTTCAAAGTGGGTGACCTCACATTTGACAAGATCCAAAAGTATTTGCGTTAGATTTTCCCATTTGCTCAAGCTGTTAATTATTGGTTTCATAATTCGGTTCATTACATCGCTGTCAAACTTGGTAAGTTATTTTTTGGCTGACCATTGATAAAAGTGATGAAGCTGTATACGGTGTGGGGGGAAGGAAATGTGTTTGTTGTACGGAGTGGTGTTCCCACATAAACAACTTGCTGCAATGTTTGTACTTCTGGCTAAAGCCTCTTGAATCTCACGTGTTCCCAGGAAGGTAGGCCGAGGGTTTTGCAATGAATGCACAGAGATTTCTCCATCTCAGAGTCATGGCTGGATTGGAGGGTTTATCGAACGAGAGTTTTTCTGAATGATACAGCACATGAGGTATTTATTTAACCAGTAGGAAACAGGTTCATTTACCTGCCCATATTCTGATCTGCCAGCCATTTAGCCAAGAGCAGAGTGCTCCTTGGAGTCTTAATATCACTTCCATGGCCTCATTCCTACCCATGCGATTGAGCATGTCATCTTGTCAGACACTAAGTATTGTCACACCTTACAGTGATTGCATTTCATGCTCAAAGGGCTGAAGGAGAAAGGGGTGAGGGAGAGAAGGAGAATAAACTAAGGAGGAATACGAGAGGAGCCCTGAAGTAAGAGTGCACGTGGTGACATGAGAAAGAGAATCATAAGGGAAATGGTAAAAGACCAGATTTTTGTCTTAGCTGACTGCAATCACAATGCCAGTGCACAGTTACATGCGAAATTTGATCACTAATCCAGAAGAATTAACTTACATCACCAGCCAGGTCTCACGGTCACTGCAGATTAGTCAGGCCAAAGGTCCTGTGTCTCTGCTGTATCACTCCACGACTCTGATTTCAAGTTCACGTTTATTGCTGTCAGAAGCAGGGTAGCAATCCCATCGGAATTAGCCTTTTTGCTGCAGTAGCACAGGACATTACAAACATACGTTTATAGAAACTTAAATTAACTTAACTTCTGCAAAACAGACAGGTGCACAAAACTAAACAACAGATAAGCTGAACAACAATGGGGAAGGGCTCCTCAGTGCATGATGGGTTTACAGCTTACTCCAGAGAGCAGCTTTTCTAAGGCAGTTAGAGACATAGGATCATACTTCAGTACAGATTGGACACAGGCCCTTCTGCCCACTAGTTCATGCTGACCATGGTGCCCACACAACTAGTCCCAATTTCCTGCCTTTGGCCCAAATCCCTCAAGGCAGGGGTTCCCAGCCTATCTGTGCCATGGTCCAATACCATTAAGCAAGAGGTCCGTGGACCCCAGGTTGGGAAGCCTTGCCCCTTTAAGTACCTACCCAAGAGCTTCTTAATAATGTTATCGTACCTGTATCATCCACTACTCATTCCATACCCTCACCACCCTCGGGGTGAAATATTTTCCCCTCGGGTCCCTTTTAAATCTTTCTCCTCACCCAAAATATGCGCCCACTAGTTTTAGTCTGCTCCACCCTGGGGAAAGGACTGTTATCATCCACCTTATCAATGAACATTTTGAACATTTCAAGCAAGGAATAAAGACCCAGACTCTCCTTATAACTCAGGCTCTTTAGTCCTGGCAACATCCTGATGAATCTTTTCTGCACTCTTTCCAGTGTGACAGCACCTATCCCACAACAGGATGACCAAATGGAACACAGTACTCAAAACGACGGCATCATCAGCAACGTACACAATTACAACAAAATGTGCAAACTCCTATACGTCTTGATTTTACCACAGCATCTGCAGTGAACTTTGTGTTTCCTAAACTCAATGCCCTGACAACAGAAAGCCAGGCCAGTGTGCACAATCCTATACTCAACGGCCTGACTAATGAAGGCATGTGTGCAAATTCCTATAATGAAGACCAGGCCAGTGAACAAACTATAGTCAAAACACTGACTAATGAAGGGCAGGCCACTGTGCAAACTCCTGTACGTAATGCCTTGACTGATAAAGGGCAGGCCAGGGTGCAAACTCCTACACTAAATGCCCTGACTAATAAAAGTTAGTGTGCAAGTTCTACTACTCAATACCCTGACTAATGAACTGCAGGCCAGTGTGGAAACTCCTGCACTCATTGCCCTGAATAACGAAGAACAATGTGGAAACTCCTTATTGGCTTGACTCGAGAAGTCCAGGCCAGTGTGCAAGCTCCTATACTCAATGCCCTGACAAATTAAAGCCAGGCCAGGGTGGAAACTCTTACACCCAATGCCCTGCCCAATGAGGCATGTGGACATCAGCGAGTTAGACCGGCGGGAAGTATTTAAAAAGAAGATGGCTTTATTGAGCAGGTGTCAGAGTAGAGGGAGACAGAGTAAGAGGGCTTTGGCTCAACGGGGCGAGGCGAGGTACGTTACTTGTGTAGAATAGAAACAGGAAGTAACTCTGTGGGGCTGGTGTTCTGTGCTCAGTGTCAGATGTGGGAAGTCCGGGAGACTCCCAGCCTCCGGGACAGCCATATCTGCACCAGGTGCATCAAGCTGCAGCTCCTAAGGGACTGGGTTAGGGAACTGGAGTTGCAGCTCAATGACCTTCGTCTGGTCAGGGAGAGTGAGGAGGTGATAGAGAGGAGCTATAGGCAGGTAGTCAAACCAGAGCCTTGGAAGACAGAGAAGTGGGTAAAAGTCAAAAGAGGGAAGGGCAAGAGGCAGATGCTAGAGAGTACCCCAGTGGCTGTCCCCCTTTACAATAAGTACTCCTGTTTGACTAATGTTGGTGGGGGTGGCCTACCTTGGGGAAACAACAGAATCTCTACCTCTGGCACAGAGTCTGGCCCTGTGGCTCAGAAGGGTAGGGAAAGGAAGAGGAAGGCAGCAGTAATAGGGGACTCTATAGTCAGGGGGTCAGACAGGCGATTCTGTGGACACAGGAAAGAAACATGGATGGTAGTTTGCCTCCCAGGTGCCAGGGTCCGGGATGTTTCCGATCGCATCCAAGATATCCTGAAGTGGGAAGGTGGACAGCCAGAGAGCATGGTACATACTGGTACCAACGATATAGGTGGGAAAAGGTGCTGAAAACAGACTACAGGGAGTTGGAAGGAAGTTGAGAAGCAGGACCTCAAAGGTAGTAATCTCGAGATTACTGCCTGTGCCATGCAGTAATGAGGTGGAGGATAAATGCGTGGCTGAGGCATTGGAGCAGGGGTCAGGGATTCAGATTTCTGTATCTTTGGGACCTCTTTTGGGACAGGCGTGACCTGTACAAAAAGGACGGGTTGCACTTGAATCCGAGGGGAACCAATATCCTGGCGGGGAGGGTTGCTAAGGCTATTGGGGAGAATTGCTGGGGGGTGGGAACCGAACTGATGAGACGGAGGAAGGGGCGGTTGGCTCACAAATAGAGAAAGCTTGAAGACCATGCGAGAGGGAGGATAGGCAGGTGATAGAGAAGGGATGCACTCAGACCGATGGTTTGAGATGTGTTTATTTTAATGCAAGAACCATCATGACCAAAATGGATGAGCTTAGAGTGTGGATCAGTACTTGGAGCTATGATGTTGTGGCCATTACAGAGACCTGGACGGCTCAGGGGCAGGAATGGCTACTTCAAGTGCCAGGCTGTGGATGTTTCAGAAAGGACAGGGACGGAGGCAAAAGAGGTGGAGGTGTAGCACTGCTGATCAGAGATAATGTCACGGCTGCAGAAAAGGAAAAAGTTGTGGAGGCATTGTCTACGGAGTCTCTGTGGGTGGAAGTTAGAAACAGGAAGGGGTCAATAACTCTACTGGGTGTTTTTATAGTCCACCCAGTAGTAACAGGGACATCGAGGAGCAGGTAGGGAGACAGATTCTGGATAGGTGTAATAATAGCAGGGTTGTTGTGGAAGGAGATTTTTAATTTCCCAAATATTGACTGACATCTCCCTAGAGCAATGGGGTTTAGAAGGGGTGGAGTTTGTTAGGTGTGTTCAGGAAGGTTTCCTGACACAATATGTAGATAAGCCTACAAGAGGAGAGGCTGTACCTGAACTGATATTGGGAAATGAACCTGGTCAGGTGTCAGATCTCTCAGTGGGAGAGCATTTTGGAGATAGTGACCACAATTCTATCCCCTTTACCATAGCACTGGAGAGGGATAGGAACAGAAAAGTTAGGGAAGTGTTTAATTGGAGTAAGGGGAAAATCTGAGGCTATCAGGCAAGACCTTGGAAGCATAAATTGGGAACAAATGTTCTCAGGAAAATGTACGGAAGAAACATGGCAAATGTTTAGGGGATATTTGGGTGGAGTATTACATAGGTATATTCCAATGAGACAGGGAAAGGATGGTAGGGTACAGGAACCGTGGTGTACAAAGGCTGTTGTAAATCTAGTCAAGAAGAAAAGAAGAGCTTCCGAAAGGTTCGAAAAACTAGGTAATGATAGAGATCTAGAAGATTATAAGGCTAGCAGGAAGGAGCTTAAGAATGAAATTATGAGAGCCAGAAGGGGCCATGAGAAGGCCTTGGCGGACAGGATTAAGGACAATCCCAAGGCATTCTACAAGTATGTGAAAAGCAAGAGGATAAGACGTGAGAGAATAGGACCAATCAAGTATGACAGCGGAGATAGCAGAGGTACTTAATGAATAGTCCTGATGAAGGGTCTTGGCCCGAAACGTTGACTGTTCGTTTCCACGGATGCTGGCCAAGCTGCTGAGTGCCTCCAGCTTGTTGTGTGAGGTACCTAATGAATACTTTGCTTCAGTATTCACTCCAGTAAAGGGTCTTGGTGATTGTAGAGATGACTAACAGCAGACTGAAAAGCTTGTTTAAGGAAAAAAATGTGTTGGAGCTTGGAAAGCATCAAGTTGATAAGTCTCTGGGACAGGACAAGATAAATCCCAGGCTACTGTGGGAGGCGAGGGAGGAGATTGCTGAGCCTCTGGCAATGATATTTGCATCATCAATAGGGATGCGAGAGGTTTCAGAGGATTGGAGGGTTGCAGATGTTGTTCCCTTATTCAAGAAAGGGAGTAGAGATAGCCCAGGAAATTATAGACCAGTGAGTTTTACTTCAGTGGTTGGTAAGTTGATGGAGAAGATCTTGAGAGGGAGGATTTATGAATATTTGGAGAGGCATAATATGATTAGGAACAGTCAGCATGGCTTTGTCAAGGGCAGGTCATGCCTTACGAGCCTGATTGAATTTTTTGAGGATGTGACTAAACACATTGATGAAGGTAGAGCAGTAGATGTAGTGTATATGGATTTCAGCAAAGCATTTGACAAGGTAGCCCATGCAAGGGTTATTGAGAAAGGAAGGATCCAAGGGCACCTTGCTTTGTGGACCCAGAACTGGCTTGCCCACAGAAGGCAAAGAGTGGTTGTAGACGGGTCATATTCTGCATGGAGGTTGGTGACCGGTGCTGTGCCTCAGAGATCTATACTGGGACCCCTACTCTTCGTGATTTTTATAAATGACCTGGATGAGGAAGTGGAGGGATGGGTTAGTAAATTTGCTGATGACACAAAGGTTGGGGGTATTGTGGATAGTGTGGAGGGCTGTCAGAGGTTACAGCGGGACATTGATAGGATGTAAAACTGGGCTGAGAAGTGGCAGATGGGGTTCAACCCAGATCAGTGTGAGGTGGTTCCTTTTGGTAGGTCAAATATGATAGCAGAATATAGTATTAATGTTAAGACTCTTGGCAGTGTGGAGGATCAGAGGGATCTTGGGGTCCGAGTCCATAGGACACTCAAAATTGCTGTGCAGGTTGACACTACAGAGGTGTATAAGATGATGAGAGGCATTGATCATGTGGATAGTCAGAGGCTTTTTCCCAGGACTGAAATGGCTAGCATGTAAGGGCACAGTTTTAAGATGCTTGGAAGTAGGTACAGAGGAGACGTCAGGGGTAAGTTTTTTACGCAGAGAGTAGTGAGTGCGTGGAATGGGCTGCTGGCGACGGTGGTGGAGGTGGATACAATAGGGTCTTTTAAGAGACCTGGATAGGTACATGGAGCTCAGAAAAATAGAGGGCTATGGGTAACACTAGGTAATTTCTAAAGTAAGTACATGTTTGGCACAGCTTTGTAGGCTGAAGGGCCTGTATTGTGCTGTAGGTTTTCTATGTTTCTATGAAGTGTGCAAACTCCTATCCTGAATGCCCTGACTAATGAAGACCAGACCGGTGTGCAAACTCCTATAGTCAATACACTGACTACTGAAGGGCAGGCCACTGTGCAATCTCCTGTACGTAATGCCTTGACTGATAAAGGGCAGGTCAGGGTGCAAACTCCTATACTAAATGCCCTGAATGATGATGGTCAACTCAGAGTGCAAAATCCAATACCCAATGACATGACAAACGAAGGCCAGTGTGCAAACTCCTGTCCTCAATGCCCTTCGTAATGAAGGCCAAGCCAGTGTGCAAACTCTGATATCTAAAGGCCTCACTGGTGATGGTCAAGCCAGTGTGCAGACTCCTATACACAGCACCCTGACAAATGAAAGCCAGGCTATTGTGTAAGCACTTCTGCTTAATCCCCTGATGAATGAAGGCCAGGCCAGTGTGCAAACTCCTATAGTGAAAACACTGACTGCTGAAGGACAGACTCCTGCACACAGTGCAATGACTGATACCCTGAAGGTCAGGGTGTAAAGTCCTGTACTAAACGCCCTGTCCATTGAACTCCAGGCCAGTGTGCAAACTCCTATACTCAATGCCCTGACTAATGAACACCGGTGTGAAAACTGCTTTTCCTAATGCCCTGAGTACAGAAGACCAGGCCAGTGTGCAAATTCTGACACTCAGTGCCCCAATTAATGAAGACCAGTGTGCAAACTCCTATACTTAATGCCTTGTAAAATGAAGACCAGGCCACTGTGCAATCTCCTGTACGTAATGCCTTGACTGATAAAGGGCAGGCCAGGGTGCAAACTCCTATATTAAATGCCCTGAATGATGGACTCCTATTTAAGAAGGGTGGGAGGCAGCAGAAAAGAAACTATAGACCTGTTAGCCTCACTTCAGTGATTGGGAAGGTGTTGGAATTGATTGTTAGGGATGAAATTACAGAGTACCTGGAGGTACATGACAAGATAGGCCAAACCCAGCATGGTTTCCTGAAAGGAAAATCCTGCCTGACTAACCATCTGCAATTTTTTGAGGAAATTACAAGTAGGGTAGACAAAGGAGATGCAGTAGATGTTGTTTACTTGGATTTTCAGAAGGCCTTTGACAAGGTGCCGCACATGAAACTGCTTAGCAAATAAGAGTCCATGGAATTGCAGGGAAGTTACTAGCATGGATGGAGCATTGGCTGGTCAGCAGAAAACAGAGAGTGGGAATAAAGGGATCCTATTCTGGCTGGCTGCCGGTTACCAGTGGAGTTCCACAGGGGTCGGTGTTGGGACCGCTGCTTTTTACGATGTACATCAATGATTTGGACTATGGGACTAATGGATTTGTGGCTAAATTTGCCGATGATACAAAGATAAGTGGAGGAGTGGGTAGTGTTGAGGAAACAGAGAGACTTAGATAGTTTAGGGGAATGGGCAAAGAAGTGGCATATGAAATACAATATTGGAAAGTGTATGGTCATACACTTTGATGGAAGAAATAAACAGGCAGACTATTATTTAAATGGGGCAAGAATTCAAAATGCAGATATGCAAAAGGACTTGGGAGTCCTTGTGCAAGATACCTTAAAGGTTAATCTCCAGGTTGAGTCGGTTGTGAAGAAGGCAAATGCAATGTTGGCATTCATTCCTAGAGATATAGAATATAAGAGCAGGGATGTGATGTTGAGGCTGTATAAGGCACTCGAGAGACCACACTTGGAGTATTGTGTGCAGTTTTGGGCTCCTTATTTTGGAAAGGATATACTGACTTTGGAGAGGGTTCAGAGAAGATTCACAAGAATGATTCCAGGAATGAAAGGGTTACCATATGAGGAACGTCTGGCAGCTCTTGGGCTGGATTCCTGGAGTTCAGGAGAATGAGGGGGGATCTCATAGAAACATTCTGAATGTTAAAATGTCTGAATAGATTAGATATGGCTAAGTTATTTCCCATGGTAGGGGAGTCTAGGACAAGAGGGCACGACTTCAGGCTTGAAGGACGTCCATTTAGAACAGAGATACAGAGAAATTACTTTAGTCAGAGGGTGGTAAATCTGTGGAATCTGTTGCCACAAGCGGTTAATGAGGCCAAGTCACTGGGTACATTTAAGGCAGGGATAGATAGGTTCTTGATTAGCCAGGGCACCAAAGGGTATGGGGAGAAGGCAGGGGTATGAAGATGATTGGAAGAATTGGATCAGGCCATGATTGAATGTCGGTGCAGACTTGATGGGCTAAATGGCCTACTTCTGCTCCTATATCTTATGGTCTTATGGAAACTACAATACTCAATGCCCTGACAAATGAAGGCCAGTGCACAAATTCCTATACTCAGTACCTTGATAATGAAGGCCAGGACTGCAGACTCCTGTGGTCAATACACTGACTATTGAAGGACAGGCCATTGTGCAAACTCCCAGAATGCCTTGACTGATAAAGGGCAGGTCAGGGTGCAACCTCCTATACTAAATGCCCTGACCATTGAATTCTAGGTCAGTGTGGGAACTCCTATACTCAATGCTTTGAATAACAAAGGTCAGTGTGCAAATTCCTTTCCTTAATGCCCTGACTACTGAAGGCCAGGCCAGTGTACAAACTCCTACACTCAATGTCCTAATTAGTGAAGGCCAGTGTGCAAAATTCCTATACCCAATGCCCTGACTAATGGCGACAAGGCCAGTGTGCAAGCTCCTGTACCCAATGCCCTGACTAATGAACTCTAGGCCAGTGCGGAATGTCCTATACTTAATGCCCAGAGTAATGAATCTCAGTTTGCAAACTCCTTTTCTTAATGCCCTGACTCGTGATGGCCAGTCCAGTGTGCAAATTCCGACACTCAATGCCCTAATTAATGAAGGCCAGTGTGCAAATTCCTATACTCTATGCCCTGACCAATAAAGACCAGTGTGCAAACTCCTGTACACAATGCCTTGACTAATGAAGGCTAGGCCAGTGTGCAAACACCAATACTCAATGCCCTGACACACACACCCATATCAACAGAATTACATGCACACACACACACACTCACACACTGTGCTCCAACCCCAGGTCAGCTTCCAGTGCTCTCTTACATACAGACATTGGGCCTTCGACTTCCCCTACAGATACAACATGAACAGACTCAGGGCTTGAGCCACCGGGACTCAGCTTGTCAACGTCCAGTCAAACTTTGGGCTTCAATCATCGGTATTGACCCCAGGACTTGCTGATGACAATGAATGAGGCCCTGGATGAGGGCCTGAACAGCAGGCCTCAAGTTCTGGTCTTGCCAATCTGCATTCCTGGGGGATCATTATGCCTCCTGCCCACATGGAACTCCAATCCCAATAACCACCAATGATTTGCTGACCTGGGGAGTTGAGAGGTGGGTGCACCAGCCCTCAATTTTGCTGGTCTGCCAGTCCGACATCTGACCAGGGACGTCCTTCATCCCACATCCACTTCACTGGCCTTTGAATGTAGAGTGGATGCCTAGATTCCATCTTGACCGCTAATTCCTCCATATCCTTGTCGCTAAGCTCCACTCTGACCCTTAACTCCTCTCTGTCCCTAAAACCATCCCTATAAACCTAAAAATAATGAACAAAGAACAAGGTCACAGCTGTGTCCTTGACAGGAACTGGAGCTAGGTGTCATCTTGTTAATGCTAAGGGGTGCTGGATGTTCTCTGTGTGGCCTTGGTAGACCAAATGGTCTTTTTCTGTACTACAGGGTCCTACATTCTTCTTGTGCAAGAAAATTCAGTTTGAATGAAGACCCATGCCTGTATTTAAAGGGTAAACCATGACTTAGCTTTACATTCTTATCGCATGCTGGTTCTGCACACCTAGCTTAGTCCCAATATGGACGTGGGTTCAGACCTCTGCACAGCCATCCCTATTTTGGAAATATTAATGCTTAGGAGCTGGAGAATGCATGATGGTTCCGAGAGATTGGCTGGACAATGGAGTATCTACATCTTCGGCTTATTGGTAATGCACAGTTAGGTAGCATAACCTTGTCAAATGATTGGTCCATGCAGTTCGGGTGTGTGCTGTGTGGTGGCGAGACTCACTTGCTCACAAGAGTTATCAGTGGACGTGTAATCATCATTCCTTGGAGTAGAAGAGACTAAAGGGATAACCAATAGAGGCAGACAAAATTGTGAGAAGCATAGACAGGGTAGACAATAAGAAACATTTCTCCATAAGTAGGATCAGAGAGCATAGGTTTATGGGGAGAGATTTAGAGGGGATTGAGGAAGAAGTTTTTTTTTCTCTCCCAGAGGGTGCTGGAAACCTGGAAAACAAATGATCATGGAGCCAGGTAGTCACAAAACATTTAGCAAGGACTTGAATGAGGCGTTGAATCACCACATCACACTGGGCAAAGGACCACGTGTTGAAATTAGGACTGGGGTAGATCAGCATTTGGTGGTCAGTATAAACAAGGTAGGCTGAATGGCCTGTTTCTGTACTGTATGATTTTATGACTCCAGCATGTGGTCATGACATTGGCAGCCAGCAACATACAGTACAGAGCTACATTCAGTTGTCAGGAAAGGCATATCAAAAGTAACACTGCACAGCTTAAGGAAATCATCAAGTTCTAGCTTGTTTTCTTTAAAGATTCCAAGATCCAAAATGGTTTTCTCAAAACCTGGCACTGAGAGATTAGAGAAAGCAGCCATTACCAGCACAGAGAGCAAGGTGTGATTGTACGTAAACATCCTTTCCTGTACGCCTGCTTGTCTGACCCTGGGTCACCAGTAGAAGCAGGGTGGTATGACTGAGCTCCTCTGTCTGTGATACTACTTTTGATAGTTTTGGAGACATAAAAGATTGCACATGCTGGAACCCAGCACGACAAACAATCTGCTGGAGGAACTCAGTGGGTCGAGCAGCATCTGTGGGAGGAAGGGAACTGTTGACGTCTTGGATTAAAACCCTGCAGCAGGGCTCAAAACTAGACCTTCATATAATCTCAGTTACACTTCAGAGTCGGCTCCCGGTGCAGAGTTTAAGGATAATCTGCAATTAAAATTTTATAAACTGTAATGGTAATCATTGAAACTACTGAAATCTATCTAAAATAAAAACATTACAGCTCTTCAGAGGAATTAAGCTCCCATCCTTGCTAAGAGTGGACCCTCCATCCCAGATCTCAAAGTTTTTGAGGAGATTTGGTATATCATAAAGGATTGTTGGCAAATTTCTGTAGATGTACAAAGGAGAGCATTCTGATTGGTTGCATCACTGTCTGGTATGGAGGCTCCAGTGCACAGGGTCACAAGGGGCTGCGGAGACACCAAAGTCCCAGGATTCCTGATGATTGGCATTTTATTACAATTGCTGCTTTTATTCATACCCAAATTTCTCACTCATAAACTGAATGTGAAATTGCTTCATACTGTGATCACTCTTCCCCAGAAGATACTTCACTAGACAAATGCCCAATTTCCTGGTTGGTGCCACAACATATTGTTCTAAGGAACTGTTAATTTACTTAATGAACATCCCCAAGACTACTTTTAACAATTTAATTTGTCCAGTCTCTACAAAGATCATGTTTGCTCATGCTAACATTTTCTGCTTGGTCCCATTATATTTTGGGTTACATTTTGTCCTTCTGTATAGTTACTGCTGAGATGACCACCACACCCACACCTGAAGGCATGGTTGGAGTATGTGTGGCATCCACATGTGTGGGCAGCTTGCATGCCCATCTCTATGTGACTATTCTACAGTATGTGCCAGTGGTGCAATGATCTAGCTAAGTATGTGGTCCATATTTGTGTTTACATCTGTGACATGTACCTGTGTACATCCATATCTACACCCGGTCACCACTTTATTAGGTACACCTGTACACCTGCTCATTAAGGCAAATATCTAATGAGCCAATCATATGGCTGCAACTCAATGCAGAAAAGCGTGCAGACATGGTCAAGAGGTTCAGTTGTTGTTCAGATCAAACACTTGGGGAAGAAGTGTGATCTAAGTGACTTTGACCATGGAATGATTGCTGGTGCCAGACGGAGTAGTCTGAGTATCTCGGGAGCTGCTCATCACCTGAGATTCTCATGCACAATCATCTCTAGAATTTACAGAGAATGGTGTGAAAAACAAAAACAAACTCACAGTTCCGTGGGCCAAAATGGCTCGATAGAGTCAGAATCTTTTTCTCAGGGAGAAATGTCAAAAAAATAGAGGACACACATTTGAAGGGACAGGGAGAAAGTTTAAAGGAGATATGTGAGGCGGGTTCTTTTCTTCACAAGGAGTGGTGGGTGCTTGGAATGGGCTGCTGGGCAGAGAACTGGAAGCAGATAGGATAGTGGTTTTTGGCAGGCATTGAATATGCAGGGAATAGAGGAGCATGGATCATTCCAGGCAAAAGGGATTTAATGTAATGTGGCATCGTGTCCAGCAGGAACATTGTGGGCCAAAGGGCCTGTTCCTGTTCTATGTTTGTTTGAAGGTATCTGTATCCTTCTGCTGGATCTGAGCCTGCAACTCACTGCCATGTAATTGGTAATTTGCAATCTCACAATGAAATATACTTGAGCCTGCCAACCATTGCTGGGTCTTCATAAACTGCCTTTTACCTAGAAGGGCACGGCAGCAGGTGCATGGGAATACCAGCATATATACAGTATATCAATACATTTTCATCAACACAGGGTCTAAATCCTGGAGCACTCTTCCCAATACCACCATGGGAATGACTCAAAAAGGCAGCTCACCACCTTCGGGATAATGAGGGATGGACCATAACCATGAGTAGATCCTAAAACATGAATAAGTAAAATTATTAATGACTACATCTTCCCATCATTTACACAAAATTCTGTAGATGCTGAGCTCCCTGAACAACACACACAAAATGCAGGTCAGGCAGCATCTATGGAGAGGAATAAACAGTTGACGTTTTGGGCCGAGACCCTTCTTCAGGACTGGTAAGGAAGGGGGAAGAAGGTAGGAGGGTAGGTTAAACCAGGTGAAGGGGAAGGTAGGTGAGATGAAGTGAGAAGCTGGGGGTGATAGGTGAAAGAGGTAAAGGGCTGAAGAAAGAGGAATCTGATGGGAGAGTGGACCAGGAGGGAGATCAGTGGAAGTGACCAGTGAACAAAGGAATCACAGAGGGAGTGGTCTGTATTGAAACTGGAGGGTTGGGGGTAGGCAAGGAAAGTTGTGCTTAGTGGTTGGATCCCATCAAAAGTAGTGTGAGTTACCAAGAATGGTGTGCTGGATGCAAAGGCTCGTGGGGTGGTAGCTAAGGACAAGGGGAACTATATCCCTGTTATAATGGCAGAAGGGAGCTCAGTGGGGATGAAGGACAAGGGGAATCCTATCCCTAATATGGCAGTGTGAGGAAGGTTGAGGGCAGATGTGAGGGAAATGGGGGAGATGTGGGTGAAGGCAGCATTGGTGGTAGAGGAAGGGAACCCCCATTCTTTGAAGAAGGAGGATATCTCAGATGGTCTGGGTTGAGAGGTCTCATTCTAAGAGCAGATGCAGCATAGATGAAGGAACTGAGAAAAGGGAATAGGATTTTTACGAATGACAGGGTGGGAAGAGGTATCGTCAAAATAACTGTAAGAGTCTGTAGGTTTATAAAATATATTATTTCAGTCAGTCTATAGAGATGGAGACAGATAACAAGAAAGTGGAGAGGGGTGACCGAGATGGATCAAGTAAATTTGAGGGCAGGATGGAAGATGCAGGCAAAGCTGACGTTTCAGCAAGATCTGCACGGGGGCAGGAAGCAGCACCAATGCAGTGCAACGTTCCCAGTCTAGGCTTGAAACATGGACTGTTTCATATAGCTGCTCCAGGCATAGAGCAGCAGGCCCCCATGCCAATATCGTGGGTTTGGAGCTAAAAGAGAAATTGTTCAGGGAAAGTATCAGTTCCACCAGATGGAGGAGCAAAACTAGTTAGGTCTGTTGTCTAGAAAGAAACAGAGAGCTTCAAGGGGGACAAAATGGAGTTGAGGTATACAGACATGAGTTCAGTGGGGCAGGAGCAGGCAGAGACAATGAGATTAGCCAGATGGTCAAGTTTGTGGGTTGGAGGTATAAACAAGCAGTGGGGGCTAAGGGAACAATGAGGTCGGTGGCAGTGGATGTGAAATGTCCAGAGTGGATGAGGCTGGTGAATATGCAGGAGACAGTGGCCTGATGCCATTGATCCCATCTTTTACATCTCTGGGCAATACAATGAACTGTGCCAGTCAGTAATTGTGTGATTGCACCAGTTTTGTGGTCTTGACACGGACACAATGGTTATCAGGCTTGTGGCACAGAGGATTCCATGTCAAATTGGTCAAGACAATTTTTTTCTAAGGTGGACTAAGTGGTCACTTGAAATAAATAGCCCTGAATTCAAACTGAAATAGAAATGGTACTACCCTGCCCAACCTGAGTTTCTAAACTTGGTCAGCCTATTGTGGGCTTTTGATGTATCATCTCCAGTTGAGAAATCCAAGTAAAGGAGAGGGCTAACTGGTGAAATACAGAAGGCTGAGGGAGGAAAGAGGACTCCGCCTGCAGAGGATAGTAAATCATCGGGATTCTCTGCTCTGAAGGCTTGTAGAGGGTGGGTCACAGTTTGGAAAGATTAGGGAATTGACGTCTGTGGGGAAATGGAACAGAGAAGATGGGGCCAGGAACAGACCAGTCATGGTTATGTTAAATGGTGGAGTAGGATTGAGAGGCTGAGTGCTCCACTCCTGCAGCTATTTCCTTGTGTTCTTATCAAAACTATGAGAGGATTTGGCAAGCAAACACGAGGAAATCTGCAGATGCTGGAAATTCAAGCAACACACACAAAATGCTGGTGGAACACAGCAGGCCAGGCAGCACCTATAGGAGAAGCACTGTCGACGTTTTGGGCCGAGACCCTTCGTCAGGACTAACTGAAAGGAAAGATAGTAAGAGATTTGAAAGTAGTGGGGGGAGGGGGAAACGCGATATGATAGGAGAAGACCGGAGGGGGTGGGATGAAGCTGAGAGCTGGAAAGGTGATTGGAGAAAGTGATACCGAGCTGGAGAAGGGAAAGGATCATGGGACGGGAGGCTCAGGAGAAAGAAAGGGGGGGGGGGGGAACACCAGAGGGAGATGGAGAACAGGCAAACAATTAAATATGTCAGGGATGGAGTAAGAAAGGGAGGAGGGGCATTAACGGAAGTTAGAGAAGTCAATGTTCATGCCATCAGGTTGGAGGCTACCCAGCCGGTATATAAGGTGTTGTTCCTCCAACCTGAGTTTGGATTCATTTTAACAGTAGAGGAGGCCACGGATAGACATATCGGAATGGGAATGGGACGTGGAATTAAAATGTGTGGTCACTGGGAGATCCTGCTTTTTCTGGCGGACCGAGCATAGGTGTTCAATTTAGAGGATTTGGCTTTGCCTTGTTGCTCACTGTTCCACAAAAGCAGCACAGCCCTTGCTCCAACCGGCAACTGACCCCAGCTCTTCACTGCAGACCTCATCTCAAGCCAAAGTTATTGCCCCAGTGAGCAGGCTCAGGGCGTCAAAGTGGCAGGGTCAATTCAGTGGCACCAGTGAATCCTGGTCTTTCTTCTGTGGGCATTTGTCTGCCACTACTGAGCACTGCCACACCCACACCTCCACCTTCTGTTCTCAGACACTCTTCACTGAATTCCCAGCAAGAGCTGGAAATTCCCCACTGGAAGTCTGGAAAAATCTCCCTCATTCCAATGGATATCTGTGGAATTCTCTACCCAATGAAGCAGTGGAGGCTACCTCAGTAAATATATTTAAGACAATGTTGGATAGATTTTTGCATTGAAGGGGAATTAAGGATTATAGGGAAAAGGCAGGTGGGTGGAGATGAGTCCATTTCCAGATCAGCCACGATCTTATTGAGTGGCAGAGGAGGCTCAGCGGGCCAGATGGCCGAACCCTGCTCCTATTTCTTATGACAAGCTGGAATAGGGAGTTTCTGATCCCAGCCCTGCCTGCATTTTCAAACAGATTATCACTGCCTGCATATGCCCATGAATTGGTATTATGAACATTGCCTATGAGTCAATGGCCTCTCTGTGGAAAGAATCAATTGCAAATGTCTAGTGGGGCTTGGAGACTGACAGCAAATGAAAAGATAATGAATTGTACATAGCAGACTCGCCTAATCAGGAGTTTTTCAACACACCCATCCTCATTATCTGTGCACTGCATAGAATGGACAAGGCAAAACCTTGTTTATCCTTATGAATATAGGTCCATATTGCAGTCTCCTGCTTGACAGGGGAAGGCAGGGAGGGGGAGGGCAGTGGAAAAAATAGAACAAAAGGACCCTTAGAGCACAGAAAACAGGAGAAAATATGTAAGCTGGGAGATGACTGCACAAAACTTGAGGGAGTGTTCTTACAATTTTAGAAGTGCCATGGTGATTGGAGAGTCCAAGAGAGCAGGTCTGCACTGTCCACAGTGCAGGGCATTATCTGGCCTGTAGTCCTCCTGGTCCCTGCAATTAGCAGGCTTCTTTTAGTAAGTGGGCCATCTTCAGATAGTTCTCTCTCATTCAATATTTTCAGTTTGGTTGTATCCCTGGTTAAAAAGAAAACCCAGACCTAGAAATCCCTTGATGGCAGAAGTTGCAAGTTAATCCATCATTATGTACAGGCCAGTGACTGGCAGAGGGTAACATTTGAGGCTACAGATTGAGTCCATTGGCATAGGGCCTTAGGGAGGAGGTCACCCTCAGGACATCAGCGCAGGGAGGGAGTTCGTGGACTACCTTAAAGGAGACACGGCCCAGTTGGGTTCCCAATGGAACGGGCAGCTGCTCTGAAGAAGCATTTTGCAGGGAATATCATCGTTAGGTGTGGGACTCATGTAGGAGACACGGGAATACCATCGTTCGGTGTGGGACTCATGTAGGAGACACGGGAATACCATCGTTCGGTGTGGGACTCATGTAGGAGACGGGAATATCATCGTTCGGTGTGGGACTCATGTAGGAGACACGGGAATACCATCGTTAGGTGTGGGACTCATGTAGGAGACACGGGAATACCATCGTTAGGTGTGGGACTCATGTAGGAGACACGGGAATACCATCGTTCGGTGTGGGACTCATGTAGGAGACACGGAAATACCATCGTTAGGTGTGGGACTCATGTAGGAGACACGGGAATACCATCGTTAGGTGTGGGACTCATGTAGGAGACACGGGAATACCATCGTTAGGTGTGGGACTCATGTAGGAGACGGGAATACCATCGTTCGGTGTGGGACTTATGTAGGAGACACGGGAATACCATCGTTAGGTGTGGGACTCATGTAGGAGACACGGGAATACCATCGTTAGATGTGGGACTCATGTAGGAGACACGGGAATACCATCGTTAGGTGTGGGACTCATGTAGGAGACACGAGAATACCATCGTTAGGTGTGGGACTCATGTAGGAGACGGGAATACCATCGTTCGGTGTGGGACATGTAGGAGACACGGGAATATCATCGTTAGGTGTGGGACTCATGTAGGAGACGGGAATATCATCGTTAGGTGTGGGACCCATGTAGGAGACACGTAATCCATATGAATTCCTAGTTAAACTTCTGGACTCGAGCAATCTAACCCAAAAATGATCATCCTCACTTTCTGCTCTGGTGCAAAATCACTTGTCTTTTGCGCAGAATGCTAAAAAAGAACAGTGCTACACATTCAAATTTCCACATCCAAGAACTTCCCCCGAGTGGCTCAAGGTGTAACACTCCTGCTTTAGAGTCAGAGGATGGGGTGCAAGTCCTCTACGACCGGAGAGCAAAAACCCAAGTAAATTCCCAGAGTACTGAATTGGTATTATGATTTATGATTTTCACATGTACCAAGATACAGTGGAAAGGTTTCGTTGGCCTGCCTTCCAGACAGATCATTCAATGCACAAGTGTATCCAGGTAGTAAAAATGAATACAGAATGCAGAAAGAAGTGTTACTGTTACAGGGAAAGTGCGGTGCAGGGCAGACAAATAGTGGCAGAGGCCCCAAAGACTGAGAAATCATATAAGAGACCCACTGAACTTTTAGCGTACAAGATTCTTTCAAAAATCTTATAGCGGTGGGATGGAATCTGGAGGCCTCAAACTTTTGAATTTTATACATTGGGAGGAGGGGAAGAAGTGATAATGACTGGGAATGGGAGGGGGGGGGGTCTTTGATAATGTTGGCTGTTTTCCCAAGGCAGTGGGAAGGGGAGACTGAATCATTGGGGAGAGGCTAGCTTGTGTTATGGATAGGGCTGTGTTTGGTAAGGAAGAAATGGGAGATCTAGTTGACTTGAGGACCTCCAAAGTGGACAGAAATATTCCACTACATGCTAGTGAAGAGCAAACAAGGTACAAATTTATAAATTATGGGCATCAGCCTCTCAAGCATGCTACACTTATTGTCTACCGTTGGAAACCTCCCACCCGCTTGCTTATCAAGAATCTTTCGATCTCTGCCTCAAAATTATCCAAACCCTCTGCTTCCACAGTGCTTTAAGGAAAGGAGATCCAAAGACTAAAAGGGAATGATCTAATCTCTTCCTTAAATATTTTTAAATACTGACCTTTCATTCTAGATTCTCCAAGAGTAGGAATCATCCTCTTGTGGCGACCCAATTACTAGCACACTCGAACCGGCTGACAATTAGCCAGCGTGCAGGCACAAAGGCTAGGTCCGCAACAAAGGGAGAAAGCCTGAGGGGGTGTCAGTACGTGCCTCTCGAGGCATCCGGTGGGGGAGAGAGGCTTTAAAAGCAAGACTGTGAAGTTGGAATAAACTTTATCTTTGACTGCAGTTTACTGACTCCGTGTCGTTATTTTAGCGCTGCGTGTAGTACACCACTACAATTGGTGACCCCGACGGTCCAAGCGTTTTTGGACCGGAGATGAACGACGCCGCATCTGTTCATGCGGTTTCCTTGAAACTGCCAAGCTTCTGGACGCTACAACCTCACCTGTGGTTCCAGCACGCAGAAGCCCAATTCCATGTTCGGCAAATAACCTCAGAGGACACCCGTTACTACTACGTGGTGAGCTCCCTCGACCAGGACACAGCGGCCCAGGTCGCGGAGTTCGTACAGTCTCCCCCGGCGGACGGCAAGTACATGGAATTCAAAGCCCTGCTCATAAGGACTTTCGGGCCCTCCCGCCACGAGCGAGCTGCCCGTTTACTGCACCTGGATGGCTTGGGAGACAGGCCTCCATCAGCTTTAATGAATGAGATGTTGTCTCTGGCCGACGGACACACACCCTGCCTCATGTTTGAGCAGGCATTCCTGGAGCAGCTGCCCAAGGACATACGCCTGCTGCTGTCCGACGCGGATTTTAGCGACCCCCGGAAGGTGGCAGCCCGAGCGGACGTGCTGTGGAACGCCAAGAAGGTGAGTGGGGCGTCCATCTCACTGATCACCCGGCCACGCTCCCAGCAGCAAACCAGACCAGGCCCAGCCACAGAGCCCGCTAACCCCAGAGGCTGGGGTGAGGAGACCAACGGACAATGGTGCTTCTACCACCAGCGGTGGGGCGCAGAAGCCCGCTAAACCCAGAGGCCAGGGTGTGGAGCCCAACGGGCAATGGTGTTTCTACCACCAGCGGTGGGGCGCAGAAGCCCGCCGTTGTTGCCGCCCTGCCAGTTCCCGGGAAACGCCAGGGCCAGCCGTCGCTGATGGCTACGGTGGCTGGCCATTGGGATAGCCTCCTGTATGTGTGGGACAGCAGGTCGGGATGCCGGTTTTTGGTCGACACCGGTGCCGAGATCAGTGTCTTACCTCCGACGAGTTACGACACCCGCAGCAGGGCGCCGGGTCCCCCCCTGCGGGCCGCGAACGGCAGCACTATAAGGACTTATGGCACCCGTCTGGTGCAGCTGCGGTTCGACTCCAGCCAGTTCACGTAGGACTTCACACTGGCCGCCGTAGCCCAACCGCTTCTGGGTGCGGATTTCTTGCGGGCTCACAGCCTACTGGTCGACCTGCCCAGGAAGAGACTGGTCCACGCCGAGACCTTTCAGACGTTCTCCCTGGGTGCAGCCCAGTTGCCAGCCCCTCACCTCGGCTCCATCACGCTGTCCGACAACGACTTCACCAGGGTCCTGGCGGATTTCTCATCGGTTCTGGCACCGCAGTTCGCGGCAGCCATGCCCTGACACGGCGTACAGCACCACATCCTGACCCAGGGACCACCCCTCCATGCCCACGCTCGGCGGCTTCCCCCGGACAAGCTCTGACTGGCAAAGGAGGAGTTCAAGAGGATGGACGAATTGGGGATCATCCGGCGGGCCGACAGCCCATGGGCCTCCCCCCTGCACATGGTGCCCAAAGCGACAGGGGGCTGGAGACCGTGCGGTGACTACCGCAGGCTGAACGAAGCTACAACACTGGACCACTACCCTGTGCCGCACATTCAGGACTTTGCAGCAAACCTGCACGGTGCACGGATCTTCTCCAAGGTAGACCTCGTCCGGGGATACCATCAAATCCCGATGCATCCGGACGACGTCCCCAAAACGGCTCTCATCACCCTGTTCGGCCTTTTCGAGTTCCTCCGCATGCTGTTCGGCCTGAAGAATGCTGCACAGACATTCCAGCGGTTGATGGACGCAGTGGGACGCGACCTGGACTTCGCATTCATCTATTTGGACGACATCCTCATAGCCAGCAGCAGTCGTCAGGAGCATCTGTCCCACCTCCGACAACTCTACGCCCGGCTGAGTGACTACGGTCTAACAATCAACCTGGCCAAATGCCAGTTCTGGCTCGACACCATTGACTTCCTGGGCCACAGGATTACCACAGACGGGGCAACCCCTCTGCCCGCTAAGGTAGATGCGGTCCGCCATTTCCCCCGACCCACCACAATCAAAGGCCTTCAGGAATTCGTAGGTATGGTCAATTTCTACCACCGCTTCCTCCCTTCAGCTGCCCGGATCATGTGCCCCCTGTTCGTCTTGCTGTCCGGTCCGGGCAAGGACATTACCTGGGACGAGGAGTCTGCCGCCGCTTTCATTCAAATGAAGGATGCCTTGGCGAACGCCGTGATGCTAGTGCACCCCAGAATGGACGTCCCTACCGCCCTTACGGTGGACGCATCTAACACGGCAGTCGGTGGGGTACTGGAGCAGCTCATCGCGGGCCGCTGGCAACCCCTGGCGTTTTTCAGCAAACACCTGCGGCCGCCCGAGCTCAAATACAGTGCTTTCGACCAGGAGCTGTTGGCGCTATACCTGGCAATCCGGCATTTCAGGTACTTCTTAGAAGGTAGGCCCTTCACCACGTTCACGGACCACAAACCGCTTACCTTTACGTTCACGAAGGTGTCCGATCCCTGGTCGTCCCGCCAGCAGCGCCATCTGTCCTACATCTCTGAATACACGACAGACATCCGGCACGTCTCGGGTAAGGACAATGTCGTGGCGGACGCGCTCTCTCGCCCTAACATTCATGCCCTTTCCCAAGGGGTAGACTTTGAGGCACTGGCTGAGGCACAGCAGGCAGACGAGGAGATCCCGAGTTACAGGACCGCAGTCTCCGGTTTGCAGCTCCAGGATCTCCCCGTAGGCCCAGGTGAGAGGACCCTACTCTGTGACGTCGCCACCGGCCAGCCCCGTCCCGTTGTCCCGGCACCCTGGCGGCGACGCGTTTTCAACTCCATTCATTACTTGGCGCACCCCTCCATCCGCACTACCGTCCGGATGGTCTCCAGCAGGTTTGTTTGGCACGGACTCCGCAAGCAGGTCCGTGACTGGGCCAGAACGTGCATGCACTGCCAGACGGCCAAGGTGCAGCGACACACCAGGACCCCGCCGCAGCAGTTCCACCCCACCCACCGGCGTTTCGACCACATTCATGTGGATATCATGGGCCCCCTGCCAGTGTCGCACCTCCTGACTATCGTGGACTGGTGCACAAGATGGCCAGAGGCAGTCCTGCTCACCGACACCACCTCTGAATCTTGCGCCCGGGCACTGATCGCCACCTGGGTGTCCCGCTTTGGTGTACCGGCCCACATTACCTCCGACAGAGGCGCCCAGTTCACCTCCAGCCTGTGGTCAGCGATGGCCAGCCTGTTGGGGACTCAGCTGCACCACACCACTGCCTACCACCCACAGTCGAACGGACTGGTGGAGCGTTTCCACCGTCACCTGAAGTTGGCTCTCATGGCCCGCCTGCGAGGAGCTAACTGGGCAGACGAGCTTCCCTGGGTCCTACTCGGCATCCGCACGGCGCCCAAGGACGATCTGTACACCTCGTCGGCTGAGCTGGTGTACGGCGCACCCCTGGTCGTTCCCGGGGAGTTCATACCAGCCCCAAGGGGGTGAGAGGAAGAACCCGCAGCAGTCCTGGGCAGACTACACAAGAGGCTCGGTGCCCTGGCCCCCATACCCACTTCGCAGCATGGGCAGAACCCGATCTGCGTACCCAAAGACCTGCAGAACTGTAAGTTTGTGTTTGTACGACGGGGTGGGCATCGGCCACCGCTACAGCGGCCCTACAAGGGGCTGTTTACGGTGCTCAGAAACAACAGGTCCACGTTCGTGCTGGACGTTGGGGGGAGAGAGGAGGTTTTCACGGTGGACCGACTCAAACCAGCCCATGTGGACTTGGCGCAACCGGTCGAGTTTCCGGCACCGCGGCGCAGAGGCCGACTTCCCAAACAGGGCCCGGCCCAGACTGTGGACATTGGGGGGTGTACCGCCGGTTCTGGGGGGGGGGGGGGGGGTTATGTGGCGACCCAATTACTAGCACACTCGAACCGGCTGACAATTAGCCAGCGTGCAGGCACAAAGGCTAGGTCCGGAACAAAGGGAGAAAGCCTGAGGCGGTGTCAGTACGTGCCTCTCGAGGCATCCGGCGGATTGAGGGAGGCTTTAAAGCAAGGCTGTGAAGTTGGAATAAACTTTATCTTTGACTGCAGTTTACCGACTCCGTGTCGTTATTTTAGCGCTGCATGTAGCACACCGCTACACTCTCCATATTTATCCTCTTAAAACTCATCAGGATCTGATATGTCAAAGAAGTCACCTTTCACTCCAATGCATACAGGCCTCATCCATCCAACCCTATTACAGAGTCCTCATGGTGCCATCACCAGTGCTTGCCCCTCAGTTAGTTTCACCGCAAAGAGTTAACTTAGCATTATTGTGCTGCTGTTTGTGGGCCCTCAGTGCACAGACTGACTGGTTCTTTGCCTGCTGTTCAGACCCAGAAGGTTTCCGTGATGTGCCAGGGCCATTGAAATGCTATCGAATCGCAAGTTTATCTCTTTTCACCTCTTGACACTTTAATTTCATTATTCTTTTGGTCTTTGCAGCCATAAAGATGGACATGGCAACAGGGAGGTCAAACTAATTCATTATCAAAAACCACCCTGTCTCATCTGTCAAGACTCCGACAGGCAACTCTTGGAGCTGGTTTATGCCTCTGACACATATTACCCTACTCTGTACACACTGCTTATCTGTGTCCAGTAACTCTGGTCCATTTCCCTCTGCCCGTAGGGCTGACCTTCCACAGCATCATAGCCGTTCATGGGTAGATGACACTAATATGTATCTACACTTGCAAAATCCTGTCTTCAACCTGGAGCATTTATTCTATTCATCTTCCCATAGACCCTACCCAGAACACAGAATCAAGTTTACTATCACAGTCTTGAATGACATGACATTTGTTGTCTTGTGGTCACAGTACAGTGTAAAAGTATACAATAACTATAAATAAAAGAATAAATAGTTACAATATAGAATAATGAGGTAGTGTTCATGGACTATTCAGAAATTGGATGGCCGAGGGGAAGAAACTGTTACTGACTCATTGAGTGTGGTTGGTCAGGCTCCTGTACTTGCTCCCTGTTGGTAGTGATGAGAACAGGCATGTCTCCGATGGTGAGGGTCCTCAATGATGGATGCTGCCTCCCTGAGCCACTGCCTTTTGAAGATATGCTCGATGGTGTGCCTGTGACAGAGGCAGCTGGGTCTACAACCTTCTGCAACCCTTTTTCATCCTGTGCATTAGAGCCTCCAGACCTGGGCTGTGATGCATTTGATCAGAATGCTCTTCACTGCACATCTATGGAAATTTGCAAGATGTTTTGTGACATACTGTACCAAATTTCGTAAGACTATAAAATATTGGAGCAGAAGTAGGCCCATCGGCCCATCGAGTCTGCTCTGCCATTCAATCATAGGCTGATCCAATTCTTCCAGTCATCCCCATCCCCTGTCTTCTCCCCATACCCTTTGATGCCCTGGATAATCAAGAACCTATCTATCTCTGCCTTAAATGTACCCAATAACTTGGCCTCCACAACCGCTTGTGGCAAACAAATTCCATGGATTTACCACCCTCTGACTGAAGTAATTTCTCTGTATCTCTGTTCTAAATGGACGTCCTTCAATCCTGAAGTTGTGCCCTCTTGTCCTAGACTCCCCTACCATGGGAAATATCTTTGCCATATCTAATCTGTTCAGGCCTTTTAACACTCAGAATGTTTCAATGAGATCCCCCTCCCCATTCCTCAAATTCCTAACAAAGTAGAGCCACTGGTGTGCCTTCTTCAGGATTGCGTCAATGTGTTGGGCCCTGGACAAACCCTCTAAGGTACTGGTACTCGGGAACTTGAAGCTGCTCACTCTTTCCACCACTGACCTCTCAGTGGTGTGTGTTCTCTTGCTACCCTTTCAGTGGCGTACCTAAGGTATGGCAGGTATGGCACATGCCCTGGGCGCCACTTGAAGGGGGCGCCACTGAGCAGTTTCTATTAAAGTCAGACAAGCCATCCTCGGATAGTGAAAAAATAATTTTCTTCAGATGTATGATCTGTCTTTGATTATCATGGGTGAGAAGCACTAGGTTGCCTTTATTTCAGAGCATTGAGTAAGAAGACCATGAAACGTTTCTTCATGGAGAAGAAGGAAAGTGGACCTGAAGGATGGAAGGGACGAAAGTTGGAGGCGGAGGAAGCCAAGAAGTCGAGCAAGTTCTTCATGCCCTTTGTTGAAAAGCCCAAAACAAGTAGTTCGACACGTTCCATGGAGTCGCGTACACCTGCTACAAGTTTGTTAGAATCCGAAGGTGGATCAAGTACAAATGCGTCACAAGCCAAGGAGGAAGTCAAGTCAGATAAATCCGAGTGTGACGAGATTAAGAGTGAGGCTGCCACAGAGAACATGGACATGACAGGAGGGGAAGACGATGGTGGTGGTGGTGATGTTGAGTTTATTGATGAGATTTTACCTGACGAGATTGAACCTGACAACAGTGAACCTAGTGAACTGGATGGTGTCAAAGAGCCTCGAACTGTCATACCAGAAGTGATTGAACAGCATGACATTGGACTTCTGAAGTTCGACAAGGATACTGGAAAAGCAACTCTGCCTGACACATTGAGAACAGAAATAATAAAGCTGGGTTCAAAGTATTTCCAGAACAGTGAGGGGCCTTTCCTACCAACAAATAACTACTCAATGAACAAAACTTGGTTCAAGAGGAAATTGGGAAATGGTCATGGTGAGGAAGTGACTCGCTCATGACTGGTCTATTCCCCTTCTAAAAAGTCTGCATTTTGTATCTGTTGTCTTCTCTATTCCCATCCATCAATCCTCATTGGAGCAGGAACGTGGATTCAGACAGTGGAAAGCACCTGAAAGGATTAGTGTTCATGAAAATGCCAAGAATCATTGGGAATGCTTCACACAGTGGAAAGAAATGGAAAGAAATTTAGCTGGAAACAGGAGTTATTGACGTGGTACTTCAGTCACAGATTGAGAAGGAAAAGCAGAAGTGGCGTGATATTTTGACGAGAATCCTTCACTGCATAAAATTCCTTGTGACTCAGAACCTGGCTTAGCGAGGACACGGGGAGTCACTTCAACTAGATGATGACTCCAATGTGGGAAATTTCCTTGGCTTACTGAAACTACTGGCCATCTTTGACCCTGTCGTAAAAGAACACCTCACTCATTTGGAAAGTCATTCTGGATCCACGTCTTATCTTTCACCGGGTGTCCAGAACGAATTCATCCACATGATGGCATCCACTGTTCGCCGGAGTTTACTGTGAGAAGCATTCGTAAAGCCAAGTACTATGGTCTCATGTTCGACTCGACTCCTGATCAGGCACACCGTGAGCAGATGTCAGAAGTAGTGAGGTATGTGGAAGTTGATGTTGAGAGGAAAACAGTCCGTGTTAGAGAGTCCTTCCTTGGTTTTATCCAGAAAAGCCAGAAGGATGCTGAGAACTTGGTTGAAGATATCTTGAAACAGCTAGATAAGGACGAAATGGAGCTACAAGATTGTCGGTCACAGCACTATGACAACGCTGCTGTGATGGCTGGACACAGAAGTGGTGCTCATCAAAGAATAAGTGAGAAAAACAACCTGGCAGTGTTTGTGAATTGCGATAATTACTCACTCAACTTGGTCGGTGTGCATGCAGCTAAGCAGGATACAATGATGGTCACGTTTTTTGGAACCATCAAAGCTCTCTACGTGTTTTTCTCTCGTTCAACATAGCGCTGGGAAGAACTCAAAAACGCCGTACCTGTAGTTGTTAAGTCGGAGTCCGAAAACAGGTGGAATGTAAGGACAGAAGCAGTGAAATCCATCAACAAGTACCTTGAGGAGATACTTCTCCAGGACATGATAGACAATGAAATTGAGACCAGTGAAACAAGAAGTGACGCAAGGCAGCTGTACAACCACATGTTGAGTTACGATTTTCTGATTCTGTTAGGATTTTGGAACAAAGTACTCATTTGCATTGACCATATTCAAAAGAGGCTGCAGGATCCCAGCAGGAACTTCCACGATGCTGCCCTGGATTTGAAAACCCTTCAAGATCATTTTTATGATGAAAGAGAAGTGTTGGTCAGTGAATCACTTGAAGAAGGAGTCGGTCTCTGTCAAGAATGGAATATTGAAGTTGAAAGACGTCAGAAATGAAAGAAATGAATGGCTGATGAGAACTCGAGAGATGCAGGGTTAACAGCTAAGAAGAAAATTGGAAGAGTCATGAAGGGAACACTCGACCATCTTCACAGAGAAACGGACGAAAGGTTCGCCTGTTTGCATGACACTGACGCCAAGTTTGGGTTTCTTCTCGATGTCAAGGGACTGTGTTACGGCGCTGACAGTAACAATCTAAAGAAGAAGTGTGAAAATTTGGGCGAATTGTACAGCTCTGATGTTGATGGACAGCAGCTATACGAAGAAATTTTGGATTGCAGAATGTTGCTATCAAGGTGGGTCAACATGAAGATATCGAGACCTGAAGTGGTTCTTGAATTTATTGTTCAGTATGGAGATGAGAGCATCTTCCCCAATCTTCACATTGCTATTCAGATAATGCTAACCATCACGGTTTCCATCGGCAGCTGTGAGAGATCATTCAGCAAGTTAAGACTAATACTTTCATATTTGAGAGCCTCCATGGGTCAAGGCAGACTCTGTGATCTTGCTCTGCTGAGTGTAGTACGAGAAGAAACTGAAAAAGCTGACTTTGATCACATCATAGACTGATTTGCATCAGTGAAAGCAAGGAAGGTGTAGTTATAATTTTCATGTAGTGTCATAATTTGTTAGTTAGAAGATTAATGAGCTTGACTTGTATTTTTGAGCTGATATTATGGTAAAGTTATCTAAAAGGTGGGTGTCAGATGTTTGGACAGGGGCACAATTTCAGTGCTTGCCATGGGTGTTATTTTCCATAGATACGCCCCTGTACCCCCTTCCTGGAATTGATTCCCTCATCTTGCTGACATTAAGTGTGATGCTATTGTGATACCACTTAACCAAGTGATCTCTCTCTTCTGTACGCCTCCTCATTGCCATCTGAGATTCTACCAATTGTGTTGTTATTGCAAACTTATAGATGGTGTTTGAGATGTGCTGGGTGGAACACACACCCTCGAGGTGCACCTGTGTTGGTTGTTCAGTGAGGAGGAGATGTTATTTCCGATTTGCATAGACTGCATTCTGCTGATGAGGAAGTCAAGGATCCAGTTGCACAAGGAGGTACAGAGGCCGAGTTTAGCACTCTGGTGATTAATTCTGAGGGGATAATGGTGATAAACAGCAGCCTGATGTATGATTTTCTATTGTCTAGGTGCTCAAAACAAAGTGGAGAACCAGTGAGATTGTGTCTGCTGGAGATCTGTTGTGGTGTTAGGTGAATTGCAGTGTCCAGGTCCTTGTTCAGGAAGGAATTAATTCTAGCCATTACCAACCTCTTGAAGCATTTCATTACCACTGATGTGAGTGCTGCTTGCTAGACAGTCATTGAGGGAGCTCATCCTGCTCTTCTTGGGCTCCGGTATGATTGCTTCCATTTTGAAGCAGGTGGGAACCTTTGACTGTAGCAGAAAGAGACTGAAGATGTCCTTGAATACTCCAGCCAATTGGTTGACACAGGTTTACTGTACCCTGCCAGGTACACCATCAGGGCCTGACGCCGTGCGAGGATTCACCCTCGTGAAGAATGATCTGATGTCAGACGTTGAGGCAGTAATCACAGGGTCACCAGATGCCGCAGGAGTTTGTACAGGAGTAGTGTTATTCTCCTTTTCAAAGCGTACGCAAGTGTTGAGCATCACTGGCATTTATGCTCCAACATTTCGCCTAGTGGCATGCAAACCCTGCCACAGCTTCACTCTGAATTGCCATTTTGCTTTTATGGTGGCCTTTGGAGGGTCGTGCCTGGACTGCTAGTAGGATTTTGGTTCAGCACAGATCTAACCTTCAGCAGACTGAATCTCTGGTTTAGCAGTGCTTCTGGTTTTGGGAATACGTGGTGTATCCACGCAGGTCTTGATGAAGTCAATGACGGTTGTGAAATAATCATTCAAATCCCTGAATGTGGTCCAGTCCACCAACACAAAGTAGTCCTGTAAGCCTCCCTTGACTTACCAGCGTGCTCCTAAACACTGCGAATAGAGGTGACTGGACTTGCCAAAGATCCAAAGTGCAAGCTAGAACACTGAACAGTAATTCCCTACTCCTGGTCCATCTTTACAAACCTCCAGTATTTGCCTGAAAGCAGAAATAGCTAGACTGAAATATTAGAATTATTTCACTTAACCTGAGTTAACTAGTATTTGTGGAACCATATTCGAACAAATTACCCTGAGGGGTAACAACTGAAATGATCTAACTGTGCTGTTATCTTTAACAAAATAGCTGAAGTAGTGTATCATGACCTGTATGAGCTGCACGTACCAATATAGCAGGTCATAAAAAAACCTGAATTGAGAAACTTAGACTAAAAGTGCTGTACTTACATAACAATATAAGAACACAGAAAATGCTGGGACGTTTCTGTGGAAAGAGAAGCATTTAACATTTCAGGTCAAAGACGGAGAGATTATAACTGAGAGAGAAAGGCGAGGTAACAGACAAGGTGAGGGAGGGCAATGAGGGGAAAGAAGGAACGTCTGCAATCTCTCTCCACAGCCGCCACCTGACCTGCTATTCCCAGCATTCTCTGTTTCATTTCAGGTTTCCTGAACTTGCACTATTTTTGCTTTCTACTTATTTAAGGTCTGAAATAAAATAAAATAGCTCTACATAACATAAATCAAATTAAATACTGACTTCCAATGTCATACATAATGTCTCAAGTAAAATACTGGATCCATAGAACCATAGAACATTACAGCACAGAAACAGGCCTTTTGGCCCTTCTTGGCTGTGCCGAACCATTTTTCTGCCTAGTCCCACTGACCTGCACTGGGCCCATATCCCTCCATACACCTCTCATCCATGTACCTGTCCAAGTTTTTCTTAAATGTCAAAAGTGAGCCCGCATTTACCACTTCATCTGGCAGCTCATTCCACACCCCCACCACTCTCTGCGTGAAGAAGCCCCCTTCAATTTTCCTTTTAAACTTTTCCCCCTTCACCCTTAACCCATGACCTCTGGGTTTTTTTCTCCCCTAGCCTCAGTGGAAAAAGCCTGCTTGCATTTACTCTATCTATACCCGTCATAATTTTATACACCTTTATCAAATCACCCCTCATTCTTCTACGCTCCAGGGAATAAAGTCCTAACCTATTCAACCTTTCTCTGTAACTCAGTTTCTCAAGTCCTGGCAACATCCTTGTAAACCTTCTGTGCACTCTTTCAACCTTATTAATATTCTTCCTGTAATTAGGTGACCAAAACTGCACACAATACTCCAAATTCGGTCTTACCAATGTCTTATACAACCTCACCATTACATTCCAACTCTTATACTCAATACTTTGATTTTTAAAGGCCAATGTACCAAAAGCTCTCTTTACAACCCTATCTACTTGTGATGCCACTTTTAGGGAATTATATATCTGTATTCCCAGATCCCTCTGTTCTACTACATTCCTCAGTGTCCTACCATTTACCTCGTACGTTCTACCTTGGTTTGACCTTCCGAAGAGCAATACCTCACACTTGTCGGCATTAAACTGCATCTGCCATTTTTCAGCCCATTCCTCCAACTGGTCCAAATCCCTCTGCAAGCTTTGAAAACCTTCCTCACTTTCCACTACACCTCCAATCTTTGTATCACCAGTAAATTTGCTAATCCAATTTACCACATTATCATCCAGATCATTGATATAGATGACAAATAACAATGGACCCAGCACTGATCCCTGTGGCACACCAATAGTCACAGGCCTCCACTCAGAGAAGCAATCCTCCACTACCACTCTCTGACTTCTTCCATTGAGCCAATGTCTAATCCAATTTAGTACCTCACCATGTATACCTAACAACTGAATCTTCCTAACTAACCTCCCACGCGGGACCTTGTCAAAGGCCTTACTGAAGTCCATGTATACAACATCCACTGCCTTCCCTTCATCCACTTTCCTGGTAACTTCCTCGAAAAACTCTAATAGATTGGTTAAACATGACCTACCACGCACAAAGCCATGCTGACAGTTTCTAATAAGTCCCTGTCTATCCAAATTCTTGTAGATCCTATCTCTTAGTATTCCTTCCAATAATTTACCTACTACCGATGTCAAACTTACTGGCCTATAATTTCCCGGCTTACTTTTTGAGTCTTTTTTAAACAACGGAACTACATGAGCTTTGGATTTTAGTAATCCAAATTACTAAAATCTTTAAACTGTAATATATGACCTAAAATATCTGCATTAAAGCCTAAGATAAAACTGATCTCTGTGCTATAAAAGCCATGGATTAATATCTGAAGTGAAGAGAGCATGTATTGGAACACCTGCATGTACATACACCTGGAGTAAAATAATATACCCACACTGTAGTACCTGAACTAAAATTCTTATGTGCAGTTACCTTACATGGACACCCAAATTAAAACACTTAAATAGTCACACTGAAATAGTGAACCAAAATCCTTGCGGAAATCTCTGAACTATCTGCCCTTTCTTACCAATTACTAAGGAAATGTCATCAATCAATTCACCAAAATTCTTTGGATTCTGGTTAGGTCCTGGCTACTGATTAAATAAGGAAAGCAGGAAGCAATAGGCCAGTTAGCTTAATGTCTGGAGTTGGGAAAATGCTTGAAGCTACAGTATCATTAAGGAACAAATATCAAGACACCATGATAGAAGTGGTCCAATTAGGCAGCCACCACATGGATTCAAGAAGGGCAGGCCCTGTTTGACAAACCTATTGGAGTTCTTTGAGGGTATAATGAGTGTAGCGGATAGAGGGGATGTTGTATTCTTGGATTTCTAGAAGGTGTTTGATAAGGTGCTGCATAAAAGACACATTTGCAAGATAAGGTCACATAGAGTTGAGTGCAATGAATTTACATCGATAGAGGATTGAGTAATCAATTAAAAGTAGAGACTTGGTATATATGAGTGTTTCTCCAGTTGACGTTCAGTGATTAACAGGGTATCACACGGCTTGTTGCAGGGGCCTGCAACTGTTCACGATATACAGTATGTTAACGATTTAGAAGAGAGGACTGAACGTAGTAAATCTAAGTCTGCGGAAAACACTAAATTGAGTGGAAAAGCAGATTGTGCAAAGGACACAGGAAGTATGCAGAAAGCTATAGATAGGATAAGTGAGTGGGCAAGAGTCTAGCAGATGAAAAGATCTGAAAGATGAAAGGTGTTGACAAATCAGCATGTTGGACTGAGACCGAAAATCTGGGTGAGTGGTGCCTCTTAGTCAATGTCAGCAAGACCAAGGGGCTGATTCCTGACTTCAGGAGGTTTTTCAGCCAGTCCTCATCAGGGGATCAGAGGTGGAGACGGCCAGCGACAAAGTTCCCTCTAATTTTTAGTAGTCAGTGTGCGCAAAAATCTTATGTTGTGCAATGATTTTTCCTGTGACAAAAGTATGTGCGCATTGAATGCACACATGGCACAGTTTGTGTAGGTTTACAAAATATTTGACATAAAACTGCACAGGATAACAACAAAATAACATACATATTTAAATCACTCAGTTATTTTTTCTCTCTCCTGTCTTTGGCATTTTACCCATTCTTTGTAAACTCTGTCTAGACTAATAGAACTTCCATCCAATTGATAGCTTTTGATTCCTATTAACATATCCAAATTTCTTTCACCTAAACAGTTTCTCAGCTTGTTTTTGAGTTGATTCATTAGGTTAAAACCTCGCTCACAGTCTGCACTAGACGCAAGAAAGGTTCCCCCAAAGTCCATCAACTGTGCAAGGTTGCAAAACTGTTCATCTTGAAGTACAAATGTCACCATTTGAGCAAAGTTTGAAATCAGTTTGGATTTAATTTTTTCTTGCATGAAAAATTTGAAATTATTAAACTGACTAACTATTACAGTATTTTCAACTAGAAAATCATGATATTTTAGACATAAGGCATTAACGTGTTCATCATCAAATGTGAAGTTTACAATATGAACACTGTTCACCAAAGATGGCTGCTGCCGTGATGCAGCTGTACAAACCGGAACAGGAAAGGGGAGGTGATGTAAATTAGTGACTTTCATTGTAGTATTTGAAGAGCCGACTAACTAGTTAACAGAAACATTTAGCTAAAAGATTATTTTCAATAAGTATAATTAATTACTACATTATTTTAGGTAACTAACCTTTTGTGTGCACATTAATTTCCTTTGTGCGCTGGTTGAAAAACATGTGCGTGCACACACGCACACAGCTTAGAGGGAACATAGGTCGTTGGTAGCTTTAAATTTCTCAGTGTTATCATTCCAGAGGGTCTGCCCTGGTCCCAGCACTTAAGTGCAATTATGAAGAAAGTGAAGAAAATTTCCTTAGAAGTTTTTGTGAAGGTTCAACATGACATCTAAAACTTCGACAAACTTTTGTAGATGTGTGGTGTTGAGTATATTGCCTGGCTGCATCACGGCCTGGTATAGAAACACCAATGCCCCTGGACAGAAAATCCTACCAAAAGTAGTGGATACAGTCCAGTCCATCACAGTCAAAGCCCTCCCCACCACTGAGTACATCTACATGAGGCATTGTTGCTGACAAACAGCATCCATCATCTGGGAACCCTACCAACCAGGACATGCTCCCTTCAGGAAGAGAGTACAGGAGCCTCAGGACTCACACCAGCAGGTTTGGGAATAGTTATTACCTCTCAACCATCAGACTCTTGAACCAAAGGGGATAACTTCACCAGCCCCATCACTGAAATGTACCCACAAGCAATGGACTCACTTTCAAGGACTTTTCATCTCATGTTCTCGATATTTATTGTTTATTTATTATTATTATTTCTTTCCTTTTGTATTTGCACAGCTTGTTGTCTTTTGCACACTGGTTGTCAGCCCTGTTTGTGCGGTCTGTTGATTCTACTATGGTTATTGGATTTATTGAGTATGCCCACAAAAAATGAATCTCAGGGTTGTTTTTGTGACGTATATGCACTTTGATAATAAATTTACTTTGAACTGATTTCCTTGATAAAAGAATCAAAAGCCATGTCCTGAAACAGTAGTTCAGGAGCAGTAATTGTAAATGCCACTGTTAACTGACAATTGACAATTACGTTGAGGATGACAATGATACACAAGTTATGGGCAATAAGTTGTGCGTTCCATTCTCTCTCTGCTAACAGTGCTGCACGTTGCAGAGATTATTTCTCGCCACGATTGCATTGTAGTCGCCCTTGCCATGGACTGCTGCCTTCACACAGTCGGCTGTGTTAAAGTCATAACAAACGGCATCAGCTCAGTCACTGACTGTTCAGCCAGGAATGAAATCATGGCAAGTTGACCGTCTGTACTTAAGCTTTGTATCAAAATACCTGGTATCAGTATCCGTACTTACAGTAGCTGCCTGAACTAGAACATATAAGATAGAATTCCTGTACAGAAATATCTGAAATACACCATTGAATTCCTATACAATATATATTATGAAATAGCCATATTAACCCTTGCTGAAATAGTTCATTGTAGTGTCCATGTGAAATCCGGATTGCATTTGGGAAGTAAAACCATGGTAGGACTTCACAGTGAATGGGAGGGTCCTGGGGAGTGAATGGAACAGAGGCAGCTAGCGGTGAAATTCCCTGAAAGTGGTTCTCAGGTAGGTAGGGTAGTGAAGAGGGTGCTTAGCATACTAGAGTTGGGAATATAAGATGGGAGTCACACATGATGTTGCTGAGGTCACGCTTGAAGTATCCTGCATGGTTTTGTTGATGCTCACAGGAAAATTGCTATTAAACGAGAAAGGCTGCAGAGAGGATAAACCAAGGTGGTGCCTGGACTTGAGGCCTGAGTTACAAGGAGAGGAGAAGAGGCTGCATGGACTAGGACTCAGACGCCATTCCCTGGAAAGTAGGTGACCTGACAGAGGTATATTCTGTATGATTATGAAGGTCATGGATAGAAGGGAAGCACATGTCATTTTTTTCCCAGGGAGGTGTTGCTAAAAGCAAGAGGGCATAAGTTTAAGAACAGAGGTGAGAGATTTTAAAAGATATTGGTTAGCACAGTGCATTACAGTACAGGCGACCTGCCGCTGCCTGTACATCCTCCCATTGACCCCACATTCTAAAGGCGTACCATTTGGTAGGTTAACAGGTGATTGTAAATTGTCCCATGATTAAGCTAGGGTTAAATCGGGGGTTGGTAGATGGCTCGAAGGGCCCATCCCATGTTGTGTCTCAGTGAATAAGTAAATATCGGCTCAACTTCTTCACACAAAGAGTGGTGCATATTTGGAATGAGCTGCCAGGAATGGTGGTTGAGTTGGGTACACTAACAACATTAAAAAAACCATCTAAATAGGTACACTGATAGGAGAGGTTACAAGATTATGGGGCCAAATGGACGAGCTGGGCCGAATAGCCCATTTCCACACTGTATGACTGGGTAACTCTAAATATTCACCCCAGTACACCTGAAGTACTTAACTTACATCATCTGACAGAAAAGGCCTGTACCTAAAATGTGCTTACTGAAATATTTGAGCTAAACTATATGAACCTGATTAGCTGAAACAAAATACCTGAATTTTGATGCATGAAATAAAATATGTTGGTCTGAGTGTATGAACTAAATTAATTAAACTGAAATTCATCAAAACAAATGACATGAAATATAATACAGAAGCTAACATTCTTGCGCCAAAGTACCTACACCTATGTATCTAGACTAAATTATCACATATGAACTGAAGCACATGATGAATTAGAACTTGTGTTCAACTGGTTGTGGAAGGGATGGAGAGTGCTGTTGAAGAGAGAAACACAGAGGTACAAAACTGTACATCGTTCCCTGAAAGTGGCAACATAGGTAGATAGGTGGGGTTGAGGTGCAGATTGTTCGTGAATGGCAGAGGGGTTAAACAGTTAACATTCTGGAGTGGGTTAGAGATGAGATAAGGACACATGAGCCAGGCTCTGAACAAAGCTGATCACAGATTGTGGAATTCTTGTTTTTAAAGCTTGCCCTGACTCTTGGAAAAATGAAAGTCACGTTTTGGCTAACAGCGGAGAGCAGCAGGGTTCCAGAAATCTTCCGAGGACATTCCTGAGGTGGAGGTTATGCAGAAGTCAATGAGATGCATGCAATACAAGCTCTCCTTTCATTCCAGAGCAACATTCAGCTCTCCCCCATGACTGCACATTGTCTTCAAGCACATAATCGACACGGTCCGAGGGTCCGCCGACTCTTCATCGTGACATAAAAATAAATACCAGCCTAGGCCATTGGCAAAAGCTGCCCAACAAAAGCAACTCACACAGCCTCCTGGAGGATGAACAATCCCAGAGAGCCTGAATATAATGCCTGAATATAGACTGCAGTGCAGCGGGACTAAAGTATGGGCAAAACCAACTTCTAACTGATCAGCTGACTGCAGACAAGACCAAGGATGCAGAGAGCCATAGAGGAAAGCAGACCCTTCAGCCCAACAAATCCATGCCAGTTACAAAACATCATTTTTACATCAATCTTCACTTACTCATTTTATTTCCCCATATTCCTATAAACTCCACTCACCTACACACTAGGGGTAGCTTACAGCAGCCAATTAACTGACTGATCTGTATGTCTTTGGGACAGGGCTAGAAAGCAGAAAAACCTGGGAAACCCAGGTGGCCACAGGAGGAACGTGCAAACTCCACTGTGAAAGCACCAGGATTGAACCGGCTCTCTGGTGCTGAGAAGCAGAAACTCTTCCACAGCTGGCCTTAACGAGAACATCCAAGTACAGCAGCAGTTTGCAATGTGCATGGCCTTTACAACTTGAATAATTAAGTTCAACATTAAAGGTACTGTATCCTACCACAAGTTCTTGACTGGAGTTGAGGGGACTAAGATGTGACCTCGATGAAGCACACTATCGATTTGGAAGGCTCAGCGGGAATGATGTTGTGACTGACACAAGTCATGTCATTACAGATTTAATCACATTAAGTTCCCTGGTCCTGATCACCTCATTTTCACAATGGATGTCCAGTCCCTAAACACTTTTACCCCCTATCAGCAAGGCCTTAAAGTTCTCCGCTTCTTCCTGGTGATGGAGGACCAGTTCTCCTCCATCACCACCCCTCTTCATCTGATAGAACAGATTCTTACCCTCAACAATTGCTCTTTCAGGTCCTCCCACATTATCTGAAACCAAAGGAGTGGCCATGTGGACCCGTGTGGACCCCAGCTATGCCTGCCTTTTCGTTGGTTATTTGGAACAGTGCATGTTCCAAGCTTACAATGATAATGTTCCCCAACTTTTTCGAGACCACATTGACAACTGTATTGGTGCTGCTTCCTGCACCCAAGCCCAGCTCATCAATTTCGTCAACTTTCAGCTTGCCCCTCAAATTTACTTCTACAATCTCTGACACCTCTTTCCCCTTTCTTGATTTCCCAACTTCTATTTCTCCGTTCCTCCACGTGGCTTAGAATCTTGCCATTAACCTTGTATTCTGCCTGTAAATCACTTCACAACTTTTACAGGCTGGACTCCATCTGCCCAGCTCTGCACCCTGCCAATGCACCACTGTCACAGCGATTGCAGAATGCAGTTGCTTGGCGGAATCAGCAATGGAGAAATTGGCCAATGAAACACGCCTTAGCACTGCACGACAACAGCCAGGCATCACAGCTGGATGGTTGCAATTTGTACTGTGGTCCTTCAGAACCGGTTGGCACGGCATTTTCGATTGGCTGAGAAGGGTGGCACTGGCGCCATCATTGACCGGGGGTATTGCATGGACACCACTGATCGAGTTAGAAGCCGATAAGGTCAAGAAGATTGGGCAAAGGTTACTCTGGATCTGGTCCATTCCCTTCTGGGAGGTTGGTAGCTGTATCGTGCAATGGGCAATGGGGGTTCTAATCCTCTTCATTGTGAGTAATTCTAACCTCTTGCCCGAGATTGCTTGGCAGAGTGATGGCCTGAAGAACAGCGATCTCCATCATGATCTAACAACCACTCTCACTCAACGGGGTTACTGAGGAGTTTCAGGGACCTTGTGATATTAGAAGTCAGTAAGATCTGTGCCGTTCTTTATGGAACAAAAGGAGGGAATTGTGGAAGTTGTCCCACATGCAGGCGAGGTGAAGCCTCTAGTAAGAACTGCAGAGATCCTGCACAGATGCCAAAACTGTGGAAGCCTTGGTCCCCAGGCCAGGAGCGGCTCTGTTACACCTCATGCACACAGCTCTCAGGGACAACCCTCTGGCACAGCGCGGTGGATCGAACGCAGCTGGCATGTGCATCGTTACTGAATGAAGGCATCATGAGAAGTGCCAAGGTACTGGGTGCAGGCCTGCAGGTCCTGTTCACACACCAGCTGAACCCAGAGGATGAATCAGAATCCAGTTTAATATCACTGGCATGTGGTGTGAAATTCGTTGTTTCACAGCAGCAGTACATTGCAATACATAATAATAATAAAAAGGCTGTAAATTACAAAAGGAAGTATATATGAAAAGTTAAATTAAATAAGCAGTACAAAAAGCAAAAAAAAAGAGCTAGTGTACATGGTTTCAATGTCCATTCAGAAATCTGATGGTGGACGGGAAGAAGCAGTTCCTGTAATGTTGAGCCTGTGCTTTTAGGCTCCTGCATCTCCTCCTTGGGAGGGCATGTCCTGGGTGATGAGAGTCTTTAATGACAGATACTGCCTTTTCGAGGTATCGCCTTTGAAAGGAATCCTGGAATCTGGGCAGGCGAGTGCCCACAATGGAGCCAGCTGAATTTACAACTTTCTGTGGCTTTTTCCGATCTTGTGCAGTGGCCCCTCCAGACCAGGTGGTGATGCAACCAGTCAGAATGATGTCCATGGAACATCTGCAGAAATTTGCAAGCGCCTTTGGTGGCATACCAAATCTCCTCAAACTCCTAATGAAATATAGTTGCTGTTGTGCCTTCTTTGTAATTGTACCAATATGTTGGGCCCAGGATAGATCCTCAGAGATGTTGCCACCCAGGAACTTGAAACTGCTCACCCTTTCCTCTACTGATCCCTCGATGAGGACTGGTGTGTGTTCCCTCAACTTCCCCTTCCTGAAGTCCACAATCAATTCCTTAGTCTTACTGACATTGAGTGCAAGGTTGCTGTTGTGACACCAATCAACTAGCTGATATATTTCACTCCAGTACGCCTCCTTGTCCCCATCCAAGATTCTGTCAACAATTGTGTCATCAGCAAATTTATAGATGGCATTTGAGTTGTGCCTAGACACACAGTCATGGGTGTAGAGAGAGCAGAGCAGTGGGCTAAGCATGCAACCTTGAGGTATGTCAGTGTTGTCAGTGAGGAGGAGATGTTATTCCCGGTCTGCCCTGACTGTGATCTCCCAGTGAAGAATTCACAGATCCAGCTACAGAGGGAGGTACAGACCCAGGTTTTGGAGCTCTTTGATTAGAACTGAGGGTGTTGAACACTGAGCTGTAGTCAATAAACACCAGCCTGACTCTGACATTGCTGTTGTCCATGTGATCCAAGGTCGAATAGCCAGCCAGTGACCCTGCAGCCACTGTAGACCTACTGTGATGATAGGCAGATTGCACGGGTCCTTGCGTGGGCAGGAGCTGATCCTAGCTATGACCAACCACTCAAAGCACTTCATCGCAGTAGGACTGAGTGCCGCTGGCTGACTGTCATTGAGGCAGCTCACCCTGCTCGTTAGGCACTGGTATGAACCTTTTGAACCTCCGACTGCAGGAGTGAGAGATTGAAGATGTCCTTAAACACTCGCACCAGTGGGTAGGAATAGGATTTCAGTCTTTACTTTCTGCCTAGATGCCACATGTAGAGGTAGAGCCAGGTGATCAGGTGCTCCACTGTGTGGGTGTGGGTGTGGTGGTGTAACAGTGCTGATTCTGCAGCTGATATGCTGGTGCTGGTTGTTCCGGAGACTTCTTCAAACTGGCATGGTTGAAATTCCCCTCATGGGGAAGGCATCCTGGTGCGCTGTTTCGTGACTGCTGATTATGGTGCTCAGCTCCTCCAGTGCCTGTCTGACATTGGCCTGAGGTGGAATGTGCACCACTACCAGGATTAGGATGGAAAACTCCCTCAGCAGATAAAACGCATGGCACTTCACTGCTTATGCTCCAGGTTGGGTGATCAGGATTGACACACAACCGCCACATCTGTGCACCATAATGAGTTAATCAAAAAGCATACTCCATCTTTTCCCCCTTTAAGGTACTCGGTTGTCCTGTTTTTCCTGTGGTTGGTGTAGCCCTTGGGCTGCAGTGTTGCTTCCGAAGTGGTGGGGTGAGCCATGTTTCCATGAAGCAAAGGACACAGCAGTCCCTGATGTCTCTCTGGTACAGCAATCTGACTCTGAGGTCTTCCGTCTTGTTTTTTCAGGGACTGTATGTTCAGCAGCAGGATAGTCAGGAGTGGGATGGGTCTAAGGTCCCCTGCATTTCATTGGCAACTGCACACCTGCCTGCGTTCCATGCTTCCTTTCTCTTAAAGGGGAACTGCACTCATGACCCGCGTCTGCAGTCCCCCTATCTTGCATATCGATAGATTGTTAAACAAAATGTCTTAAACAATGTTGCTTACTGAATAGCCCATGGCTGTGACTGTGGATGTCAGCTGTAGTGATCTTAAAAAGGAATATTTGATGATTCCCATCGGAGTTGCACACAAAGTTACCACTTTTTGGTGCCATCTTGTAGAGGATGGTGAACACCTCTCTTTTCCAATACACTATGGTCACCACCTGCTAAGTATGCGCATCCAGTCTCTGGTGCTCTAGACTACAGGGCAATCTGCTCTATCCACTGGCCACATCCAGACTAGAAATGCAGAGCTCTTATTGAAACGGGAGCCTTAATAACCACTCGTACTCAACGAGCTGCAAGGGATTAAAAACATCTCCATTCTACCTGGTAGGAAACTGAAATAGAGTATGATAGTTACCTTGACAACCTCTGGCAATATGGTCCTTACCCCGCTCTGCGTTTGTCATTATCACACTGATGTCAATGACACTGTCCTCAGTGAAGCACAGATATCTTGGAAATTATTTAAAACAAAACTGCAGATGCTGGAACTCTGAGATAAAAAGCAGACTTCAAATATTGATGCTGCTTCTTTCCCCGCAGCTGTTCCCTGACTTTTAGAATAGTTCCATCTTGAAAATTATTCCTTGCTGGGGTTACAGAAGATGGATTCCATCTCACAGTCTAGCTTGCGCCCTGCTGTCTGCCTGAACTTCACTTTCTTTGTAACTCTAACATGTTTGACATTTTGTTGTTGTTTTTCCTTGTTCTTCTCTAATGTACTTTGGAATCAATTGATCTGTATGGACAGTCTGCAAGACAAGCTCTTCACTATTTCTTGGTGCATGTGACAATAATAAACCAGTTCCAAGTTGTAGACTTGTTCAATGATGAAGTGCCCTCCTACCGAAAGGCTTCCTTGTCTTGACTCTTCTCCCATTGGCTTATCTTGCTCAGGGGTGGGAGCTTACTCAACCTGCAGGAGGGATGCTTACCAATGTAGCCATGTCCAGGAGCATATAGATGATGCAGGAGCCTGAAGTCAACATACCATCATCAGCTTGAAGTAAGAGAGTTATTCAACACAGGAACAAGCCCTTCGACTCATACCATCTATACTGACAAATGTGCCTCACTGATCTAGTCCCAGTTGCCTACATTTGACCCCTATTTTCCTCTAAACTGGGGGTTCCTAATCTGGAGTCCACAGTCCCCTTGTTTAATGGTAGGGATTCATGGCATAAAAAAGGTTGGGAACCCCTGCTCTTAACCTTTCCTATCTACGTACCTGTCCAAGTGTCTTTAGACCATGAGGAACAGGAGCTGAATTAGTCTACAATTCGATCACGGATTTATTATCCTTCTCCACCCCATTTTCATGCCTTGTCCCTGTAACCTTTGATGCCCTTACTAATCAAGAATCTATCAACCTCTGCTTTAAATATACTCAATGACTTGGCCTCCATGGCCGTCTGTGGCAATGAATTCCTCAGATCCACCACTCTCTGGGTAAAGAAATTCTGACTCAGGTTAAACTTAAAATCCTTTCAAATGTTGTTAATGTACTTGCCTCTGCCACTTTCTCTGGCAGCTCGTTCAATATACTCACCACCTTCTGAAAGAATGGAAAGAACAACTCACTGGTAGAATTATGACTGGAAGAAATCACCCAGCAACTAATAACTCAGCAGTCAATGGTGCTTGTAAATAGCACGGTGGACTGTGGTACAGTATGAGCTTGCCATCTAACTTTGAGAAAACACTGGACTTCAAAATACCCACTGGCATCTACATTGGCCACGTGATAACACCCTCAGTCATGTTTATTCTCACAGAAACACTCACATTGCCGATCAGCGGTTTAAGGCATTCGAAGAGCACCCTCAACATTGCAAAACATGCCAAGGCACAATGCAAGGAGTGATATCAAAGGCAATTTGTTCCAGCCACATACAGGGATATTTTGGTTGACTTGGTCAAAGTAGGTTTTAGGGAGCACCTTAATGAAAAGAGAAAGATAGGAAGGTTTTGAGCAGGCACGTCAGCCCTCTCCGCTGGCCGGCTCTGTTCTTTACATTGAAGCCAACCAATATGTCTGTATTTAAACCTCGTCCAGGAAGCACTGCTTTGGAGTAAACCGTTACGTCTGCCGGCCCACTGCTAACCACTGTCCTCTGTGTGTTTAGCTCCTATACTGGTGCGGACTGCTCCGTTTTGGGGTATTAACCAGGAGGCAATCAGGATAGGTAATTATCATGATTCAAAATCCAACTCTGTACTCCTTCTGCACGACAGTCTGTAGAACCCACTGTGCCTCTGCACCCCATTCACTCAGTACTTTTTCTCCCATGCCACCATTTCATGGTGATTTTATCTTGACCGATGTGAATCCAGCTCGATTGCCCAGTGCTCTGTGTCACTACTTGTTCTTACACCAAAACCTCTCTCTTAAACGTGGATAGCATGTAACTCTGTTGAGAAATGTTTTCCAGATTGTGCGGTCTGCATGTTGTTTATTTTAGTTATCAACTCCAGACACTCATACACCCTCAGGCTACGCGGCAACTGCTCTGAAGTAAACTCCCCTCTCTGTTGGTCGATGGCGTTTTAAAGCTAAACCCACATTTAAAGTTGAACAATGCATAACAGAGAGTGGGGAGGGTGAGAACAGTTGAGGAACTCTACAGGACTGTGGAATATTTCTGTTCCCCAGCCAGCACTGCGCAGCGCTCTCATCCAAATGGCGACATGACCATCTGCGGGCGAAGGACGAGCTCAAGCACAGCTCCCCTCTCAGTGCCGCGTAGCCAGGTATTTCCCACTCTGGAGGGTTGGCTTTGAATCTCCTGGAATCAATTAAAACTCAGAGAAAAGTTGGCAGCACGTGAAACTCTTCTCAATTTTCTCTGGCTTGTTTCATTAGTCCAAATAACATCGGGAGCTGGGCCTAGGAACGGAGCTATTCACAAGTGGCTCCCTCCAGCTTAGTAGCTTTCTGCTAATGTCAGGTAACACACAAGGAGCGGAGCTTCCTCACACCATAAACCACGAGGCTGTTAATGCAAAATTACAAAAACCTAAAATAAATCCACCAGTTTCCCTGGGCTGACCTGCTTTCTCAGCCTTCTGCCACCTCACCCAGCAGTTAGCTCCCTCTGCTGGCCTGTCCAGAAAGTGATGGCTCAAATCGGCCTCCAGGAGCATTAAGTCTGCTTTATTAACCTCGAGAGTGGATTGAAGTGGCACCAATAGCCGAGGGTGGCCAGCCCCTATGCCAGGTTTGCAGGGATGCAGGAACATTAATCAAACCAAAAAAGTCAACTATTCTTTAACAGCTCTTTAACGGGCAATGCAACACTGAAAAACTACCATTAACCAGAAGGCTCCATGTAAATTGGTTTATTATTGTCACATGTGCCGAGGTATAGTGAGAAGCTTGTCTTGTATACTGTCATCACATCGGTGCAAGGTTAAAACAGTAATAGAGCGCTGAATAAAGTGTTGCAGTTTACAGAGAAAGTGCAGTGCAGCCAGACTTTAAGGTGCAAGGCCATAACCAGGTAGATTGTGAGCAGAAAAGTCCATCTTCTTCTGCGAGTGAGCCATTTAATAGTCTTATAATGGTAGGCTAGAGGCTGTTCTTTTAGAGCGTGTTGGGACTCACTGAGTTATTTTCACAAGATCCCAGGGCCAGCACCACATAGAACTCAGTTCCGTGCCTGAAGGATCTTTTTTTTTGACCAGGAAATTCGAATGGGTCATGTAGCACAGAAACAAGCCCTCCTGCCAACTGAGCCCATACCAATCACGACCCAAAGCTCCAAGTAACATTTATTATCAGAGTACATACATGACACACATACAGCCCTGCGGGCATACTCAGCAAGTCTATAGAACAGTATCTGTAATCAAGATCAATGAACGACAAACTGTGCAAATACAAGTATAAATAAATTGCAATAAATAATGAGAGTGTGAAGTAACAAGATAAAGAGCCCTTAAGTGAGATTATTGGTTGTGGGCACACCGGAGATAGAATGAGTGTTCAAGTGCCTGATGGTTGAGGGGCAATAACTGTTCTAGGACCTGGTGGAGTGAGTCCTGAGGCATTTGTACCTTCTACGTGATGGCAGCAGCGAGAAAAGAGCATGCCCTGGGTGGTGAGGATCTTTGATGATGGACACTGCTTTTCTACGACAACGTTTCAAGTAGATGTGCTCAGTGGTTGGGAGGGTTTTACCCGTGATGTAATAGGCCGAGTCCACTAGCTTTTGCAGGATTTTCCACTCAAAGGCATTGGTGTTCCCATACTAGGCTGTAATGCAGCCAATCAGCACACTTTCCACCACACATCCAGAGAAGTTTGCCAATGTTTTTGATGACATGCAGAATCTCCACAGACTCCTGAGGAAGTAGAGGGGCTGTCGTGCTTTCTTCGCATATGATGGGTCCAGGACAGTTCCCCTGACACAGTGACACCCAGAATTTAAAATTACCGACCCTCTCTACTTCTGCTCCTCTGATGATTATTTGCTCATGGACCTCTGGTTTTCCTCTCCTAAATTCTACGATGAGCTCCTTGGTCTTGCTGACACTGAGTGAGAAGTTGTTGTTATGACACCACTCAGCCAGACTTTCAATCTCCCTCCTGTATGTTGATGCATTACCACCTTTGATACAGCCCACAACAGTGGTGTCATTAGCAAACTTGAATATGGTTTTGGAACTGTGCTTAGCCACACAGTCATAGGTGTAAAGTGAGTAGAGCAGGGCCTAAGCATACAGCCCTGTGGTGCTCCTGTGCTGATGGAGAATGTGGAGGAGATGTTTTTGCCAATCTGAACTGATCTGGGGGTCTGCAAGTGAGGAAATCCAGAATCTAGTTGCACAAGGGTGCATTGAGGCCAAAGTCTTGGGGTTTATTGATTACTTTTGAGGGGATACACAAACCCCACCCCCCTCAGATTCTACCACTCACCCACACACTAGTGTCAATTTACAAAGGCATCTTAACCTACAAACTCTCATGCCTTAGAGATGTGGGAAGAAACAGGAACACTGAGAGGAAGCCCATGTGGTCGCAGGGAGAACGTACACCCAGACTGCGGTGGAGGTTAGAATTGGAACAGTACGGCAATGACTCTACCAGGTACACCAGAGGGTGTTAGGGGACGTGACAACTTGGCATGGCCAAGATTGCAGGAAATTGCAGGGAGTTGTAGGCACAAAGCAATCCATCATGGAAATCAGCTTCTCCTATACTTCCCACTGGCTGGGTACATAATCAAAGACCCCAGCCACCCAGGACATTCTACCTTCTGGTCCCTTGGATCGGCAGAAGATACAAACGCTTGAGAATGCGCATCATTAGGCTCAAGGACAGTACCTACCCCTCTGTTATTGGGATCTATTAAACAGACCTCTTGTACAATAAAGTTGAACTCTTGATTTCTTGATCTGCCATGTCATGGACCTTGCATGTTATTTGTCTACCTGCACTACATTTTATCTGCAACTGCTCCCCTCAGTACTAATCAATAAGCTTCAAAATCTGGGCCCCTGTGCCTTCCTCTACAACTGGATCCGTGATTTCCTCATCACCAGACCACAGTCAGTGCAGATCGGCAATCACATCTCCTCCTTGCTGTCAGTCAATACCAGCACACATCCTGCTCTACTCTCTCTACGCCCATGACTATGTGGTTAGGCACGGCGCAAATGCTATCTATAAATTTGCCAAGGACACAACTGCTGTTGTGCCTCAGATGGTGACGTGGAGGCGTACAGGAGTGAGATAGGAGAGACGAGTGCTTGAGGGCTGAGGGCGTCAGAACAACAACCTTGCACTCAAAGTTAGTAAGACCTAGGAAGTGACTGTGGACTTCAGGAAGGAAAGTCAAGGTAACACACACCAGTCCTTGAAGGGTCAGCAGTGGAAAGGGTCAGCAGTTTTAAGGTCCTGGCTGTTAACATCTCAGAAAACCTATTCTGGGCAAAACATATTGATGCAGTTACGAAGAGGACAGAAACAGCAGCTATATTTCATGTGGAGTTTGAGGAGATTTCGAATGTCATCAGAGATGCCAGCAGATTTCTACAGACGTACCGTGGAGAGCATTGTAACAGATCTAACCACTGCTTGGTACGGAGAAGCCACTGCACAGGAAGGGTCAGGAAAAGCTGCGAAGGGTTGTAACCTCAGCCAGCTCTGTCATGAGCACCAACCTCCCCAAAATCCAGGACATCTTCAAATGGCGATGCCTCAAATCTATTATTAAGGACATCACCCAAGACATGCCCTCTTCTCATTGCTACCATCAGGGAGGAGGTACAGGAGTCTGAAGACACACACTAAACACTTTACAAACAGCTTCTTCCTCTCCGCCATCAGATTTTTGAACAATGAACCCAAGAACATTCCCTCACTAATTTTGTTCTCTTATTGCCCTACATACTTAACTCTAACACTATATTCTGCATTTTGCGTTTTTTTTAATTTGTTCTACCTCAAAGTATTTACATGTGCAATGATCTGTCTGGAAAGCAAGCAAACAAATGTTTTTCTCTTCATCGCGGTACACGTAACAAAAATAATTACCAGTTGGTGCATTACCCTTGGGCCTGTCCCTTTTATCCTTCTTGGGCTTGGAGGTTGTGGATATGGGAAGGGTAACCTGGGCATGTATCTGAAGTGCATTTTTGTAGAAATTGTGCACCATGTTCATTGTACGGGAGTGTATTTTTCAATGCTGGACGGGTGCTGTTAGTAGGCACAATAGTGGTCACCAACCTTTTTAAGCCCAAGATCCCCGACTTTGGCCTTAGTGAAAGGTGAGATCAACCCCAGATCGATTAGTTACACGCATGCGCACCGGAGCAGAAAAGACCGTGAGTAAAACCCTGCAACCCAGAAGTAGAAATAATGTATGAACACCAGGGATACCTGCCCTTTTTTGCACTGCAGGCCAGTTTAATATTGACAATATTCTTGCGGACTGGCTGACGGGGGGGTGTTAAACTCGAAGCAGGTTCCTTATGTCCAGTCTATTCTGCAATTTAGTTTTCGCGACTCTCGGCACTTAGCTTCTGTCCCGCTTGCTCATGTTTTTTCTGCTCAAAAAACTCAACGCGTTTGTCTTTCAGTGCGGAGTGCTTGGACTCAAGGTGCCAAAGCAGTTTTGAGGGCTTCATTGCCTCATTAGACAGCCTCCTGGTCCGAACTGCAGCCTCCCACCCACCCACCCACCGCCAGCCGCCTTGGCCAGGTGCGGCTGATCGTGGGTGGGGTGAGAGGACAAGGTCAGGGCCGGAGGTCCCCGTACCGGGGCTGCGGCGGTCACAGTCCGGAGAGAGCGATCGACCGAGCGAGGAGTGCAAGAGGGCCCACGCCTGCCTCCCTTGTAGGATCTATCGGCTGACAAAAGTTTGTTTCAGTAGATTGTAGTGCGATAGCTGCTCTGATACTTACAGAGCCCTGAGCCTGGATTAGATTGTCTGCGAATATTTTAGCACCGGGTTCTCCATGAACATTCAGTGTGCTAAACAGGTTTAGAGGTGGCGCCCATCTGTCTGCGCTCCAGGCCAGCAGCATTGGCACTTCCCGCCGGCCACGTGAGACGAACCAGTGATCCCTGCCGCGAGGGTGTCACTGCGTTTAGGCGACTGATGATCTCGCGTGTATTCAAGTTCAACAGTGGCGTGACAGGGAATGAGGAAATGATATTGTTTCCTCGCGGCCCGGTGGTTGGAGACCACTGAATTACACTGTGTAGTGCCGGGGAGCTACATGCATGTGCACTGGGCAGAAAGAATGGAACTAAAACCCCGCAACCCGGAAACAATCTCTCAACAGTATTTGTGCATTTTTTTTTTCGGGATCTAATGGGAAAGTCTGAAAGATCGACGGGTTGGCGACCACTAGGGTACATTGTCAAACTGTTAAGAATTGGAGTTGTACTCACTGAGGCAATTGAGACGTATCCCAATGTCCCTTTCGATGGTGGAAAGATCTTGAAGTGATAGGAGATGAGTAAGTTACTAGACTAGTAACACAAAGACTAGACAATGATCCTAAGACACCTCAGTGGTTATTAGACTAGTAGGTCAAAGACTAAACAATGATCCTAATTAGTGATCATAATTGTATTAATTTCAGGATAATTATGGAGAAGGGTAGGCCTGGCTCTTGGGTTAAGATTCTAATCTGGAGGAAAGCCAATTTTGATGGCAACAGAAAGGATCTGGCAGTGTGGATTGGGACAGGCAAAGTAAATAAGAGGCCCTCAAAACTCAAATATTGAAAACACTAAATCTCGATCTTCCTCTTGGAATAAAAGGTAAAGCTAACAGGTTTATGGAACTTTGGCTTTCAAAGGATATTGAGGCCCTGGAAAAGGAAAAGAAGGAGGTGTAGGTATAACCAGTTAGGACCAAGTGAGACACTGAGTATCAGAAATGTAAAGGAACACTTTCAGAAATCAGGAGGGCTCTGAAGTTGCTCTGGTAGATAAGGTGGAAGAGAATCTCGAAGGGGTCTATGACTATGTTAAGAGCAAATGCTTAAATGGTTTCTGTATCTATGTTAGGGGATGAAATAAGTCCTCTTGAAGATCAGTGTTGTTATTTATGCATGGAACTGAAAAAGATGGAGGAGATCTTACATGAAAATTTTGCATCTGTATTCCCTTGGGAGACAGATGCAGAGTCAATAGAACTGAGAAAAAAGTAGTGAGTCATGGACAGTATTTGGATTACAGAAGAGGAGCTGCTTGCTGTCTTGGGATGACTTAAGGTAGGTAAATACCCAGAGCCTGACGAGGTATTCCTTCAGACCTTGCGAGATATAGTGCAGAAATTTCAGGGGCCAGGCAGAGATAGTGAAAATATCCTCAGCCACAGGTGAGGTGCCAGAGGACTGGAGTAGCTAATGTTCCGTTGTTTACGAAAGGCTCTGCGAATAAGCTGTAAGCCTGACGTCAGTCATGGGTAAATTATTGGAAGGAGTTATAAGGAACAATTTGGAGACGCTTGGATAGGCACATGGATGAAAGAAAAATGGAGAGCTACGTGAGGGAGAAGCATTAGATTTAGCTTGGAGTAAGTTAAGAGGTCAGCACAACATCATGGGTTAAAGGGCCTGAACTGTGCTGTTCTATGTTCTAAGTTTTGTGCATTTCTATACGAATCATTTATATATGTAATAAATAACAAGGGCCCCAACACCAATTCCTGCCGCGCAATTGGCCTGTGATGGTGCTGAACTGGATATTGTTATTTTTGAGTCAAGAAGGACATCTATGTTGAGGAGCTTTTCAAAGTGGTTCTTCAGTTGGTGGTGAATATCTCCTATCCTTGTTAGTACCTCTCTGTCCCTGGCTACATCAGCAGGATGCTTGTGCTGTAGACGGCTTTGAACAGAATCTGCACGATTGCTGTTGGACCTCCTGTGCTCCTTCCACCCACCATCTGTTCTTTAGGTCATGTACTTGCTGTTGGGCCTGGGGCCCTCAGATGCCTGCACAGCTGCTTCTTTTCCCTTGAGCACGGCACAGCTTCCAATCCAAGTACACCTAATCTAAGCACGGACTGCGGTCAGCAGGGCTGTATCATCGCCCCTGATGCATCCCTCAATCTTTTGTATTGCAATATTAGCCTTTACTTCTAGAAAACATCCTGTTAGATTTGTGCTACAGTACAAGATTTATAAGATCTACATCTCCACATCAGAACCAAGTTCATTCCAACCTCTGTTTTTCTCCTTCAAGGCACGTGGGCTTCACAGGCTGAGGTAGTATTTAATTGCTCATTCCTAATTGCCCTTGAGAAAGTGGCAGTGAGCTGTCTTCTTGAACTGCTGCAGTCCTTGAGGTAAACCCAAAATGCTGTTAGGGAGAGAGATGCAAGATTTTGACCCAGTAATGGTGAAGGAACGGTAATATGTTTCCAAGTCAGGATGGTGTGTGGCTTGGAGGGCAACTTCCAGCTGTTGGTGCTGACGTGCTTTTGCTGCCCTTGTCCTTCTAGCGTATAGATCACAGGTGTGGAAGGTACAGTCCAAGGAGTCTTGGTGGGTTGTGGGCTTCAGGAAGGGTAAGACGAAGGAACACATACCAATCCTCATAGAGGGATCAGAAGTGGAGAGAGTGAGCAGCTTCAAGTTCCTGGGTGTCAAGATCTCTGAGGATCTAACCTGGTCCCAACATATTGATGCAGTTATAAAGAAGGCAAGACAGCAACTATACTTCATTAGGAGTTTGAAGAGATTTGGTATGTCAACAAATACACTCCAAAACTTCTATATTTGTACAGTGGAGAGCATTCTGACAGGCTGCATCACTGTCTGGTATTGGGGGGGGGGGGGGTGCTAATAAACGGGACTGAAAAAAGCTGCAGAGGGTTGTAAATTTAGTTGGCTCCATCTTGGGTACTAGCCTACAATGTACCCAGGACATCTTCAAGGAGCGGTGTCTTAGAAAGGCAGCATCCATTAGCACCCAGGGCATGCCCTTTTCTCACAGTTACCATTAGGTAGGAGGTACAGAAGCCTGAAAGCACACACTCAGAGATTCAGGAACAGCTTCTTCCTCTCTGCCATCCGATTCCTAAATGGATATTGAACCCATGAACACTACCTCACTTAATTTAACATACAATTATTTCTGTTTTTTTGCATGATTTTAATCTATTCAATATACATATACTGTAACTTTATTTATTTTCTTCTTCTGCTATATTATGCATTGCATTGAACTGCTGCTGCTAAGGTAACAAATTTCACGACACATGCCGATGATAATAAACCTGATTCTGATTCTGCATCTTGCAGAAGGTACAGATTGCTGTTACTTTGTCATCAATGCTTGCCTATGTTCAGAAGCATGAAATAAAGGTGCTCCATCAAACAGACTCTGCTGTACAACACTACACCACTGCTTTCTCCTCCCTGACAATAAAAGTCCATGATGAGATTCTGGAAAATTTGGACCATATCTTGGGGAACACTTCTCAGAGAAGACAGGCCTGGTGACGAAATTCACCAATCTCTTCAGTGCACCGACAAGACCTTTGGACATCAGCAAGACCGCAGATCTTGTTTATTGACAACAGTTCTGCCTTCAGAACTATAATTCAAAGCAAACTCAATTCCAAACTCTTATGCCTAGGAATAGAGCTTTGACCAACGACCAATGCGGACATCAGGAGGTTGAGAGAAGGGGATCCACTGACCCAGTTGAAAAAGACAGCAGCAAATCGCAGCAGAATAATTGAGCTTTGGCCAGCGACCAATCAGCATTTAGGATTGATTAGCAAGAGCAAATTAAAGGAAGGTAGGGGCAAGTGCTGGGGCCATTGTCAGAGTGGACAGAGTCAGAGTGGTGATCTTGAGGCTTTAGTTCTTCAAGGCTTCAGCAAAGAGAGGCTTCAGTCAGAGAAAGCAAAAAAGAAAAGAAAAGCTCAAGGTGAAGTTTTTTTCCCCTTCCCTTCTTTACATTTGCTCAGCCAGGACAGTAGGGATGCCAGGCGGGATAGTTGAATGCTCCTCTTGCGGGATGTGGGAAGGCAGGGAGACCTCCAGTATCCCTGATGTCTACAACTGCAATAAGTGCATCCAGTTGCAGCTTCTAACAAACCACATTTAGCAGTTGGAGATGGAACTGAATGAACTCCGGATCATTCGGGTGGCTGACAGGGTGATAGGTAGGACTTATAAAGAGGTAGTTACACCCAAGGCGCAGGACACAGGAAACTTGGTGACAGTCAGGAAGGGAAAAGGGGTTCAGAAGCCAATGCAGAGTCCCCCTGTGGCCATCTCCTTCAACAAAAGCTATACCACTTTGAATGCTGTTGGGGAGGAATGACCTACCAGAGGAAAGTCACAGCAGTCGGGTTTCTGGCACTGAGTCTGCCTCTGAAACTCAGATGGGAAGGGGGGGAAGAAGAGGGATAGGGGACTCATTAGTTAGGGGAACTGACAGGAGGATCTGTGGGCAAGTATGAGATTCCCGGATGGTATGTTGCCTCCCGGGTGCCAGGGTCCAGAATATCTCGGATCAAGTTCTCAGCATTCTTAAGTGGGAGAATGAATGGCCAGAAGTCGTGGTCCATGTGGGTACCGATGGCCTGGGTAGGGTGAGTGACAAAATAGAGAGTTCAGGGAGTTAGGGGCTAATTTAAAGGGCAGGAACTTCAGGGTTGTGACCTCAGGATTGACACCCATGCCACGTGTTAGTGAGGGCAAAACTAGGAAGATTATACAGAAAAACATGTAGCTAAGGAATTGGTATGGGAGTGGGGGATAAGATTTTTGGATCTTTGGGCTCTCTGCCAGGGAAAGTGGGACCTGTAAAGAAGGGACAGTTTGCACCTGAACTGAAGGGGCTTTGTTACTGCTGCACAGTGGGGCTTAAACCAGAGTTGCAGGGGTTGGGAACCAGGCTGCCAGAACAGTTAGTGGGGAGGTTGTGGAGGCAGATGTTGGTAAGACCTCAGACAAAGTCAGGAATCAAAAGGTTGAGCATGATGCGACTAGGGTCCTGAGTTTACTATATTTCAATGCAAGAAGTATCGTAGAAAAGGCAGATGAGCTCAAGGCATGGATCAACACCTGGGATTATGATATTGTAGCCATTAGTGAGACTTGGTTGCAGGAGGGGCAGGATTGACAGCTTAATATTCCAAGGTTCCATTGTTTTAGATGTGACAATACAAAAGGGATTAAGGGAGGAGGAGTGGCATTACTAGTTAGCGAAAATATCACGGCAGTCGTCCGTCAGGACAGACTGGAGGTGTTATGGGTGGAACTAGGAAATAAGAAAGTATGACCACTTTTATAGGGCTATATTATAGACCATCTAACAGTCCTAGGGGTTTAAGGGAACAAACTTGTAAAGAGATCAGAGACTGTTGCAAGAGAAATAAGGTAGGTAATTTTAACCTTCCACACACTTACTGGGAATCCCATACTGTAAAAGGACTAGATCTACATTTCAATTCAAATTTAATTGTCATTTAATCATATATGAATACTCATGAATACAGCCAAACAAGACAGTGTTACTATCCATCTTACTATCTACAGTGACATCTATCAGGTAGTCACACCAGGGCCTCAGGAGTGGGTAACAGTCAGGAGAGGGAAGGGCAAGAGGCACATACTAGAGAGTACCCCATTGGCTGTCCCCCTTAACATTCAGTAGTCCTATTTGAGTACTGTTGGGGGAGACGGCCTACCTGGGGGAAGCAACAGTGGTCGCGCCTCTAGCACAGAGTCTGGCCCTGTGGCTCAGAAGGGTAGGGAAAAGAAGAGGGTGGCAGCAGTGATAGGGGACTCCCTAGTTAGGGGGTCAGACAGGCGATTCTGTGGACACAGGAAAGAAACGCAGACAGTAGTTTGCCTCCCAGGTGCCAGGGTCTGGGATGTTTCTGATCGCGTCCACGATATCCTGAAATGGGAAGGTGAACGGCCAGAGAGCTTGGTACGTATTGGTACCAATGACATAGGCAGGAAAAGGGAAGAGGTCCTGAAAACAGATTACAGGGAGTTAGGAAGGAAGTTCAGGACCCCAAAGGTAGTCATCTCGGGATTACTGCCTGTGCCACGTGACAGTGAGTATAGGAATAGAATGAGGTGGAGAATAAATGCGTGGCTGAGGGATTGGAGCAGGGGGCTGGGATTCAGATTTCTGGATCATTAAAGACCTCTTTTGGGGCAGGTGTGACCTGTACAAAAAGGATGGGTTGCTCTTGAATCCGAGGGGGACCAATATCCTGGCGGGGTGGTTTGCTAGGGCTATTGGGGAGAGTTTAAACTAGAATTGCTGGGGGATGGGAGTCAAACTGAAGAGATGGAGGAAGAGGTGGTTGGCTCACAAATAGAGAAAGCTTGGAGACCATGCAAGAGGGAAGATAGGCAGGTGATAGAGAAAGGACGCACTCAGACCAATGGTTTGAGATGTGTCTATTATAATGCAAGGAGTATTATGAACAAAGCGGATGAGTTTAGAGTGTGGATCAGTACTTGGAGCTATGACGTTATGCCTTTACAGAGACTTGGATGCCTCAGGGGCAGGAATACTTACTTTCAGTGCCAGAGCTTTAGATGCTTCAGAAAGGACAGGGAGGGAGGCAAAAGAAGTGCAAACATGGCACTGTCGATCAGGGATAGTGTCACGGCTGCAGAAAAGGAGGAAGTTATGGAGGGATTGTCTACAGAGTTTCTGTGGGTGGAAGTTAGGAACAGGTGTTTTTTACAAACCACCCAGTAGTAACAGGGACATTGAGGAGCAGATAAGGAGACAGATTCTGGAAAGGTGTAATAATAACAGGGTTGTTGTGGTGGAAGACTTTAATTTCCAAAATATCGATTGGCATCTCTCTAGACTGAGGGGTTTAGGTGGGGTGGAGTTTGTCAGTGTGTTCAGGAAGGTTTCTTGACACAATATGTAGATAAGCTGACAAGAGGAGAGGCTGTACTTGATCTGGTATTGGGAAATTAACCTGGTCAGGTGTCAGATCTCTCAGTGGGAGAGCATTTTGGAGGTAGCGATTACAATTCTATCTCCTTTACCATAGCATTGGAGAGGGATAGGAACAGACAAGTTAGAAAAACATTTAATTGGAGTAAGGGGAAATATGAGGCTATCAGGCAGGAACTTGGAAGCATAAATTGGGAACAGATGTTCTCAGGGAAATAAATGGAAGAAATGTGGCAAACATTCAGGGGATATTTGCGTGGAGTTCTGCATAGGTACGTTCCAATGAGACAGGGAAAGGATCGTAGGGTACAGGAACCGTGGTGTCCCAAGACTGTTGTAAATCTAGTCAAGAAGAAAAGAAGAGCTTATAAAAGGTTCAAAAAACTAGGTAATGATAGTGATCTAGAAGATTATAAGGCTAGCAGGAAGGAGTTTAAGAATGAAATTAGGAGAGTCAGAAGGGGCCATGAGAAGGCCTTGGCGGACAGGATTAAGGACAATCCCAAGGCATTCTACAAGTATGTGAAGAGCAAAAGGATAAGACGTGAGAGAATAGGACCAATCAAATGTGACAGTGGGAAAGTGTGTATGGAACCAGAGGAAATAGCAAAGGTACTTAATGAATACTTTGCTTCAGTATTCACTATGGAAAAAGATCTTGGTGATTGTAGGGATGACTTACAGTGGACTGAAAAGCCTGAGCATGTAGATTAAGGAAGAGGATGTGTTGGAGGCTACTGTGAGAGGTGAGGGAGGAGATTGCTGAGCCTCTGGCGATAATTGTTGCGCCATCAATGGGGACTGGAGAGGTTCCGGAGAATTGGAGGGTTGCAGATGTTGTTCCCTTATTCAAGAAAGGGAGTTATAGACTAGTGAGTCTTACTTCAGTGGTTGGTAAGTTGATGGACGAGATCCTGAGAGGCAGAATTTATGAACATTTGGAGAGGCATTATGTGATTAGGGATAGTCAGCATGGCTTTGTGAAAGGCCAGTTGTGCCTTACGAGCCTGATTGAATTTTTTGAGGATGTGACTAAATGCATTGATGAAGGAAGAGCAGTAGATGTATGAATTTCAGCAGGGCATTTGATAAGGTACCCTATGTAAGGCTTACTGAGAAAGTAAGGAGGCATGGCATCCAAGGGGGCATTGCTTTGTGGATCCAGAACTGGCTTGTCCACAGAAGGCAAAGAGTGGTTGTAGACGGGTCAGATTCTGCATAGAAATTGGTGACCAGTGGTGTGCCTCAGGGATCTGTTCTGGGACCCTTACTCTTGGTGATTTTTATAAATGACCTGGATGAGGAAGTGGAGGGATGGGTTAGTAAATTTGCTGATGACACAAAGGTTGGGGGTGTTGTGGATAGTGTGGAGGGCTGTCAGAGGTTATAGTGGGATAGTAACAGGATGCAAATCTGGGCTGAGAAGTGGCAGATGGAGTTCAACCCAGGTAAGTGTGAGGTGGTTTATTTTGGTAGGTCAAATATGATGGCAGAGTATAGTATTAATGTTAAGACTCTTGGCAGTGTGGAGGATCAGAGGGATCTAGGGGTCCGAGTCCATAGGACACTCAAAGCTGCTACGCAGGTTGACTCTGTGGTTAAGAAGGCATACGGTGCATTGGCCTTCATCAATCTTGGGATTGAGTTTAAGAGCCAAGAAGTAATATTGCAGCTATATAGGACCCTGGTCAGACCCCACTTGGAGTACTGTGCTCCGTTCTGGTCACCTCACTACAGGAAAAATGTGGAAACCATAGAAAGGGTGCAAAGGAGATTTACAAGGATGTTGCCTGGATTGGGGAGCATACCTTATGAGAATAGGTTGAGTGAACTCGGCCTTTTCTCCTTGGAGTGATGGAGGATGAGAGGTGACCTGATAGAGGTGTATAAGATGATGAGAGGCATTGATCGTTTAGATAGTCAAGAGGCTTTTTCCCAGGGCTGAAATAGCTAACACGAGGACACAGTTTTAAGGAGCTTGGAAGTAGGTACAGAGGAGATGTCGAGGTAAGTTTTTTTATGCAGAGAGTGGTGAGTGTGTGGTATTGTCTGCTGGCAACGGTGGTAGAGACGGATACGATAGAGTCTTTTAAGTGACTCCTGGACAGGTACATGGAGCTTAGAAAAATAGAGGGCTATGGGTAAGCCAAGGTAATTTCTAAGGTAAGGACATGTTTGGCACAGCTTTGTGGGCTGAAGGCCCTGTATTGTGCTGAAGGTTTTCCATGTTGCTATGTTTCTACTACAGGGTCAAGGTGCAAAGACACATTACCGATAGTCAAACACTGTATGCACACAGACGATCACAATCACGTAATACGAGTCCAGTAATAAGAGATGGGATGGAGCTTGTCAAATATGTTCAGGAAAGTTTCCTTCATCAGTACGTAGAGGTCCCGATGAGAGAGTGTGCAATACTGGATTTGCTGTTAGGGAATGAGATAGAACAGGTGACAGAAGTTTGTCACTTTCCCACAGTAGGGAAACACTTTGCATCCAGTGACCACAATGCCATTAGTTTCAGAGTAAATATGCAAAAAGGGAGGTCTGGTTCATAGGTTGAGATCCTAAATTTGGAGAAAGGCAATTTTGATGGAATTAGAAATGATGTGTGGATTGGGACAGGCTGTTTTCTGCTAAAGGTGTACTTAGAAAGTGGAAGGCTTTCAAAAACAATGTTTTGAGAGGACAAAGCTTGTACGTGCCTGACAGAATAACAAGTAAAGATAACAACTGGAGGGAACCTTGGTTTTCAAGATACTGAGGCACTGATTCAGAGAGAAAAGGAGATGCATTGTGGGTATAGACAAATAGGATCAAGTGAGGTGCTTATGGAATACAAGAAATGAAGAGAAGACTTCAGAAAGAAAACAAGAAGTCTAAAAGGCATGAAGTTGCTCTAGCAGAAAAGGTGAAGGAGAATCCCGGGGGATTCTACAGATATGTTAAGAGCAAAAAAATTGCAAGAGACAAAATTGGTCCACTGGAACTCCAGAATGGTAATCCATGTGTGGGACCAAAATAGATGGGGGAGGTCTTAAATAAATTCTTGCATCTCCATTTACCCAAGAGATGGATACAGAGTCTATAGAAGTGAGGCAAAGCGACATCAACCATGAACCCTGGACAGATTTCAGAGGAGGAGGTGTTTGCTACCCTGAGGTAAATCAGGGTAAATCCAGGGCCTGACAGGGTGTTCCCTCAGACCGTTCGGGAGGTAAGTGCAGAAATTGCCAGGGCCCTAGCAGAGATATTTAAAACATCTTTGGCGATACAAGAGGTACCAAGGGATTGGAGGATAGCCAATGTTGTTCCACTGTTTAAAAAAGGCTCTAAACATAAACCAGGAAATTATAGGCTGGTGAGTCTAGTGTCAGTTTTACAAAAGTTATAGGAAGGTATCCTAAGGGGACAGATATATAATTATTTAGATAGACATGGTCTGACTAAAGCTAGCCAGCATGGCTTCATGCGTGGTAAGTCATGTCTAACCAATCTTATCAAGTTTTTCAAGGACGTTACCAGGAAAGTGAATGATGGCAAGGCAGTGGATGTTGTCTAAAGGCATTTGACAAGGTCCCTCATGGGAAGCTGGTCAAGAAGTTTCAGTCACTCAGCATTCAGAATGAGGTAGTAAATTGGAATAGACATTGACTTGGTGGGAGAAGCAAGAGAGTGGTAGTAGATGATTGCCTCTCTGACTGGAGGCCTATGGCTAGTGGTATGCCACAGGGATCAGTGCTGGGTTCTTAATTGTTTGTCATCTATGTCAATGATCTGGATGATATTGTGGTTAACTGGATCAGCAAATTTGCTGATGACACCAAGATTAGTGGTGTAGTGGACAGTGAGGAAGGCTATCATGGTTTGTAGAGAGATCTAGATCAGCTGGAAAAATTGGGCTGAAAAATGGCAGATGGAATTTAATGCAGATAAGCACAAGGTTTTTCACTTCAGTAGGATCAACTATGGTTGGTCTTGCACAGTGAACTGTAGGGCACTGAGGAGTGAGGTAGACAGGGTTGTAAAGAAAGCTTTTCAGACATTGGCCTTCATAATTCAAAGTACTGAGTACAGGAGATGGAGTGTTACGTTGAAGTTGTGTAAGGTATTGGTGAAGCCTAATTTGGAGCATTGTGTGCAGTTTTGACCTCCTACCTACAGGAACAGTGTAAATAAGATTGAAAGAGTACAGAGAAAATTTACAAGGGTGTTGCTGGGTCTGGAGGCCCTAAGTTATAAGGAAAAACTGAATAGGCTAGGACTGTATTCTTTAGAACATAGAAGATTGATAGGAGATTTAATAGAGGTATACAAAATTATAAGGGGCATAGATTGGGTAACTGAGGGGAAGCTTCTTTAGTCAGCGGGTCATGAGAGTGTGGAATGAGCTGCCAGCACAAGTGGGGCATGTGAGCTCGATTTTAACATTTAAGAGAAGTTTGGATAGGTACATAGATAGTGGGGGCCATGGTCCCGGTGCAGGTCAATGGGAGAAGGCAGTTTAAATGTTTTTGGTATGGATTACTTGGGCCAAAGGGCCTGTTTCTGTGCTGTACTACTCTACAACTCTGTGAAGCAGTACCTCCCTTTGCATGATCCTTGTTTCCCGGACCAATAGACCGTAATCAGTGAGGATAGGCAGCAACAACTATCCTCAACATTGTGCCCCACATCACTGCGATCTCAGCCTCTAGCTCTATTCCATACACAGTACAGTGCAAATGTCTTATGTATATATGCAGGTAGTTAGAGTACCTAAGCCTCTGGCATAATACTGTATTTGTTAATGCCGAGTGAAGAGCAAGTTTACAAATTTGGTGGGAGAGAAAAATGTTGGGAATGGTGAGGTTGGGGTGTGGTGCAGGAGGCAGAGAACGAATGCTAGGTTGGGGGGTGGTGAAGTGCAGAGGCACCCAGCCCTGAGACACCAAGCAAGGTAATATGATTCCAAACAATTGGTTTATTGATCATTATAGAATGTCTCTCTGGTGCTTCCTGCTCCCTCCCCTCTCCCTTCCCCTTCTCCCAACTATGATTCTTCTGAAACCCATATCAGAATCAGGTTTATTATCACTCTCATATGTCATGAAATTTATTTTTTTCATTATGGTAGTAGAGTGCAATACATAAAATTACTATAGTACTGTGTGACCAAATTCTGATCTGACTCCATCAACAAGGCTGTAGATAATATTGCTGTAATGGGCTGGATTTTAAAGAACGATGAGTCAGAGTACAGGACAAAGGGGGCTTAGTGACATGTTGCATGACAACTACTTCTTCAACGTCAGTAAAACAAAAGATCTGATCAGTGACTGAAAGAAGGTGGGGGCAGGGGGTAGCCAGCTACAGCTTCTTAGAGTGACTTCACCAAGACCCTATCCTGTTCCTGCCATGTTGACGCCACAACCAAAAAGGTTCAGCAGCCCCTCTACTTCCTCCATAAAACATAGCAGAATTAGCCCATTTAGACCATCGAGTCTGCTCCGCCATTCCATCATGGCTGATCCCAGATCCTATTCAACCCTATACACCTGCCTTCTCACTGTATCTTTTGATGACCTGAGGAACACCATTAGTCACTAGGAGCCAACCAGAAAAGGCTCCTTTTATTCCCACTCATTGCCTCCTGCCTTTCAGCCATTCCTCTATCCATGCCAGCATCTTTTCTGTAATGCTATAGGATTTTATCTTGCTAAGCAGCCTCTTGTGTGGCTCCTTATCGAATGCCTTTTGAAAATCCAAGTAAATGACATCCACTGCCTCTCCTTTGCCCACTCTGCTGGTTACTTCCTTGAAGAATTCTTAACAGATTTGTCAGGTAAGATTTCCCTTTACAGAAGCCATGCTGACTTTGACTTATCCTATCAGTAGTCTCCAAGTACCCTGAAACCTCACCCTTAACAATAGACTCCAACACTTTCCCAACCATCTGCAGTTAGTTTAACTGGCCTATAATTTCCTTTCTTTTGCCTTCCTCCCTTCTTGTGGAATGGAATGGAATATTTGTAATCTTCCAGTCCTCCAGGACCATGCTAGAATCACGTGATTATTGAAAGATCATGACCAATGCAACCATTGTCTCTTCAGCAACCTCTCTCAGGGCTCTGGGATGTAGTCCACCTGGTCCAGGTGACTTATCCACCTTAAGACCTTTGAGTTTGCCTAGCATTTTTTCCTTTACAATCGCAATGGCACTCCTGCTCCCTGATACTCATGGACCTCTGGTACAGAGCTCGTATGTTCCACAGTGAAGACAAATGCAAAGCACACATTAAGTTCATCTGCCATTTCTTTGTACCCCATTACAACCTCACCAACATAATTTTCCAGTGGCCCAATATCAATTATCGTCTCCCTTTTACTCTTTACATTACTGAAAAACTTTTGGTATCCTGCTTTATATTATTGGCTAGCTTGCCTTCATATTTAATCTTTTCCCTTCTTATAGCTTTTTTAGTTGCCTTTTGTTGGATTTTAAAAAGTTCCCAATCATCCATCATCCATGACTTGTGCTTTCCCCCCTCAAATTGCAGTATGAATTCAATCATATTATGATCACTGTCTCCTAAGGGTCCCTTTATGTTAAGCTCCCTAATAAGATCTGGGTTATTACACAACACCCAACCTAAAATAGCCTTTCCCCAAGTAGGCTCAAGCACAAGCTTCTCTAAAAAGCCATCTTGTAGGCATTCAAAAAAAATCCCTTTCTTGCAATTCAACACCAACCTGATTTTCCCAAACCCTTTGTATATTGAAGTTCCCATTACAATTCTGTCACTACCCTTATACATGCCTCTTCCAGCTCCCTTTGCAATCTCAACCCCACATCTTGGCTACTATTTGGAGGCCTACATATGATACCCATAATGTTTCTTTTTCCTTGCAGTTTCTTAACTCCACCCACAAAGATTCAACATTCTCTGACCCTATGTCACCTCTTTCTAAAGATGTAATTACATCTTTTACCAAGAAACACACCACTGCCTATGCCTTCCTGCCTGTCCTTTTGATACAAAGTATGTCCTTTGATGTTAAGCTCCCAGCTATGGCCTTCTTTCAGCCACAGCTCAGTGATGCCCACAATGTCATAGCGACCAATCTCTAATTGCACCATGAGTTTGTCCACCTTATTCCAAATGCCATGTGCATTTAAATGCAGCACCTTCAGTCCTGTATTCTTCACCTGTTTGAATTTTGCCTCTGTGATACAATTGAACCCTTTGATCTGGCATTTGTACCAGTCATTAGCTTGTCCTTCCTTACATTCATCATCTACTTGTAAACCTGCTAGCTCATCCTCAGCTCTATCATACTGGATCCCATCCCCCTGCCATATTAGTTTAAACCACTCCTAACAGCTTTGTTAAACCTGAATATTGAACAAGACTATTGGTCCCCCAGATTCAAGTGCAACCTGTCCCTTTTGTATAGGTCCCATCTGTCCCAGAAGAGGTCCCAATTATCCAGAAATCAGAATTCCTTCCCCCAGCTCCAATTCTTCAGCCATGCATTTATTTGCCACCTCATTCTATTCCTATCCTCACTGTCACATGGCACAGTCAGCAATCTTGAGATCACTACCCTTGAGGTCCTGCTTCTCAGCTTCCTTCCTAACTTTCTATATTCTTTTTTCAGGATCTCCTCTCTTTTTCTGCCTATGTCATTGGTACCAATATGTACCAGGACTTCTGACTGCTCACCCTTCCTTTTCAGGATATTGCGGATGTGTTCAGAAACATTGCGGACCCTGGCACCTGGCAGGCAAACTACCATCCATGTTTTCTTTATGCATCCACAGAATTGTCTCTCTGTCCCGGACTATAAAGTCCCCTATAACTGCATCTTTTTCAGTCACCTACGCTTCTGAACCACAGGGCCAGTATCATTGGCAGAGCCATGGCCACTGTTGCTTCCCCCACGTAGGTCACCCCCCCCCCCCCCCCACCACCAACAGTACTCAAAATGGAATACTTAATATTGAGGGGTCAGCCACAGGGGTGCTCTCCACCATCTGATATTCTCTCTTCCCTCTCCTGACAGCCACCCATTTATCTGTCTCCTGTAGCCTTGGGGTGACCACCTCCCTGTGCCTTCAGTCTATCACTGCTTCACTTTTCCTAACAAGCTGAAGGTCATCAAGCTGCAGATCCAGTTCTCTTACACGATCTCTAAGGAGCTCCATCTCAATGCACCTGGTGCAGATGTGGCCATCAGGAATTCTGGAAGTCTCCCGGAAATCCCACATCTGACACCCAGAGCAGAAAACGGGCTCTGTAGAAATTTATCCCCTATTCTCTCAAGATTTAAATAAGAAATAATGAACTTAGCTAGTTACCTTGCCTCCACATGTTCTCGCCAAAGACTTGTTGAGCCAAAGCCTTACTACTCTGCCTCAGACTACTCTGATGACAACCACTCCTACAAGGTCTGCTCTTTTAGATGGCACCTCTCTTTCATAGAGACTGGGTTTCTAAAACTCTTTGCCAGACCTGCGCAGGAACACTTCTGTTGTGTCTGCACAGTACTCAGGAGGTTAAAGAAATTTAACATCTTCCTTTGACCTTCATCAATTTTTATCGGTGCACATAAAGAACATCCTATCCAGATGCATCATGCTTGATATGGAAACTGCTCTTCACGTGACCGAAAGAAGATGGAGACCTGTCGACACAGTTCAGCACAGCATGGAAAACAGCGGCCCCTTCATGGTCACTGTCCACTTTTTCAATGGCTTGGTAAAATAACAACATAATCAAAGACCCCACCCATCCTCAACGCTCTCTTTTCTCTCTCACCCATTGGGTAGAGGATACAAAAGCTTTGAAGTACTTACCACCAGGGTCAGGACAACTTCCATTATAAGAATATTGAATGGTCCTCTTGTGTGATATGATTGGCTCTTGACTTCATGTATAAACAGTTTTCAAGACAAGATTTCCACTGTACCTTGGTACAGGTGGACCAATTCTAATTTGTTAAGGCCTCATTACTAGGGCATTGGCTGCTGACAGATCCTTCCTCTCCTCAGGATGGGATATTTAGAGCTTCTGTTGGCATTTCTTTTTCTCTGGGATAGCTCCATGCCAACCTGCCACCTTTTGCAGCCCAGGCTTGGGACTGTCCATAACGGTTCGTTTGTTATGGTCTTGCACCTTACTGGAGGCCTGTGGCACACTTTGTCTGTAACTGTACTATCTTATTCTGTACTCTATTATTGTTTTACCTGAACTACCTCAATGACTGTTGTAACAAATGATCCGTATGGATGGTGTGTAAAGCAAAGTGTTTCATGTATCTTGGTACATGTGACAGCCATAAACCAGTTTAACTGGTACCAAGTTCATGGTCCACTGGCCTCCTTTGTATCTGCTTACTGCAGGTGTATCAAACAATTGTAGAGAAACCACTGTAAACCTCTGCAAAATCTACAGGATCAGTGAACTTATTGCTGAGACCACTATTCCTTTGCCAGGACCATGAAGAAGCCCAGTGAGAGAGGTAGAAGGAGTGCACCACTTCACAAGCCATCACTTGTTCACCCCTTTGAGCACTGTTTGCTTGTAGTGGGCTTTGTGTTTGCCATGTTAGCCTCATGAGTTACATCAGAAGCCAGAGAACGAGTGTAAATAAGTCATCTGGGATCATGATGGTCTGCCAAATACAAAGAGAAAGGAAAAAAAAGATATAAAGAGATGATTCTTTTTCACTGTCCTTATTGGGGAACACATGATACCAGGGTGGGATCTTCAGTGTCCTCCTTTAGAGAATGAAATGCACCTTGATTGATAGTCTCTTTGGAAAATAGCACCTCCAACTCTGCAGGACCTCTTCAGTAAAGCATGGAAGCATCACCCTAGCCTTTTCTGCTCAAGTGTCTGCAGCTGGACATGTAACCATGACTTTCTTACTCAGGCCAAGTCAGCCACTGCGGGAGAGCATTTCCATCATGCCCTTTACAGGCAATACACTTAGAAGTGATGCAGGAAGCGCAACAGGCAATTTGTGAGCAGTAAGATCTCACAAAGAACACAAGGAGTAAATGAATGGATGATCTGACTCTAGTGATGTAGGGCAGGGATGAATATTGACCACAACTCTGGGTCTTCATTGTCAGGGAAGCTTTTATCTATGGCTCTGACACCAGGGTCTTGAGTAAAATGGGATAACTACACTCAACTTCGCTTGGTGCATCATTGATATGTTCCCACAACCAATGATCTTACTTTCAAGGACTCCTTATCTCAAGTTCTTCTTATTTATTGCTATTTATTTAAATTTGCATTTGCAGTTTGTTGTCCTGCACTCTGGTTGATCTTTCATTGATCCTGTTATTGAGTATGCCCTCAAGAAAATAAATCTCAGCAACACACAGAAAATGCTGAACGCTGCAAAACTGACGAAGGGTCTTGGCCTGAAATGTCCACTGTACTTTTCTCCATAGATGCTGCCTGGCCTGCTGAGTTCCTCCAGCATTTTGTGTGAGTTGCTTGGATTTCCAGCATCTGCAGATTCTCTCGTTTGTAAAATAAATCTCAGTATCGTATATGGTGACATATACATACTGTTATAATAAAATTTACTTTGAACTTTAACTGAGAGGGCAGCTTGGGTCTCGGTTAAAGCTCTCATTTAGGAATCGTCTCCTTGGGAGAGCCCGTAATGTCCACAGCACAGTGGAGCCGCTGTCTCAGAGTGTTAGGGACCTGTTTTGATCCTGACCTCTGCTGCTGGCTGTGCACTGTTTGGATGCTCTGTGACTCTGTGTATTTTCTCCCACATCCCAAAGACACATGAGTAAGTAGGTTAAATGGCCGCTGTCAATTGCCCGAGTGTGTAGGTGAGTGGTAGAATCTTAGGGGAATAGATGGTATAGATAGATTTGGAATAAAGCAGGATTAGTATAAGTGGGTAGTTGATAGTACAGGCTCAGTGGGCCAATGGACCTGTTCCCATGCTGTATCTCTATCTAAGTCTATGACCATGCCCTTGCAGTTGAAGTACTTGAAGAGGTCAAAGCTCAGCTCCTCCAAGGTTTAGACAACTTCTGCTGATACAGGTATGGCTCCACATGCCAGCCTTTCTCAATATTAACCTTCTAGAACCAACCTTGCCTTCAAATGATATCCTGCACTGTGAACACCCTACCCCTCATGCTTGGGTCCACTCTGTGCACGTTGGTAGATTTGTCGTGCTATGCTCACCCTGTATCCAAAAACCTAGCAAAGAATGGTCAGGAGCAGGAAGCTTGGCCGATTCTCATCCTTACCTTAACCCAGCCAGGAGAGGCTAGGGTCTGCAGCTGCTTCAGCTCAATCCGGCCAAAATCTAGCTTTGGACTTCTGGACTGTGGCACTTTTCTAAATAAGGTCAAAATAACGGTCCTAACGGAGTGAAGATTTAGCTGCTGGGATTTAACATGGGGGACTGCAGCACTAGCTCTGCAAGTTTGGCTGATAAGGATTCAGCGACAATGTAAAACTAGCATTTATTCAGCAAGCAAATGTCGATGACATTACCAAGGAGAACAACAAACACTGGAGACCCCTGTGTGAAGGAGATGGTTTAACAAGAGCAGGGATTAATCCCAGCTGTTAACCTGGTATGGGGTCATCCCTACGGCATCACTGAGAAGGAACATGAGAGCCCAGTGACTGACTAACCATAGCGTAAGCCGAGCTGCAGGGCAATGCATGCTACACGTTTCTGAGTGTATACCTGGTGCATGAACTGACTCAAATGCTGGTAAATGTGAGGACAGTCTGAACACAAACAGTAAGTCCCCTGTAAACTGAATGATGGCACTAGCCTGTCTAACGGCGCGTTACTGGTGTAATTCAACTGCTCATCTTAAATTAAAAGAATAGCTTTGACCAAGCCTGAGACAACTGCTAATGTCTGGATACAATCTCCCAATAAAAGTGTCAGGAGAGCAATTATAGACAGGAATCCAGACTGAATGCTCCACCTCCAAACACACAGGTCACGGAATTCCAGTGTCAGGTTTGCCCAGAAAAACTGGGAGGAGAAGAATGAGGTCTGTTGTTGAAATGTTTCTTGCAGGTGAAAAAGCAGAATGAATGGTAATTATTTGGACATGGCTGATCCCACCATCTGCCCAGAATTCACTGCCCTCTCTTAGCTAGGGGCAGCTACTAAAAGGCAGGCCATCCCAAGGACACAAGCTTCCCGATTAAAGCGGGCCAGCAGCTCACCCAGTTCTGAGTCACACTGGGCATTGCTCAGCATACAAAGGACTCTGCAACAACTCAACACTGAACCACCACACGTCATGGTAGAGAGACAGGTGGAGCTGCTGTCTCACAACACCAGAGACCAAGCTTCAACCCTGACTTCAGATACTATCTGTGTGGAGTTTGCATGCTCTCACTGTGACAGTGCGGGCTTGTTTCGAGTGCTCTGGTTTCCTCCCACATTCCAAAGATGTGTGGTTTGGTAGGTAAATCAGCCACTGTAAAAACGGGATAGTTGTATAATCTGCGGGAAGTTGATGGGAATGTAGACAATTAAAAATGGAAATAAAGTAGGATTGGCATAAATGGGAGTTTAGGAATAAATGGACTGGGTGGTCTGAAGGATCTCTCTATGAACCACATCCTTGGGAACAGCCAACCCTCATCCTTCAAGATCCAGTGCCAGGACCATTTATCTGATGGAGCATAGGGCATTGGCTGTTCCCTCTGGCCAAAGAAGATTGCGGATGTCACCAGTGTGCGATAGGTGTGGCAAGATCAATGTGATCAACCGTTTATACCCCAAACCATGACCCTTAAAGTGACCACTGCAAACTCACCCCCAAAATGTTAGTTAGGTGCATTTAACTCATAGAGACTGGAAAAGTTCCTTTAGAGGTACAAGCCGCTGATGGCCACCATCCCTAACACCATGTGATCATCTTCCTGTAACCACTCCCTGTTTGTGAGAGCTGTCAGCAGGCTATTCCACTAAAAGCACATCAAAATGTTGCCCTTCATATACTTCGTAACCTCTTTGAGTTACGAAGCGGTTCCTAATCATCACCATTCACCACCAGCTCTTTCTCTGACCTCAGAGAGAAGTGCAGCAGCCTCCCTTAAGTCCTAATGAGAAAAAGGATAAACCTTTGACTTATCCAATTACGTTAGCATGCATCCACAAGCTGAATCACTATAATCGTGTTGAGATTTATTTAAAATGGAAAACCCGATGTGTCAGGGTTTGAGTCTTAAATAAATTGCCGTGGGCAATTCTTCAGTGATACAACTCAGAATCATTCATGTCACGACGAATTTTACACAACACGAGTCCTAAGCTAGTTCTTTCAAACGCTGTGCTGTCATTACATGGCTTCCTAGATGAATAATTCAGGGTGTTCCTGTTCTCTGTAATTCAAATAGTCCTCCATTTGGCAATCTGCGTCACCAGGCAAGAATTAATACTCCCCGGTCGGGTGATCAGAATAGTAGTATAGTGGGTAAATGTTGATCAGATCCTGCATTACTCAAGGCTTGGCTTGAGATTGCACTAACAGGTCTCTGCCAGAGCTGTGGCTGATGGAGCTACGAACTCTAATAGGCTGAAGTCCAGGGTCTGTTCCCTCACGCTGAGAACTGCTTCTGTCATCTTCACCTGTGGAATAGAGGTAGAGGAAGCAGTTAATCAGGTGCCTAATTATTGAATTGCAACCCATCATCATTCGCACTGCCATATAACGGGAGGAGCTGCCCCTGTGTCACTGGGCAGCTTCTAATCTCTCAAAAACAGGAACTGACTGGGTTAAGTTCTCACTCCATGTCAGGAAGCCATACTCAGTACGAATACTGCAATGATTGTAGATTTCATATTATACAGCTGATCAAAAGATGCTGGAAGAAGAGAAAATAAAAATAAGTAGCAAGGAATGAATAGACACCAATGAGGTTTAGTCTTTGAACATCAGTGAAGATGGGAGCATGGTGACTGGACTCATATTGAGGTTTGCTATGTGGTGGTTAGACTCTCACTGAAGGTTAATGGTGATTATACTTGTGGAGACTGGACTCACACTGAGGTTTGGTGTACAGTAACTGGACCTCGCTGAGGTCTGATAAGACCATAAGATATAGGAGCAGAAATAGGCCATTTGGCGCATTGAGTCTGCTCCGCCATTCAATCCTGGGCTGATCCAATTCTTCCAGTCATCTCCACTCCCTGCCTTCTCCTCATACTCTTTGATGCCCTGGCTAATCAAGAATCTATCTATCTCTGCCTTAAATGCACCCAATGACTTGGCCTCCACTGCCGCTCGTGGCAACAAATTCCAGATAATTGGCATTGATGTGTGGAGACTGGAATCAATTTGAGGTTTGGGGCATGGTTATTGGAATCATTAAGGTGATTGGATTCATGTGGTTTGGTATCTGGAGACTGGAATCAATTTGAGGTTTGGGGCATGGTGATTGGAATCATTAAGGTGATTGGATTCATGTGGTTTGGTATCTGGAGACTGGAATCAATTTGAGGTTTGGGGCATGGTTATTGGAATCATTAAGGTGATTGGATTCATGTGGTTTGGTATCTGGTGACTGGAATCAATTTGAGGTTGAGGCATGGTTATTGGAATCATTAAGGTGATTGGATTCATGTGGTTTGGTATCTGGTGACTGGAATCAATTTGAAGTTTGGGGTATGGTTATTGGAATCATTAAGGTGATTGGATTCATGTGGTTTGGTATCTGGTGACTGGAATCAATTTGAGGTTTGGGGCATGGTTATTGGAATCATTAAGGTGATTGGATTCATGTGGTTTGGTATCTGGTGACTGGAATCAATTTGAGGTTTGGGGCATGGTTATTGGAATCATTAAGGTGATTGGATTCATGTGGTTTGGTATCTGGTGACTGGAATCAATTTGAGGTTTGGGGCATGGTTATTGGAATCATTAAGGTGATTGGATTCATGTGGTTTGGTATCTGGTGACTGGAATCAATTTGAGGTTTGGGGCATGGTTATTGGAATCATTAAGGTGATTGGATTCATGTGGTTTGGTATCTGGTGACTGGAATCAATTTGAGGTTTGGGGCATGGTTATTGGAATCATTAAGGGATTGTGTAGGGTGATTGGATTTGCATGGTTTGGTATTTGGTGACTGGAGTCACTTTGAGGTTTGGTGTGCGGTGACTAGCCTCTCTCTGAAGATTGGTATGTGCTGATTGGACTCCTGTTTAAGATTTGTGTGTGGTGAATGGATTCCATTGAGGTTTGGTGTGTGTTCATTGGAGTCCACTTCGTTTTGGTCTGGGGGTGATTGAACGCCATTGAGGTTGATGTGGTGAATGTACTCCATTGAGTTTGGGTGTGCACTGATTTGAGTCCGCTGAGGTTTGGTGAGGGGCAGATGGAATCCCTTTTACATTAAGAATCCAGTTACTTAATTTTGTTAATGTGAACCACTCTACACATATGCATTGCATCTTGTTTACATTCCCATGTTGTTTGGTGTCAGGGAATGACCACATCACCCCATCAAATGTAAACCTCTTCTGTATGATTCAGTGAAAGTCTGGAAATCGCCATTTCTCTTGCACTGAATGTAACTTATTGTGCAGTTGTTGTTTAATTATTTAATGACTGGCCTTCAAGAATGCAAATGCTAATTTTCAGTCAATCCCCTATCCGTGCTCTGAATTAATCAAATGTTTACTTTTAAATCTATTCATAACTCTAAAAGTCAATTAACACAAGGGCCTCAAATCGCATTTGCCACCAATGTTAAAAGCATGACCTCATTTTTGGCGTTCCCCCAAAGTCTACTTAAGCTTTACTGCAAAACAGGAACTCTGAACATTAACAGTGACAAGCCCTCAGTCTGGTGAAGAAACAGGAACTCTCTGTAGCTAAACTCAGTAACCCTTGCCCTGCCAGAGAAGCAGGAATTATAAGCAGTTGCACACTGAGCAAACCCCACCCTGCTAAACTAACAGAAACTCTATGCAGTTCATGTATGAATCAAGGGAGAAGGATTGGGGTCAGTATCTCTGCTAACTACAGATAATGTAATGGCAATAGAAATAAAGGAAGAAAATAATAACATTAACAGTGAATACCGTTGAACAGGGTGAGCAGCGTCAACATTGTGAAGCATCTACCTTGGGTCCGATGCACTGATACAATCATGAAGAAGTTATGCAGTCTCTCTACTTTGATAATAGTTTGAGGAAATTTTTACAAATTTCTACAGGTGTATAGTGGAGAACATTATGATTGGTTGTATGGTACGGAGGTTAGAAAGCACAGGATCACAAAGATTTATCTTGGATTTTAGACTCAGCCAGCTCCACCACGGGTACAAATCCTTCCAGCTAATGAGGATATCTATAAGAGGTGATGCCTGAAGAAATAAGAAAGACTGCTGCCACCCAGGACACACTCTCTTCTTGTCACTACCATCAGGGAGTAAATACAGGAGCCTGAAGACCCACACTCAAATAGCTTCTTTCCCTCTGCCATCAGATTTCTGAATGGTCCATGAATTCAAGAAAACAATCTCATTATTTTGTTTTCAATATCTATTTGTTTGTAGTTTTATGATAATTTTATGACTTTGCACTATAGTGCTGCCAAAAATTAACAAATTTGATGTCATCCAAGTGGAATAAACCTGATTTTTTAATCAAAACCCACATGGATTAAGACGGAGGATTAGATGGAACTAACCAGGTTAGTTGTATTTTACACAGAGCACCTAATAATAGAAAGAAATGTTTGCTAGAGTCATGAGTAAAATCATTGACCTAGGAATTGAAAATGTTTGAAGTACTCAACAAGCCCGGTATCATTCTGTGGAGAGAGAGACAGACAGTGCTTCACAGCAATCAATGTTCATAAGGGGTCATTGACCTGCAAGTTTAATTCTGTTTGTATCTCTATAGATGTTGCCAATACTATTGTGGCACCCACCACAGCATCTATATTTCATTAGGAGTTTGAGGGAACTTAGTATGACACCAAAGACTCCCGCAAATTTCTCTGAGTTACTGTGGAGAGCATTCTAACCAGTTGCACCATCATCTGGTATGGAGGGACCACTGCACAAGATCAGAAAAAGCTGCAGAAAGTTGTAAACTCTGCCAGCTCCATCATGGGCACTAGCCTTCCCAGCACTGAGGACACCTTTAAAAGGTGATGCCTCATGAAGGTAGCATCCATCATTAAGGACCCCCAACACCCAGGGCATGTCCTCTTCACATAGTTCCCATCAAGGAGGTGGTACAGGTGCTTGAAGAGACATATTCAACATTTCAGGAACAGCTTCTTCCCCTCTGCCATCAGATTATTGAAATGATAATGAACCCATGAACACTATTTCACTTTTTTCTCTCTCCTTTTTTGCATGACTTACATAATTTAACTTTTTACTGTATATATTTCTTACTGTAATTTATAGTTTTAAAATATTATGTATTGCAATGTACTGCTGCCACAAAAGAACAAATTTCACGACATATGCTGGTGATATTAAACTAGATGCTGATTCCGATATCCCTAAATCAGTATGTGACTTACAGGACAACCTCTGTTGTCATGCACATGACTCTTTTACCCTGTCGGGGATGTGCTGCCATATTAGCCCTGAGTATTTTGTAGATGCTTCACACTCCAGGCACCATGCACTGGTGGTATAGAGAATGGATGTTTAGGGTGGTTGATGATGAGCCAATCATAAAGGCTGCCTTACCCTAAATGGTGTTGCCCTTCTCAAGACATGTTGGCACTACACTCATCCAGGCGTATTTCACCAATCTCCATATCTGAGCTTTGTACATAATGGAAAGGCCTTAAGTTGTCAAGAAGTGAGTCACTCTCCACAGTATATGCAGACTCTAACCAGCTTGTAACCATGATATTTATGTGGCTGGTCCATTGAATCTCTGGTCAGCGGTAACTCCCGCCCCCATTCTCCAGGATACTGATAGTGGGGTTATGCCAAGGATAGGTGGTCTCTCTTGTTGGAGATGGCATTTACCTGGCACTTCTGTGGCACTAATATTGCTTTGTGCTGATCGGCCTAAGCTTGAATATTGTCTGCAGGCATAGGCTCCTTCCTTTGCAGAAGAAATTGAACATTGAACAAATGAAAATGAACATCATGTAATCATTAACAAACATCCCCACTTCTGACATCGTAACTGAAGCAGATGAAGATGGTTGAATCTAGGAACCTCTTAAATCTGACGTAGAACTCGGGGGGGGCGGGGCACATTAATTGATGTCCACGAACTACAGACACCTTTCCGTTGTGTGTGGATGACTCCAGACTTCAGCATGTCTTCCCACTGGTTCCATCGATCTCAGTTTTTCCAAACCCTTTTGAATTGGTCAGATGCTACCTTGATGTCAAGGGCACTCAGTCGCCCCTCTCCTCCAGAATTCACCTGTCTGATCCACAAGATCGCACATGATTGGAAAAAGCTGGAGAAAGTTACAAACTCAGCCACCTCCATTAAGAGCAATAGCCTCTCCAGCACTGAGGACATCTTCAAAGGGTGATGCCCTGCCACTGGCATTTTCCTGATTAGGTGCGGATTAACTGGATTGGATTTGTGAACAGGACCTACCTGTGCAGCTTTCAGCATTGTCAGACAGATGCTGATGTTGTAAGTCATCTGAACCAACTTGGTTGGAGCTGAAGCTCGTTCTGCAGCACAGGCTGTGCAACTTTTACCACTCAGTGCATTTTTGGAAGAGAAACCTTCAGGCTGGTGTGCACTCTCTGTGAAGAGTGTTTGAAGATTCAGTCTTGTTACTGAGTTATATAATGGCACTCAGTATTGCAATGTCAGCTGTGATTCACTGCCCACAAATGAATCAGCAAGACTGAAAGCCATGTTTTCAAGAGGAATGAGCAATACTTTTAGCTGACCTTCCTGTCCATTACTTTTCATACCGTTAGGGAGGTGTTGTCATTTGAATGGAAGCAACCGAACTTGGAACAGTGGAATATGGGAATAGTCCCTCCAGACCACCAGGTCTATGACAACCATGAACTCAGTCTCAATTAATCAAACCTGCCTCTGATCCCTGCTTGCTCATGTGTCTGTCTAAATGCCTCATAAATGTTGCCCTCATATCTACCAACTCCTCTGTTCTCTGTGTACCTACAATTCCGTGTACAAAAAATGTCTTACACACATCTCCTTTAGACGTTTCCTCTCTCACCTAAAGTTATGACCTATAAGTATATGACATTTCCATCCTAAGAAAATATTTCTGCTATCTATCCCATCTACTGTAGAGCCTCTCAAAATTCTGTTTCTCACGATACAGAACATTGCTGTCATCATTGTTATGTGTTCTGTTGTATGACGTGGGTGATCATGTTCTTTCCATGACCATGATTGCTCTTGTCCAAATTTGTCTACAGAAATGGTTTGCCATTACCTTCTGGGCAGCGTTTTTACCCCAGCCATTATCTATTCTCCTCAGAGACTGCCTGCCCGCCCGGCATCAGTGCTCACATAACCAGGACTTGTGATGTGCACAATACGACCATCCACTGCCTTCTCCCATGGCTTCAACCAGGCTAAACAGGTGCTACTCCTTGCCCAGGGCTGAGCTGTAGGGTAGCGGAGGGAAGGAGCGCCTTATGCATCCTTTGGTAGAGATGTATCTCCACCCTGCCACCTAGATACAGTATATACTTAGCAAATAACATTGTCACCTCTGAGAAGCCCTATGCTTGTTTACATGTGTGGGCATGAGGTATGGGACTGGTGGGTATTTGGAAAAGAAGGCTGAGGATGAAGAGAATTCTGGGCTCAAGGACCGACCTCAGAGCCCACAAGTTCTACCAGAGGATATGAAGATTTGGGAATTGGAGCAGTTATGGGATTTCTCTGATTAGTCATATTGTGATTAGGTGGATGAATTGGCTATTGGCACAATTGTGGAGCTGTCCACACTCAATCAGACATTCAGCTAGAAAACAGGCCCTTCAGCCCACTGAGTCTGTGCCAACCATCAAGCATCCAGTAAACACTAAATCCCATTTTTATTTTTGTCACAGTCTCATTAACTTCACCTCTGCCCCACCCCACCAAGACACAACCGCTCAACTACAGAGCAAGGACAATCTACATTGGGCAATTAACCACAAATCCGCACAACTTTTGGGAAACCCCACATGGTCACAGGGAGAAAACACAAACTCCAGACGGACATCCCTGGTGGTCAGGATTGGGTCTCTGGATCTCTGACGCAGCAGCTCTACTAGTTAGTTACTCGTAAAGTGGAATGTGAAGGTGGCACTCAGGAATGTTATCAGATTAATTCTGACATCAAATATCAGGAAATACTTGGTAACAGATTTTTTTTAAAGAAGGGACTTAAAGGAGGAAGACAGAGAGAAGTAACTCTGGAAGAATTGAGAAGCTCAAAGCCTAGGAGGGCACAAACAGTAAAATCGGGTGGATGACAGGCTAGAATGGTAAGAGTGCAGAGATCGCGGGGGCTGTTGGCCAGTAAAATGTCACCAGTATAGTGAAGGGCATCGAGGGAACTGAAGACCAGATGCCAGATATTAAATCAAGGCACTGCTACATTGTCTGCCAAGGTGTGTAACAGTACATGCTGCTGACTCTCCTCATACACAGAATAAACAGCACAAGAAAGTGAGGGAGGGCTTGCTAAAGCTGGTCTCTACAGGAGAGGAGAAAGTTGGCAAGGATGAAAGCTGTCAGAGATTTGTTGACAGGTTATTTCAAAGCAGCAATGATGCTTCCTTTGAAAAGTGTTGTAACTTAAACCAGCAGATTTTGGAGACTGGACAACTGGAACCCAGATGTGTGACCAAGGCTGATTCCTCCTGGCTTCCGGTCTCCCGCCCCTTGTTTACACTTCTGGAAGGAAAACTATCACGTGGCATTTTTTTTAAAGTCACCGAGCAGCACAAGCTGCAAATCCTGGACAGCCTGCAATAACAGAGCAAACAGTTTAACTACACGCTCTTGCTCCCCTTCCCCTAGTCCATCTATTCTTTATTCATTAAGTTTCATAAACACACACATATTAGATAAATTTTCTTCCCTCGTCTGAATATTTCAAGCCCTTTTCATCCTCACAAATATCATTTGGCCCTCACACAAAATATGAAACACTGCAGAGTGAAACTTTGAGAAGCCTTTAACTTCAACTGCGTTGACTCAAGCTTTTGTTTACAGCACAGGCATTTTGAACAAAGCTCTCTTTACTTCAAAAAGCTGGGTTGAGTGACAAATCATTTTTCTGTCAGCAAGATCAAGCTATTTCTCTTCAGATATGAGTAATCAAAGCGAAGCACTCAACAATGCCTTCATGAATAAAGACACAAAAGGTGCTCCATCAGTTGACCCGCTGTGCGAAGGAAAAGGAAGTGACAGAGGCTGCGGATACACCTAGCCAATGCTTGGCTGCTTGCCTTGTATTCAGCCGTGCTTCCATTGGGTCAAAATTGTTGAATTTCCCAGCTGAATTCTGGCAATGTTCCAGTGAAGACAACAATGAAACAGACACCCACTTGCGAGGTTAAAGGCTGCTCCAACATCAGTAAGGGAGCTTATCATCATACATGCCAGTGCAAATCTCTTTGCTAATGTTCCTGAACTCAATACCACAGCAATGCATTAACTAACTTTAATACTCTCTTCCTCTTCTGTTACCTCTGACGTTTGAAACAGAGGTTCACAACTATTTTTATGCCAGGACCTCTACCATCAACCGAGGGGTCCATGGACCCCAGGTTGGGATCCCCTGGTTTAGAAGATAGCATGAGAACCCCCAGTTGTACATATTGATAATATGCCATTGTTTCTTACATTCAGGAAGTCTCTACCAAATAACATAGTAGGAATACCTTCATTTCAGGGACTGCAACATTTCAGGAGGATAGCTAAATTCTACCATCACCTTGGGACAAATAGGAATGGGCGATAGCGTATAGCCTCAAGAACACTACTTCACATACAATTCATAGTATAGCGACTGCTGTAACTCTGCTGTCTTTCCTGTAAGATGGTGGCACACTTAGACAAAATGGCCTCTAAGGAGCCAACCAAAGGTTCTTGTCTTTTTAAAATGCCTTCTTTTTAATGAGTGCAAGACAATGCTGGACATAAAGAACTTCAAGGACTGCAGATCTACCCCCATCAGCAAATTGCTCATTTGTAAAGAAGCTGGTCTTGCTGTGGACCATGTTGTTGCCTGCTACAGAAAGGCACTGGAGTTGGTGCATGAAGGTGGTGTGCAGCCTAACAGTGAATGATTATCTTGGAAGTTTTGCTGCAATTACAAGACCCTGTTGAACATTGGCAGCGTGGCCCTGGTTGTATAGAGGACTAGGCCTCGTGCTGTGGCGATGTGGTGAGGCATCCATTCTGGATTGGGGGCCAGCCTCTATCAGTGCTGCCTCCTGTGTTTGCTTGGTGGAAGACAAGCTGGATGGCTTATTCTTGCCAACAACACCATGCACCATCAATTTATAGGACACATCACTCAGGGATTTGGCCTATAGATTTTTTTTCTGTGTAACCATGTTTACTGCTATCTGATATGTGCTATATGTGCTGTGTGTGACTGCTGGCACAGTGTGTTTTGCACCTTGGCCCTGGAGGAATGCTGTTTGGCTGTATTCATGGGTATTCAAGTATGGTTGAATGACAATTAAACTTGAACTTTGGCAGCACACAACAAACCCATAAACAACATTACAGGTTAAACCTGGCATAATTACGAGATGGATGTTGGTCAGGGCCTCTTTCTTCTGCCCGTAAATTGTGCTTGATCAAAACTATAGAGATCAATTTTTATATCCGGACACAGAAGTTTGAGAGGAGGGGACTTCACTCAGGTCCACTGACTGAGTGGAAAAAGGCTGCAGCGGATCACGGCAGTGTAATTGAGCTCTGACCAGCTACCAATCCCCGTTTGAGATTTGCACCAGTAATGAAAGGAAGGCAGGGGTAAGCGCTGGAGCCATTGTTTGAGTGATAATCTTGAGGCTTTAGCTCTTAGAGGCTTCAGGGAAGAGAGTCTTCAGTTTGAGAAAGCAAAAGAAAAGAAAAGCTCAAGGTAAAGTGTTTTTCTTTTCCTTCCCTTCTTTATATCTGCTCATTTAGGACAGTAGAGATGCCAGGCAGGATATTTGAAGGCTCCTCTTGTCGTTTGTGGGAAGGCAGGGAGACCTCCAGAGTCCATGAAAACTACAACTGTGAGAAGTGCATCCAGTTGTAGTTTCTAACAAACCGTGTTAAGGTGTTGGAATTGGAACTGGATGAACTCCGGATCATTCGGGAGGCTGAGGGGCTGATAGGTGGGACATATAGAGAGGTCATTACACCCAAGATGCAGGACACATGAAACTGGCTAGCAGTCAGGAAGGGGAAAGGGGTTAAGGAGCCAGTGCAGAGTACCCCTGTGGCCATCCCCCTTAATAACAGGTATATCACTTTGGATACAGTCGGGGTGGGGGTTGGTGATGATCTAACAGAGGAAAGTTGCAGTGGGCGAGTCTCTGGCACTGAGTCTGCCTCTGTGACTCAAAGAGAAGGAGGGAAAAGAGGTACACTGTGGCAATTGGGATTTATTAGTTAGGGGAATGGACAGGATGTTCTGTGAGCGAGAATAAGATTCCCAGATGTTATGTTGCCTTCTGGGTGCCAGGGTCCACGACACCTCAGTTTGAGTCCTCATCATTCATAAATGGGAGGGTGAACAGCCAGAAGTCGTGGTCCATGTAGGTACCAATGACATGGGTAGGATGAGTAATGAGGTTCTGCATAGGGAGATCAGGGAGTCAGGTGCAAAATTAAAGGGCAGGACCTCTAGGGTTGTGATCTCAGGATTGCTACCTGTGTCACATGTTAGTGAGGCCAGAACTAGGAAGATTATATAGTTTTACATGTGGTTGGTGTAGGAGGGAGTGCACAAGATTTTTGTATCATTGGTCCCTCTTCCAGGGAAAGTGGGAGCTGTACAGAAGGGACAGTTTGCACCTGAACTGGAGAGGGACTATTATCCTACCAGGAATGTTTGTTAATGCTCGTGTTGAGGTTTAAACTAGAGCTGCAGGGGGATAGGAACCAGAGTGCCAGAACAGTTAGTGGAGAGGTTGTGGAGACAGAAGCTGGTAAGACCTCAAAGTCAGGAATCAGAAGGTTGAGCATGGTGTGACTAGTGTCCTGAGTTATGTATATTTCAATGCAAGATATATCGTAGGAAAGGCGGATGAGCTCAGGGGATGGATGAACACTTGGATTTATGACGTTGCCGCCATTAGTAAAACTTGGTTGCAGGACTGGCAGCTCAATATTCTGGGATTTTGTTATTTTAGGTGTGACAAAGTGGGAGGGATTGAAAGAGGAACAGTGGCATTACTCATCGGGGAAAAAGTCACAGCAGTGTGCTCTGACAGGACAGACTGGAGAGTTTGACTAGTGAGGCATTACGGGTGGAACTGAGAAATGAGAAAGGCATGGTCATGTTAATGGGGCTATATTACAAACCACCCAACAGACCTAGGGATTTAGAGGAACAAATTTGTAAAGAGATTGCAGATTGTTGCAACATAAGTTTCTACCGTTTAAAAAAAGGCTCTAAACATAAACTGGAAATTATAGGCCAATGAGTCTGACATCAGTTGTGGGAAAGTTATAGGAAGATATTCTAAGGGATTGGATATATAAGTATTCGGGTAGACATAGACCGATTAAGAATAATCAGCATGACTTTGTGTGGTAGTCATGTCCAACTAGTGTTACAGAGTTTTGTGAGGAAGTTACCAGGTAAGTGGGCATTGTCTACATGGACTTTAGTAAGGCATTTGACATGGGAGGCTGTCAGAAAGGTTGGAAGGTTCAGTCACTCAGCATTCAGAATGAGGTCATGAATTGGATTGGACATAGGTTTTGTGGGAGAAGCCAAAGAGTGGTAGTAGAGAGTTGGCCCTCTGACTGGAGGCCTGTGAATACTGGTGTGCCGCAGGGATCAGTGCTGGGTCCTTTGTTGTTGGTCATCTTCATCAAATATATGGATGATAATATGAATAACTGGATCAGCAAATTTGTGGATGACACCAAGACTGGGGGTGTAGCGGACAGTGAGGAAGGCTATCCTGGCTTGTAGAGGGATCTGCATCAGTTGGAAAAATGGCGGATGGAATTTAATGCAGACAAGTACGAGGTTTTGCACTTTGGAGGACCAACCAGGTCTTACACTGTGAATGGTAGGGTATTGAGGAGTCTGGGAATACAGGTCCACAATTCATTGAAAGTGGTGTCACCGGTAGATAGGGTCATAAAGAAAGATCTTGGCGTATTGGTTTTCACAAATTAACGTACTGAGTACAGGAGATGAGATGTTATGTTTAAGTTGTATAAGATATTGGTGAGGCCTAATTTGGAGTATTGTGTGCAGTTTTGGTCACCTACCTACAGGAAAGATGTAATCAAGGTTGAAAGAGTACAGGGAAAATTTACAACGATGTTGCCGAGTCTGGAGGACCTGAGTTGTGTATAAGGAAATATTGAATAGTTTAGGACAGTATCCTTTAGAGCGTAGAAGATTGAGAGGATATTTGATAGAGATATACAATATTATGAAAGGTATAGATTGGGTAAATACAAGCAGGCTTTTTCTACTGAGGTTGGGTGGGACTACAACCAGGGATCATGGGTTAAGGTTGAAAGGTGAGAAGTTTAAGGGGAACATGAGGGGAAACTTCTTCACTCAGAGGGTCATGAGAGTGTGGAATGAGCTGCCAGCGCAAGTGGTGCATGAGAGCTCAATTTCAACATTTAAGGTAAATTTAGATTGGTACATGGATAGTAGGGATACTGAGGGCTTTGGTCGATAGGAGTAGGCAGTTTAAATGGTTCAGCACAGACTAGATGGGCTGAAGGGCCCGTGTCTGTGTTGTACTTCTCTATGACTCTGTTTTTCAGGTTCTTTCAGAATGAAGTTTGATATCTCTGCAACATAACCAGATATGGGTTATCGGCACTATTCCCCTGGAGAGTGGAATAGATTGCCCTTAGTGGAGGGAAACAGGCAAGTTTGCAGAGTCATGGGCTTCTTGATGGTAAAGGCAGCAGCAGACTGCATTCACATCACGCTACCATGTGTTCCAGAAGAGGTAGGGAAGCGTTTCCATTTCCTGACTGTGCAGTACCTCAGTGACTATACCTTGAGCATCACAATAGTCAATGCAGAGTATCCAGATGGTAGTCACAATGCTTCTGATTTTGCACCAAGTCTGCAGCCCCCTGCATCTTCCACTTAAGAAAATGTACTGGGAGGTAATTCCTACCACTTGGCCCTCATCTCCACTACAAAACTCACACACATGAGAGCAAAATACTTATCTAAAGACAACCTGGTGCACCAATAAAGTCTTGCTGCCTGAAATGAATTGGGGGCAGCTTTGCGGTACTGATCTCCAGGTCTGTGGCCTGTTGCAGGCAGTACAACCTGGAAATCATGTGCACTCTTGGCTTCCAATCTGCTCAAAACGCACAAGATGGAGAGGAGGAAAGGAAGAGAAAGTGGTGTGTTCCGTTCCTTTCAGGAAATATTGTAGTGACGTGGAATATTGTGTTTAGTTTTGGTCACTTGCTGCAGCAAAGATGTTATTAAACTGGAAAAAGTCCAGAAAGTTGCCAGGACTTTAATAACTGAGTTATAGGGGAGGATGGACAAACTAGGTCTTTATTTCTTACAGCATAGGAGACTAAAGTTTCTAAAATCACGAGGGGCAGAGACGGAGTGAATGCACTCAAGTCTTTTTCCCAGGGCTGGGGAATCAAGAACTAGAGGGCATAGGTTTAAAGTGAGAAGGGAAAGATTTAATAGGAATTTGATGGCAACAATTTTCCACACAGTATGGAATCCATGTGAATTCTGCTGGCAAAAATTGTGGTTGAAGCAGATACAATCATAACTTTTAAAACTCAGTTGGTCAGATACATGGATTGGAAATGGTCAGAAAGTTATGAGCCTAATGCTGGCTTGCTTGGGTGGGACATTTTGGTCAGCACGGACTATTTGGGCAAAAGAGTCTTTTTTCTCGTTGTATGACTATGACTCATGGGGCAGTACCTTCAATCACCACAGAGTCAATTCTCAGCTGATCATCTCAACATCATCTGTACCACAACACTGCAACATTCAAACTGTACTGGTATATCCAACCATGAAAATCACATGTGAATTTTATTTATTTAGAAATACAATGCAGAACAGGCTGTTCTGGCCCAATGAGCTGCACCTGCTGGCAACCCACTGATTTAACCTTACCCCCACAGGACAATTTACAATGACCAATTAACCTACTAATCAGCATGTATTTGGATTGAGAGAGGAAACTGGAGCATCTGGAAGAAACCCACGCATTCACGGGAAAGACGTACAACTTTGTACAGATTTGAACTCCAAACTTTGAAGTTTTGAACTGCAATAATGTTGTGCTAGTCACATTGCTCAAGTGCGGACAGCAATGAAGTAGACGCTACTTGCAAGGACAAAACTGGGAAGTTTATCAGCAGTCTGGGCAGTGCAAATCTCTTAGTTGATGTCCCTCAATTCAGTACCAATACGCAAATGCTGTACTATGAAACTAACTGACGATAAGCCAGATGGATGTCAGCGAAGTCCTACTGATCACAAATGCTACCATCCTAATGGATTCAGGCTCCGTGAAACCACAGCAGCCCACCTGTGCCAGTAGTTCAGCAACTTTCCTTATCTGGGGATCAGAGGGCCCAGTCTTTGGTCAATGGTCTCACCAAGGACTCTGTGATGTTACCGTGGCTTTAGTAATATTCCTTTTGCCGAGGCAGGTGACGCATTGCCTGCCCTTGGGAGTTTTTGTAACTGACACCAACTTGCTTTATAAAAGTAAATATTGTGCCACGTCTTTGGCTGATGGCTAAACAATTGGTAGAATATGTAGTGTAACTGGTAAATTCAAATTCAGATTCAGATTTATTTATCACATGTCCATTGAAACATGCAGTGAAATGTATTAATTTTGGTAACAGCAAACACATCTAAGGATATGCCGGGGGTAGCTAGCAACTGTCGCCACACATCCCAGCACTACCACAGCATGCCCACAATGCTCGGCAGACAACAAGCAACATAACAACGGCAAAACAACTCCCCCCATACTCTCTCCCACCCAGTCACACACACACTGACAGACCTCCAACTCCAGCAATGCTGCAGTGAAACGTTTTCATGCATGACATCCTAATAGATCATTTCATCACATCAGTGCACTGAGTTAATACAAAGAAACTGCAATAACAAAATGCAGAATATAGTGTTACATTAACAGAGAAAGTGCAGAGCAGGCAGTCAGGTGAAAGGCCATGACAAAGTAGGCTGTCAGGTCAAGAGTCCATCTTGTTGTACAAGGGGACTGTTGAATAGTCTTATAAACAACAAGAGAGAAGCTGTCCTTGAGCCTGGTACTACATGCTTTCAGCCTTTTGTATCTTCTGCTTGATGGGAGTGAGGAGGAGAGAGAATGTCTTGAATGGGCAGTCTTCAATGGGCAGTGAGAGGGTAAAAAAAGTCCACAGAGGGGAGGTAGGTTCATGTGATGTGCTGAACTGTGCCTACAACCCTTTGCTGTTTCTTGCAGCCTCAGGCAGAGCAATTACCATCCAGACAAGCTGGACTGTGTAGGGCCAGGTATATGTAAATAAGTCAGTGCAGTACTAGGTGTGTTCATTGATTGATAAGAGACTCTTGCCAGTTGAATGGTGAGGGTATAGTGCAAAGAGTAGCTCCTACAACTGGTATCAGTGGGGTGAGTTGGAATGTGGAGATACACACGTAGGTGTTGCACATGTTGCTGGACCCACGGCACTTACACATTTTTACTTTGCTGGACAAACTGTTGACAGCAGGAAGTCAGCAGAAGGCAGGGAGGTACTAGTCTTTTGCAACATAGGCAAGCCTGAGTGACTGAAGATAACAGTAAAAGCTGACCAGCTTCCTCTTATCTGGGTAGTGGGGTGGTGACCCATCTCTACCAAAGGAGGTGTAAAACCATAAGATATAGGAACAGAAGCAGGCCATTCAGCCCATCAAGTCTGCTTTGCCATTCAATCATGGGCTGATCCAATTCTTCCAGTTCTCCCCATAACCCTGATGCCCTGGCTAATCAAGAACCTATCTATCTCTGCCTTAAATACACCCAATGACTTGGCCTCCACAGCCACTTGTAGCAACAAATTCCACAGATTTACCACCATCTGACTAAAATAATTTCTCCACATCTCTGTTCCAAATGGATGTCCTTCAGTCCTGAAGTCGTGCCCTCTTGTCCTAGACTCCCTACCATGGGAAATAACTTTGCCATATCTAATCTGTTCAGGCCTTTTAACATTTGGAATGTTTCAATGAGATAACCCCTCATTCACCTGAACTCCAGGTAATACAGCCCAAGACCTGCCAGATGTTCCTCATACGGTAACACTTTCATTCCTGGAATCATTTTCGTGAATCTTCTCTGAACCCTCTCCAACGTCAGTATATCCTTTCTAAAATGAGGAACCCAAAACTGCACACAATACTCCAAGTGTGGTCTCACAAGTGCCTTATACAGCCCCAACATTACATCTCTGCTCTTATATTCTATACCTCTAGAAATGAATGTCAACATTGCATTCGCCTTCTGCACCACCGACTCAACCTGGAGGATAACCTTTAGGGTATCTCGCACAAGGACTCCCAAGTCCCTTTGCATCTCTGCATTTTGAATTCTCTCCCCATCTAAATAATAGTCTGCCCATTTATTTCTTCCACCAAGGTGCATGACCATACACTTTCCAATATTGTATTTCATTTGCCAATTCTTTGCTCATTTCTCCAAACTATCTAAGTCTCTTTTCAGACTCTCTGAACACTACCCACTCCTCCACCTATCTTTGTATCACTGGCAAACTTAGCCACAAATCTATTAATCCCATAGTCCAAATCATTGACATACATCGTAAAAAGCAGCGGTCCCAAAACCAACCCCTGTGGAACTCCATTGGGAAACAGCAGCCAGTCAGAATAGGATCCCTTTATTCCCACTCTCTGTCCCTGTAATTCCATGAGCTCTTATCTTGCTAAGCAGCCTCATGTACAGCACCTTGTCAAAGGTCTTCTGAAAATCCAAGTACACACCACATCTACTGCATCTCCTTTGTCTACTCTGCTTGTAATTTCCTCAAAAAATTGCAGTGGGTTAGTCAGGCAGGATTTTCCTTTCAGGAAACCATGCTGGCTTTGGCCTATCTTGTCATGTGCCTCCAGGTACTCTGTAATTTCATCCCTAACAATCGATTCCAACAACTTACCAACCACTGATATTGGGCTAACAGGTCTATAGTTTCCTTTCTGCTGCCTCCCACCCTTCTTAAATAGCGGTGTAACATTTGCAATTTTCCAATCACAATGCCAGAATCTATCGATTCTTGAAAGATCATCGTCAATGCCTCCGCAATCTCTCCGGCTACTTCCTTCGAACCCGAGGGCGCATTCCATCAGGTCCAGGAGATTTATCCACCTTCAGACCATTAAGCTTCCTGAGCACTGCTTCCCTCCGTTAGCCTGGAGGCCCCCTGTGGGCAAGATGTAGCATCTGCTTAGCCCCCTGATTAAGGTTACATAAAGCCATGGGATTAGGTGCTGAACGGTCATATGTGTAACTGGTACATATCATAAGTCCTGATTATGTGACCACTGATACAAAGGCAGACAATCTCTGAAGAGTATTGATAATGGCTGGGGTCACCCATCTTCAAAAGACACAGTCATGGAGAAGGCAATGGCAAACCACTTCTGTAGAAAAAATCTGCCAAGAACAATCATGGTCATGGAAAGATCATGATCGCCCATGTCATACAACACGGCACATAATGAATGAACGACCTTCCCCCTATCATCCCACTTCCTCCTCATTAACACAGGAGATCCTGCAGATACTGAAATCCAGAAGAACACACACAAAATACTGTAAGTCAGGCAGCATCTATGAAAATGAATAAACAGTTGATGTTCTGGGCTGAGACTCTTCACCATGACCCATATCAGAACTGGAAAAGAAGGCAGAAACTGCCAGAATAAAAAAAGGTGGGGGAAGTGGAAAGAGGACAAGCTAGAAGGTGTCAAGGGAAGCCAGGTAGGTAGGAAAGTTAGAGGGCTGAAGAGGAAAGAATCTGATATGAGAGGAGAGTGGACAATAGGAGAAAGAAAAGGAGGAGGGAACCCAGGGGGAGGTGATAGACAGGTGTGAAGAGGTAAAAGGCCACAATGGAGAACGGAAGAGGGAAGGGGGATGAGAAAAGAAAAAAAAACTTTTAAAAATTAGCATAAGTTTATTCTGTTCTGCAAGCTACTGATGGTGTGAGCTTTCCTCTCCTCCTCTCATCAGTCCTTGTACCACCCGACTTTCACAAAGCCAAGAATATCAACATGGTCAGAGCTGATGAAGGAACGTGGCCAGTCCATTTTACGGCTGCCAGCTGAGAAACTGAGACCATGTGTGCTCAAACACATGCAATGTCGTTGACGAGTCTCCAAGATGGAGTTTGCAGCCCATACAGAGGAGCAGTGAGTCTCCTAAGGAACTGCTGGCAGCAGGTTCAGGTCAGAACACTCACGAGGCAGTCCACTAAAGAAGTAGTAACTGGTATTGGTTTATTATCGTCACATAGACCAAGAAAGAGTGAAAAGCTTTTTTTGCATTCCGTCCATCCAGATCACTCCATGCGTAGTGCAAGGAGATAGTACCAAAGAAAACAAAAGTGGAATGCAGGCTACAGTGTTACAGTTGCAGAGTTTGCACAAGGATCAGAATGAGATGGATTAAGAAATCAAGAGTTCATCTTTGTCATACAAGAGGTCTAGTCAAGAGTCTGACAACTGCAGGATAAAAGCTGTCTTTGAATCTAGTGGCACCTGTCCTCAAACTTTTGTATCATCTGCTCAAGGGAAGGAGAGTAGAGAAAATGTCTGGTTGAATCACGGCTTGGTATGGGAACTCCAATCCACAAGAATGCAAGCGGGTGCAGAGAGTGGTGGGCACATCTCTCTCCACCATCAAGGACAACGGCAAGAGATGATAACTCTGGAAGGTGAAATCAACCATCCAGACCACGCCCTCTTCGTGGTGATCCCATCAGGCAGGAGGTACAGGACCCACACCTCAAGGTTTAGCAACAGCTGCTTTCCCACTATCATCAGGTTCTTGAAATAATCTGAAAATTCTACTCAGTCTTTATTTCCCTAAACGTGCACTATTGCTGATATTTGTACTTACTGCCTGCATGTTAAGTATAATTCACTGTATGTTAATATGTTTATGCAATTTGTTTGACATGTTTGTAATGTACTGTGCTACAGCTTCTGAAAGCTAATCTTCATACCAGTTATACTCTGGGTATATGTGCCCATGACAATAAACTCAAATTGAATGACCAGAGTGGGAGGGATCTTTAAATTATTTTGGCTGTTTTCCTGAGGCAATGTGTAGACAGAGTCAATGGAGAGGTGGCTGGTTTACATGGTGGACTGGGCTACGTTTGCAGCTCTGTAATTTGTTGCGGTCTTGGGCAGAGTAGTTGTCATACCTAGCCATGATGCAACTAGATAGGAAGCTTTCCATCTATAAAGTGTGGTGCACTGGATCACAATGGGAAGTTGCATCTGTGAGGTTAGAGGCAGCCTTTCCAACAGGAAGCAGAGGCCATTTCCCCAACTGAGGAGCCTGTCATAATATGAAGGCCCATCTCAGCTGCCACTACAGAACAAGAAGATGTTGACTTTATGGGTGTGACAGTAGAAGCTGAGACTGGCACCACGGTGATTCTTGAGTCCAGTGTTCACAGCACCTTTCAAAGTGCATTAAAGTTGTGCTCCAATGCATCCAAGTTGAAGAAGCTTCCTGAGAGAGTGCTGAAAGTTTCTTGGAACATATATCTTAAGTTTCCCACCTTGCTGCACTCTCAGTGTTGCCTGCCAGCCCGATCAGTGTTTGCACAAGGTACATTGACATAGTCCAAAGCTACATCCAGCATGGAGCCTCAAAGCTGCCTATAGCCTGCTTGATCATATATCAGCCTTCTCGCAACTAAACTGAGGTACCTTGATGATAGGTACCTACTGACCACAGCCACCAACAGTTAACAGTTATTTACTGTGGTTTGATGGAAATTTGTTTTTTCGTGTAGGCTCTTATAATCACATTAACGGCCAGGCTAGTACATCACGATGATTTCCACCCCTTGCTGTTGCACAGTAAGCACACCTGTTAAGAACTTCAGGCTGGTATTAAGAGATACAGGTTGGCTTTACAGGAAGCTGGACACCCACAATGCCAGCCTGCAGCCCCTCAAGCTGTAATGAAAGTACTTAGCGAGCAACGTGAGGATGACTGCATTGGAAGCAACAAGTGCACCTTGATCCCCATGTCTGTTTGATTTAATTTAGCCCCAGAAGCTATCCATGTCAGCTGGACAGGGAGAAAGACAAGGAAAGGAAGAGATTGAGAGATTGATTAAAGGGTTTGGCTGCAGGGTCCTACTGTCTGCCTGCTACAAGTGTGAATTTTAGTGTATTCTATGTTGGACAGTCACATTAGGAAGGGCCCTAGTGTGTGTCATGTTCCTGTCCTCTGGAGGTATGCATAGCAAGTAGATCATGATATCGATCAGTGTGTAGTGCTGATTTAACGCTAGGGATCCCCATGACGACTTCAAAGATGGAGCTAAGGTCATATGTTGAACATGCACCCGAGGTTCGAGTATTTAGCAACTGGAAGATATCAGTAAACCCCACACACAACTACTTGACTTAAAGGGATTGTCAATTGTTGTTTAATTTCAGTTGATTTCTCTGGATTCTTGGCACCATGCATCATGGGAAGACTTCAATCCATACAAACCATGAGCTTATCCTGCCCGCTATACTTTAGCAAGTGAGGGTCCCTTTCAATAGAGGGAGTCAGAGGAGCTAGCTAAGAAGCTGGATCGTAAAGATTTTAAAGCAACAGATGGTTGATTGTCTCAATGGAAATGTAGGCACTACATTAAATTCAAGAAAGCACATGGTGAGAAAGGTAGCATTGATGCTATAAGTTTAGAAACACAGAAACCTATAAAACTTCCTGACTTGCTTCAAAAATGTTTGCAAATGATATCTACAATGCTGATGCAACAAGCCTTTTTTATCATGCCACATTGGACGTGCAACATTATCAGGTTCAAAGAAAGCAATGGATTGCATAGCTGTGTTGTGTTGTTCAAATATGTCAGCAGCTGATTGTCAGTTATTAGGAAAAGCTCCATGCTTTAAGGGGCTAAGAACGGAGAGTTTACCAATCAAGTACTATGCTAATAAGAATGCATGGATGACTTCCGAAATTTTTAAGAAATGACTGATGAGTTGGGAATCAAGCAAAATTCTTCTGCTTGTTGACAATATGCAGCACACCCTAATGTAGAATGTTTGAGAGACTTCCAGCTGGAATTCCTGCCTATGGGAGTTTGGAAATTTATTGTTGGATTATGACATCACTACATCCATGAAGGCAATAAAGGCGATGATCATCTGCACAGATTTTATTCATTTACAGACAATCAAAAGAGCACTCCACCATAGACTCGATGAATTCCTCCATCGGTAATCATTACAAATTCAACTCACAGTTTTATAGTACTCTGGACATTTGTTCCAATTTGTTCTGTATTTCATTTAAGTACATAATTTGTTACTCAGTTAAATGGAAGTTCGTCTTTTTTATACCTTATAACTATTTTCATGAAAATTTTGCAGCAGCCCCTTAATTGGGCCAAAATGTGCTGGTACATCACATCGCAGGTGAAAATATTGATTGGTGGATTAGTAAGTTTTCAAATGACACAGAGACTTGTGGAGTTGAGGACAGTGAAGAACTGTCAAATACTTCAGCAGAATATAGATCTGCTACAGATAAAGGTGGAGAATGGCAGATGGAGTTTAATCCAACTAAGTGTAAGTGTTGCCTTTTGAGAAGTCAAATATAAAGGGACAGTACATTGTTAATGGCAAGACTCCTAAAGCATTGATGTACAGAGGAATTTTGAGGTCCAAGTCCACATCATTTCCATTTACTGCTCAGGGCACTGGGTGTAGGAGCAAGCAGTTCACATTGGAGCTATATAAAACTTTGGTTCAGCTGCACTTGAAGTGTGGTGTGCAATTATGGTTGCCCCATTTGATGAAGGATATGGCAACCCTGGAAAAGATACAGAAGAGGTTTACCAGGATTATGGAGTATAGGCTATAAGAAGAGGTTGGACTAACATGGGTTGTATTATCTGGAGTGCTGCAGGCTGAGCGAAGATCTTATAGAAGTTTAGAAAATTATGAGAGGCCTAGATAGGGTAGACAGTCAAATCTTTTTCCACAAGGGTACAAATGTCCAATTCCAGAGAACATATATTTGAAATGAGAGGGGGAAAGTTAAAAGAAGATTATGTGGGGCAAGTTATTTTAGACAAAGAGTGCTAGATCAGGAACAGGATGCTGGGGTAATAGTGGAGGCAGTATTATAGTGGTGCTTAAGAGGCATTTATATTCTTAGTTTAATTTGGAACTGTTTGCTGCAGGCATCGTGGGCCAAAGTACCTATTCCTATTTTGTTCTATGTTCCATGTTCTTGATATCTTACACGTTTTTTCCCACTGAGTTTCAGAACACTCTGGAATTGGTTCTGCCTCTCCTTCTCCTTCTTGCAATAGCTTGCGAAATCATGAGAAGGCTATTAAAACACCCATAACAAAGAGGGTTCCTGTAAAAATGTCCGTTAAAACCTTTCTGCTCTGCCATGTTGCTCTCTGCAGACTTCTGAGTTTGAAATAAAAAAGCACCAAGTATTTATAGAATGGCAACAACAAACAGAAATCAACCAACATGGAGCCTGGCTTATAAGTCTTCCTTTTACTTAGGTAGTGGAAGGTTCTTGCTATGGCTGAATGCATTTCCATTGTGGTCAGTAGTTGGAACATTTAGCTCCAGGTTATTACAGCACTGCGCAATAATTGCTCTGGAATATTGACTCTATACAGCATGGAAACAGGACCCTTTGGACTAACTCATCCATGCTGACCAAGGTGCCCAACCAAGCTCACCCTGTTTGCCTGGGTTTGGCTGATATCCCTCTGAACCAGGGGGTACCAAACTGGCATTCACAGACCACTTGGTTAATTGTAGGGGCCAATGCCATAAAAAGGCACTCCTGTTCTAAACCTTTCCTAATCACACACTGTCCAAATGTCAAGTCAAGTCAGGTCACTTTTTATCGTCATTTTGACCATAACTGCTGGTACAGTATACAGTAAAAATGAGATGTTTTTCAGGACCATAGTGTTACATGACACAGTGCAAAACTAGACTGAACTACGTAAAAAAACTACGGTACTCTAGAATACAGACCTACCCAGGACTGCATAAAGTGCACATAACAGTGCAGGCATTACAATAAATAATAAACAAGACAACAGGGCAGTAAGTTGGTGTCAGTCCAGGCTCTGGGTATTGATGAGCCTGATAGCTTTGGAAAATAAACTGTTACATAGTCTGGTCGTGAGAGCCCGAATGCTTCGGTGCCTTTTCCCAGACGCCAGGAGGGAGAAGAGTTCGTATGAGGGGTGCGTGGGGTCCTTCATAATGCTGTTTGCTATGCGGATGCAGCGTGTAGTGTAAATGTCCGTAATGGCGGGAAGAGAGACCCCGATGATCTTCTCAGCTGACCTCACTATCTGCTGCAGGATCTTGCAATCCGAGATGGTGCAATTTCGAACCAGGCAGTGATGCAGCTGCTCAGGATGCTCTCAATACAACCCCTGTAGAATGTGATGAGGATGAGTGGTGGGAGATGGACTTTCCTCAGCCTTCGCAGGAAGTAGAGACGCTGCTGGGCTTTCTTTGCTATGGAGCTGGTGTTGAGGGACCAGGTGAGATTCTCCGCCAGATGAACACCAAGAAATTTGGTTGCTGTTTACGATCTCTACCGAGAAGCCATTATTGTTCAACGGGGAGTGGTCACTCCGTGCCCTCCTGAAGTCAACAACTATCTCTTTTGTTTTGTTCACATTCAGAGACAGGTTGTTGGCTCTGCACCAGTCCGTTAGCCACTGCACCTCCGCTCTGTAAGCTGACTCGTCGTTCTTGCTGATGAGACCCACCACGGTCGTGTCATCGGCGAACTTGATGATGTGGTTCAAGCTGTGTGTTGCAGCACAGTCGTGGGTCAGCAGAGTGAACAGCAGTGGACTGAGCACACAGCCTTGGGGGGCCCCCGTGCTCAGTGTGATGGTGTTGGGAGATGCTGCCTCCGATCCGGACTGACTGAGGTCTCCCAGTCAGGAACTCTAGGATCCAGTTGCAGAGGGGGGTGTTCAGGCCCAGTAGGCTCAGCTTTCCAATCAGTTTCTGAGGGATGATTGTGTTGAATGCTGAACTGAAGTCTATGAACAGCATTCGAACATACGTGTCTTTTTTAAACATGTTTAAAATGTCTTTTAAACATTGTTATTGTACCTGTCTCAACCACTTTCTCTGGCAGCTCATCCCATATATATAATACACACACACGCATGCGCGCGCAAAAGTTTGGGCACCCCTGGTCAAAATTTCTGTTACTGTGAATAGCTAAGTGAGTAAAAGATGACTTGATTTCCAAAAGGCATAAGGTTAAAGATGACACATCTCTTTAATATTTTAAGCAAGATTACTTTTTTATTTCCATATTTTACAATTTCAAAATAACAAAAAAGGAAAAGAGCCCAATGCAAAAGTTTGGGCACCCTACATGGTCAGTACTTAGTAACACCCGCTTTGGCAAGTATCACAGCTTGTAAATGCTTTCTGTAGCCAGCTAAGAGTCTTTCAATTCTTGTTTGGGGGATTTTTGACCATTCTTCCTTGCAAAAAGTTTCTAGTTCTGTGAGATTCTTGGGCCGTCTTGCATGCACTGCTCTTTTGAGGTCTATCCACAGATTTTCGATGATGTTTAGGTTGGCGGACTGTGAGGGCCATGGAAAAACCTTCAGCTTGCACCTCGAGGTAGTTCATTGTGGATTTTGAGGTGTGTTTAGGATCATTATCCTGTTGTAGAAGCCATCCTCTTTAAATCTTCAGCTTTTTTACAGTCGGTGTGATGTTTGCTTCCAGAATTTGCTGGTATTTAATTGAATTCATTCTTCCCTCTACCAGTGAAATGTTCCCTGTGCCACTGGCTGCAAACACCACACACACACACACACACACACACACACACACACACACACACACACACACACACACACACACACACACACACACACACACACACACACACACACACACACACACACACACACACACACACACACACACACACACACACACACACACACACACACACACACACACACTTCCCCTATGTGAAATTGTTACTCAGGTCCATTTTAAATCTTTCCAATCAGACCTTAAACCTATGCCTTCTAGTTTTTGATTCTCCACTCCCTGGGAAAAAGACTGTGTGCATTTCACCTCACCTATGCCCATCAAATCATTTGATACTCCTCTAGAAGCTCTTCTATGCTCTGAGGAATAAAGTCCCAGTCTGCTCAAATTCTCCCTATAACTCAGGCCCTCAAGTCCTGGCAACATCCTCGTAAATTTCCTTTGTACTCCTCTTTCCAGTTTAATGACAGCATTCCTATATAAGGGTGAACAAATCTGCACACAATCCTCCAGGTGCAGTTGCACCAACATTGTGTACTACTGCAATAAAAGGTCCCAATACTTAGTGCCCTGACTGATGAAGACCAGTGTGCCAAATGCCATCTTGAACAACCTGTCTATCTCGATCCTTCTATTTTACAATGCTCCTCAGGGGTCAACCATTCACCTTCTGGTTGCATTTTAGCCCCAACCTATTTATATATGGTCATCCAGTAAGGAAGGGGGCATGGAGGGATGAGGATGTCCTAGTCAACTTGCTCCTGGGGCTGGCGAAATCCGCCATCCGAGGGTCTTGGAAACGGGTGGCAGGAGGATCTCCCCGGGCAGACTGCCTGGCAATGTTTAGAGGGTATGTTCGTGTATGTTCGAACCTTGTTGTCATATTTGTGCCCAGTCTGCATTATTTTGGTGAGCATTAGCTGCATGTGTGCCAGTGCCTTCATTGGCATGCTGGCTTGGGCAAGTCACTACAATATGCATACATCAGATGGCATTTTGGCTACCTGTGAAATGAAACTAGATTTCCCCTATTTTTGGTGCACCATGTATTTTACTAATCTGGGTGTCAGCAAGAAATTTTTAATTCTGGAAATGCTGTGAGTTAAGAACTTTTCCAAAGGGTGGGGCTTACAAAGAAAATGGGCACAAAATGTTGTCATTAAGCAACTTAGAGTATAGCACAGGTCAGGCCCTTCAGCCCATGATGTTGCGCTCAATATATTAAACTACCGGTAGTAATTAAGAGCTTAACTAAACTAATCCCTTCTGCCCATACAATGTCCATATTATTCAATTCTCTTGAAATTCATGTGCCTACCTAAGATGCTTTTAAATGCCTCTATCATATTGGCCTCCACTATGAGCCCTGGCAGCAAATTCTAGAAATCCACAACTCTCTGTAAAAAAAGTGTCCTGTACATCTCCTTTGAATTTACCCCCCACCCCCAGCCTTCATCGCTCCAGAGAAAACAAACCAAGTTTGTCCAACCATTCCTCATAATCCTTCTAATCTAGGCAACATTATGCGAAACCTGTATTAATTCGTAAAAGCAGACATAGGAAGCATTTTATCAATATAATTTTAAATCAATAGTCCCAAAAATGCAAGGTATCTATTTACTTTTTATTACTTTGCAGATATCTCACCCTGCAGAACTGAAAAAGCTTGTGCAAGCAAGGAGGCCTACAAACCTGACTCAGTTACACCAGTTCTGTCTGGAGGAATGGAACAAAATTCCAGCAACTTACTGTGAGAAGCTTGTGGAAGGCTACCCAAAATGTTTGACCCAAGTTAAACAATTTAAAGGCAATGCTACCAAATACTAACAAATTGTATGTAAACTTCTGACCCACTGGGAAAGTGATGAAAGAAATAAAAGCTGAAATAAATTATTCTCTTTACTATTATTCTGACATTTCACATTCTTAAAATAAAGTAGTGATCCTAAATGACCTAAGACAGGGAATGTTTTCTAGGATCAGGAATTGTGAAAGTAAGAGTTTAAATGTATTTGGCAAGGTGCATGTAAGCTAGCTAAGTACATCACAGAAACTAGCCTCCCTTCCATGGACTCTGTTGACAGTTCCTGCTGCCTCAATAAAAACCCAACATAATCAAAGACCCCTCTCACCCCGGACATTCTCTCTTCTTCTCCCTTGCATTTGTCAGGAGATACAAAATTCTGGAAGCCTGTACCACAGGCACAGGACTATTAAAAAGTTCCCTAATATGATACAACAGACACTTGACTTTACAAACTACCTCACTGTGATCTTCCATCTAATTGTCAACCTGCACTGCACTTTCACTGTGGCTGTTGTACTCTGCATTCTGTTATTGTTTTACCTTGTACTACCTCAATGCACTGTTATAATGAATTGATCTTTATGAAATGTATTCAAGATTAGTTTTTCCTTGGTACATGTAACAATAATAAACCAATCCCAATAAGGCTGTTTATTGTCTTCCGACAGAAAGGCCACTTTGGCAAGGCCTAGAGGATGTAAAACTGCGTTTATTTATTTATGGAGTGAGTGTGAGTGACATACAGTGTGGAATAGGCCCCTCTGGCCCTTCAAGGCACGGCACCCAACAACCCCCAATTTAATCCTAACCTATTCATGGGACAATTTACAATGATCAATTAACCTACCACCTTTGGGCTGTGGGAGGAAACCGGAGCATCTGGAGGAAACACGTGGTCACAGGGAAAACATACCAACCCCATACAGGCATTGGCAGGAATTGAACCTGAGTTGTCTGTACTGTAAAGCATTGTACTAACTATTATGCTACTGTGCTGCCTAAACCAGGAGCCATTATCCTCCTAAGAGAGGAGATGACAGCAAGAGAAATAAACATTCTCACTTTTCAGTCCACTGTTTTATTGTGGCTGTTGCTAATCATATCTATCACTCACTTTATCCCTTGTTCACTTATGTCACAATGGAGGTTTATCTGATGAATACAAAGATATTATTTCTTGCAAGATTAATCACATCTGTTATTCACTTATGCAGAAGCAAATACATTCTGACAAAGGGTGTTCAGGCTTAATTTTTACTTGTTTCCCTTTTCACAGATGCTGCTTGACTTGTTCAGTGTTTCTAGCATTTTCAGCTTGAATTCTCAACTTATCTAATTGTTGAATGAGTGAAAGATAGTGGAATGGCAGGCAGCTAGATGGAATAGACAAACCAGCCTAATCCTCACCCAAATTCCTGCATGAGATCTCAATAAAAGCTGCAGGTCATCCCTAGGTTACAACAACTTTCCAATTCAGTGAACTGTTCATAATCCAAACAGTTGCAAGTTGGAAGTCTGGCTGCGATCAGAGTTCCTTCTGAGCAGAAGATGTCTGCAGCTCCAAACCCACCAGCAAATCCATTCTGCTAGTTTCCCAAACACTTGGTTGAATGTATGGCCTGTACATAAGTCAGAGATTCATAACCTTTGCAGATTACTTCTGGAATCACAAAAATTGCCAAGAGGAGTAACACTGTGATGTCCTTTTAGGATAAGCCTTTTTTAGACAAGAATAGTAAATAGATTCTAGTACTAGCATTAATGAACTAATCTGTGTCTGTGTTGAGGTGGAGATGTCAAGTCAGATTAGATGCTGGCACACAGACCAAAATTAGTCCATTGCCAGTGATAGTGAGCTGGAAACATAGATATTGGGTCTTTATTAATGTCTGTGCGGCCCAATGATGCTGAAATGGGAGCAACACATGCGTGGAGTCTGTACTGGAGTCAGTGCTGATCTGTGATTTTGAGCCAGAAACACAGACACAAAGTCTGTATTGCTCAACAAAGAGCTGGGAATATAGATGCTATCCTACTCTGTACTAAAGAGCTGGGAACATATTATGCCAGATGCTATTTGAAACACAAGTTTGGGGTCTGATTTGCTTTTCAGTATGGAGCTTGGAGTGTGGATGGGAGGTCTGCATTCTCTGTAGTATGGACTTGGAAACCAAGGTCTGTCCTGCTTGCTAATATGGAAGTGGGAAATCTGGCATCTGTACTGTTGGCATCTTGGTTTGGTATGGCAATTTGAATGCACAGGAATGCAAGCTCTGTTAGACTCAGCCCAAGACATCTCAGGCGGTTCCTTCCCCTCCATGCGTAGTATCTACAGGAGGTGCTGTCTCAAGAAGACAGCATGTATCATCAAAGATCCCCACCAAATGGGCCATGCCATCTTCTCGCAGCTACCATCAGGCAGGAGATAGAGAAACCTTAAGTCCAAGTCTCATGAAGTCTTGAACACCAGGTTCAAGAATAGCTACTGACCCTTCGACTATCCTGATCTTGAACCAATCTGCACCACCCTAATCAGTACCTCAGTATAGCGATACTATGATTACTTTGCACTACAATGGAGTATTTTTTGTTCTGATTGCATTCTTTCTTGTAAACAATATGTATAATTTATGTTTATGTTTTCTTGTGAACTTACACTACGCGCCAGTAATGTTGCTGCAGGTAAGACTTCCATTGCACCCATACATACGTATGCTTGTGCAGATGACAGTGAGCTCAATTCTGACTTTGGTTGATGGTATGGTGTTGGTAACTGTGGGGTCTTTACTGCAATCAGTATTGTTTTCAGGTAAACGATGGAAATGTTGGTACAGTCAGTGATGACTTAGTGTTGTGACAGCAGGACAAGTGATATTCTGAGCACAGGGAATTGCCACAATGTACGTCACGTCAGACAGTCCAGCGCAACTTACACAGAGGTGGCCAGTCAAAAATCCAGAATGGCACGGAATGGTCATTAATATGTTCACTCTGTCCAGTCAGCCCAGGCTAAAATATATAGCCTCTTGTGGCTGAAATTGTAGATCCATGAAATTTTTTATTCAATCCAGAAAGGTTAATGTGTTTAAAATTTTTTGATCAGACTTGCAGCATCTTGTGACCTATATTTTTTGTTATTAATTCAAACGATGTCATCTGGGGAGTATACACAAGCTATATTTCAAATGAATTCCTTTCCTTTGTGCAAGCATTATCTGTGACTCACACCCATCCCACACAGTAACGAAGCAGGCAGATTACATAGGCAGCTTTTCCCAGCAGTGCAGACTGTGCCACGCATCCGGGAAGAGCATGGTCAACCGCTTAAGCGCTGGGATTCCTGACGGCAATGTAAACCTCCTCCGCAAGCTTAAGAAACATGGAGAAACACGAAGAAACAGCAGAAGGTCTCGCGCTAAGTTCTCATTAATGCCCTTCACTGTAGCCCTTTGGTGACTCCATCTACCACCTCCCAGCCTCTGTCACTATTTTCACACTTCCCTCCTCCACTTGACTATCACCTCTCTTCAAGTCTAGTCAAGGATATTATTGTTTATAGAAAAGTGCATAAGTATGGTGAGGTATAGTACAGTGAAATATACCATACTCGCTTGCATCAGCGTCACAAGCATGTGCTCCACCCTCCCCCTCACCTCTTCAGCTTTGATCTCCAGTTCTGATGAAAGGTTCTGAATTGAAATGATGTCCCTCCAGAGATTGTGCCTGATGTTCCGAGTTCCTCCAGCAGTTAGTTTCTCGCTCTCTCTCTTTTTTTTCACTTACAAACCAAAGCCAATGTAGGGTTAATTTGAATTTCCCCCTTTTATGAATTTTGTAGATCATTTTGGAAAAGGAGCTTGACTAAATTAGTTTACTGATGATCTCCCATCTTGACTAATTGCAAAATTCTGAAATGGATGTCCATCATGATGGTTTATCCCAGTTCTGATCAACTCATGATGGTTTTCACATTTCTACAATAATTCCACTGAAAAACTCACACCCTATTATTCCAGCTGGTAATTGCCTCATCTGTGCACTGTCAAGAATAAAAGGGGCAGATTTAATTGCATCGTATGTACATCATCAAATCTGAATAGACACAGCCAATCTCCAGATCCTTTCAACACCATCTTACTTCTCTTCAACATCATCACTAACAAGTACAACTGTCTCTTCCTACCATCTTCCCTCAGAGAGATTCTCACTCACGGAATTCACCTCTCATTCATGTCATATTTCTTAGCGCTCATGTGAGCACGCGCGTGCATGTGTGTGTTTGTGTGAAGGGAGGAGACAGAGGGAGGGGTGGAGAAGGGAAGAAAGGGAGGGAGTGAGAAGGAGGGAGGGATGGAGGCAAGAGAGGGAGAGAGAGAGAGAGAGAGAAAGGGATGGAAAAGGGCAGAGGGGGACAGAGGGAGACAGGGTGAGGGGGAGGGGGAAGAGAGAGAGAGAAGGAGGAGAGCGAGAGAGGGAGAGATAGATAGATGCCATTTGGCCCACGCTACCATGCCATGTCTCAGAACAATCATATTCCCCCACTTACTCTCAGCAGCTTGAGTCTGCCAAGTTTCCATTCTCAGCAAGCACACTCACAACATTTACCCCCTCCTAGAAGGTTCTGTCATCTCTCATTAAATATGCTGCACTCACCACTCTTCTCACACCATCCTTTGTCCTTCTATTTTTTAAGCTGCTAATAGTTAAACTTTCTTCCATCTCCAATGTTTCGCTTCACTAATCTGTGTGATTATAGTGGAGCACACCATCTCCCCCCAATGCCTCTCCTCTGCTATGGAGTAAGCTAAGTGAAGTAGCTCGTTTGCCTGCCTTCTCATTAATCACATTGCAGCATAAGCATCTCCCAGAATAATCTTTCTTCTTGCTCCTGCACATTTTTCCAACTTAGTTATAACCTCTTTCTTCTCTTTATCCACTATCTATCCATTACTATTCATCAGCAGCGTTATGAATACAGATTAGCTTTCTACCTGGATGCTGACCACTTCATTCTTGACCATAATCAACCTCCCTTTCTCTTTTTGATGTCACTCATATCTCCAATGTCAAATAATGGAAAAGATGAGTGCATTAAACGCCCTGTCACTTTCACCAATTCTGTCCTCTCCCCTGTCACAATTTCCACTCATTTGGCAACCACTCTGGCTTAAACTGGTTCTTGGCTGGACAAACATCCAACTGGCTACAGATGTAGACCCTCACAAGGACTGCTACATCTTTACCACCATCTTGGCCATGTGTCACTTAAGTTCTGCAGATCAGTGTCCTTGTCACCTCTAACTTCCCCCTATTTTCTATCCACCTTAATCTTTAATTCACTGCCGTCTTCATCTTTGTTTTATGTTTTCCTCTCAGTCATTATCGCTCCTCAGTGATCCATACTGAGGCCCAATCAGTTAATGCATTATATTCAAAATTCCCAAGTTTGTCACTCTCTCCTCCTCTGTAACCTACTAGCTATACATAACCCAACCTCAAAACTGCTGCTCCTCTCATCCTATTTGCGTACCACACCCTTTGCCACCTCTTCCACATCCCTCTCCACATAACCAACAACCTAGGTCCCATGCTGGAGAAATCTCTCTTAAATTTCCAGGAACGTGGGGACAGGGGTCAGACAATCAGCTCCTGGAGTGTTTTCCTTCATTCAGTTAGATGGTGCAACCTTAATTGCAACAGTGGTGAGCAGAGCAAACAATTAAGAGCAATTTTAGGACCCCTAGCTAAAGAAAGATGCACTGGCACTGGAGAGGGTCTGCAGGAGCTTCACTAGATTGACCTAGGAGTGAAAGACCAGGTATATGAGGAGCACCTGATACCTCTGGGCTTGTACTCAAAGGAGTTCAGAAGGATGACAGGAGGCCTCAATGAAACCTGCTGGATATTGAAAGGCTTAGATTGAGTGGATGTAGTGAGGATGCTTCCAATAGCAGGAGAGTCTAGGAGCTGAAGGCATAGCCTCAGATTAAAGGGATGTCCCTTTAAAACTGAGATGAGGAAGAATTGCTTCAGCCACAGGTTGGTATGTTGTCACACAGAGCTGCAGAGGCAAGTCTTTGGGTGTATTTAAGACAGAGATTGATAGGTTCTTGATTGGCCAGGGGGTTAAGAGTTACAGAAAGCCAGAAAATGATGTTGAAACAGGATTAGTCATGATTGAATGGCAGAGTAGGCTCAATAGGCCAACTGGCCTAATTCTACTACTATATCTTATGGTCTGCCAGTCAGTGTCTGACAGTTTCCATAACCCTACATCCTTATATCAGAAATGTCACAAGTTGTGTGAAATAGTGTGAGGAATTTCCCTCCTGAATGAAATGAGTTGCTGGAAATACTTATGCCCTTGTCGGCTCTGTGTCCTGTTTGGGCGTTAATAAAATTTTAAATTTTGATTTCAGACTTCCAACATCTGAAACACTACTTCCCTCCTGAATGGCTTGTTTCTGGTTTTAAATAGCATCCCATCGATGGAGATTTCCCCACCCCAAGAACAAGCATTTCCTACAAATCTTACTGCATACCTTGACCAACTGAGTTAAATTAATGGCTTATAATGTAGGAAATATGAGAAGATCTTATAGGATCTCTCCTCATCGATTAATCCATGCACTGTTGATGAATCTGCAAGCTACTCCTTCCAAGACCAGGACATCTTTTCCAAAATGTACCCAGAACTGTATGCAAGAATAAAACATGTGGCCTAGAGAGAACTTTATATAGCTGTAGCAAAAAATTTCATTGCTTTCTGTATATAAATCCTACAATTGCTTTGGTCTGCATTACTCATGGCTTTTCACTACTTGAATAATATGCTGCTCACCCTGTTTAGATTCAAAATGGATGACCTCACAATCAGCTGAGGTGAAATCCATCTGTTACAGTTTTGCCAACTCACCTAATCAATCAATGTCACTTTATAATTTAAAATTCCCTTCAACGCAATACCACCAATTATCTGTTTCACCAGCAAGCTTAGTGCAAGGCTTTCTGCTGTATTTTGTGTAATCCCACCCTCTATGTTTTTGCCAGTCAATAATTTGCCTTCAATTTCATGAGTTGCTTCCTATATGGAACTATATCAAATGTTTCCTGGAAGCCCACATCGACAATTTATGACTTAAGTTTGCTCCACAAAGCACTGAGCTGGATTCATTAAATATCACCTACCTTCAGTAATTCCACATTGGCTTGCACTGCTCACCTTAAATTTCTCAAAGTGCTCAGTCAGTCTGTTTTTAATTATATCCTCCATTGGTTTTCCCACAACAGCAGTTGTATAATATTTGGGTTTCCCTATCACAATTTTCTCAACTGCTTTCCTTCAGGGCACTCCTCAAAACCTTCCTGCCTTAGGAACTGATTAAACATAGAATATACAGCATGGGACAGGCCATTTGGCCCATCATGTTGTGCTGATCCAGAAGCCAATTTATACTAAAAGTCCTCCTCATGTGTATCATCCCTATCCCTCCAGTCTCTTCATATTTATATATTTATATATATATATATATCAAAAACCCTCTGAAAGTCTGCCAAACTGGCTGCTTCCACTGCTAACCCATTCCTGGAACCTACCACTCTGTGATAAAAACTTGCCACTCACAATCCCTTTAAACTCCACCCCCCCCCCCACCCCCACCTTAAAAGCATGCTCTGCTTTTTGACATTCCCAACCTGGGGAAAAGATGTTGTTTTCCCCTATCTATACTTCTTGTCATTTAAAAAACCCCCAATCAAGTTTGGCCTCAGCCTCTGACGCTCATGTTTTTGAACCTTTCCTTATAGCTCATACCCTTTGATCCAGGCAGCATCCTGGTAATCCTCCTCATCCTTTCTGTAACGGGGCAGCCAGAATTGCATGAAATGCTTCAAATGCAGTTTGACTAAAGTTTTATATCACTATAGCACTTGTTTTTATACTCGTCGCCCCTGCCAATGAAGGCAAGCATGCCGTACATCTTTGTTACCACCTCATCCACTTGCGTAGCCACTAGTAGTAAACTATGCATCAGGAGCCTGTATCTCAATGCTATTAAGGGGTCCACCATTTAAATGTATACATTTGCCTTCCTCCCAAAGTGCAACACCATCCCGTTACCTGGATTAAACAGCATCTGCCATCTCTCTGCCCATATCTGTAACTGATCTATTTGCCACTGTGTTTTTTGGTCAAACTTTACATCATCCACAACTCAAACAATTCTGCAAACTTGCTAACTCACCCATCTACATTTTCATCCAGATCACTGAGGTTTAATCACAAACAAGAGCCCTGGCACCAATCCTTATGGGACAGCACTAGTCACAGACCTCCAGCCAAAACAACAGTCTTCTACCTCTACTCTCCATCTTCTATGGGAAAGTGAGATCGGAATCAAAATTTGCAATTCACTCTGAACCCTGTGCATCTTTATCTTTTGAATCAATCTACCATGAGAGACTTGTCAAACACCTTACAAAGTCCCTATGGATAATGTCCACTGCCCTATCCACATCATGCGCCTTTGTCACCTACTCAACAAAAAAAAAGATCGGGTTTGTAAGGCATGACTTCCCCTGCATAAAGCCATGCTGACAGTCCCTGAACAGACCATGCATTTCCATATGTCCATAAATCCTATTCTTCAGTGTTCTCTCCAAAACCTTCTCTACCATTGACGTGAGGCTCAAGGGCTTTCTTGAACAGAGACCATAAGACACTGGAGCAGAATTAAGCCATTCTGCCCATCAAGTCTGCTCCACCATTCCATCATGGCAGATTTATTATCCTTCTTAACACCATTCTTCTGCTTTCTCCCTATAACCTTTGATGCCCTGACTAATCAAGAACCTATCAACCTATGCTTTAAACATTCCTAATGGCTTGGTCTTCACAGCTGTCCGTGGCAATGAATTCCATAGATTCACCACCTTCTGGCTAAAGAAATTCTTCCTCATGTCTATTCCAAATGGACATCCGTCTATTTTGAGGCTCTACCCTTTGATCCTAAACTCACTCACTTTTGTCAAGCCTGCATATGCAGCCTCCATCCAGCTGACAGGAAGCACTTCCCACTCATTTCCATATTATTACCTGAAGCCTAATTAAACCCAGCTCTCACACTGATTGGAAATGTAGGGAAGGCTTGACCCAAAAGCAGAGTGAGTAACTGAGATGATTTAGCAGCAAGCAATAATGTTAATAATCAACTGCAAAATAACAAGCCACGAGGGCTGCGAAACAAGAGAGAACAGATCCTACAGTCACAGGTAACAAGTTAACTGAAGGCGAGGGGCAACTGGTTGAGGCTGGCTGGTTCAAATGAGTGAACAAAGACTGTGGTAAGAGCTAGGTTCAAATAGGCTCCAGGTGATGAGTGGCAGGTGACCCCTGTTAGCTTGATAAAGGCTAGGAGGAATCTGTATGTGTAGGCCTGACAACTATAAGAAACATCCTCTCCACATCCACTCCATCTCGGTGTTTCAATGAGAGCCCCACCCTCGATTCTTCTAAACTCCAGTGAGTACTGCCCAGAGCCTCAAACTCTTCTCGTACATTAACCCTTTCATTCCCGGAATCATTTTCATGAACCTCCACTGGACCAACTCCAATGCCAGAACATCCTTTCTTAGATAAAGAGCCCATGTGGCGGCCTGCACGTGGGACTCAAACCGCCATCGGGAGCCGCAGGCAGACACGCGGTAGCGCGTTTGGAACTACCCGCTCGGGGCGGACCTTCCGGGGACAGTCTGACGTCACGTCCGCCCCGCGGGTCACAGGGCCCATGGGAGGGGAGATTTAAGAACGCGATTTTGAATCAGTAAAGGCATTCTGAGTTCAGCTCTCTCTGCCTCCGTGTGTTTCTTTAGTATCATGTTGCGCACGGCTACATTGGTGACCCCGACGTTCCAGACGGCATCTGGAGCCGGCGACTCAGTGACCAGCCATGAGTCCAAGCAACTCACACAGCGCGGTCTCTCTGAAGCTCCTGACTTTCTGGGCCACTCAGCCCCACGTTCGGTTCGAGCAGGCTGAGGCCCAGGTCAATATCAGAGACATTACAGCCAACGCCACGCGGTACTACTACGTGGTCAGCATGCTCGACCAGGAGACAGCAGGCCGGATCATCGACTTCCTACGCCAGCCACCAACTGAGGACAGGTACGTAAGCTTAAGGTGCTCCTGATCCATACCTTCGGACTCTCCCGCCGCGAACGGGCCGCGTGGCTCCTATACATGGACGGCCTGGGCGACCGCACGCCATCCAAGCTCATGAATGATATGCTGGCGCTCATGGACAGCCATAAGCCATGCCTTTTATTTGGACAGTTGTTCCTTGAGCAAATGGCAGAGGACATTCGCCGCCTCCTCGCGAGTGAGGATTTCAGCGACCCATGCAGGGTTGCAGCTAAAGCAGACGTCCTTTGGCAGAGCAAGCAACATGGAGTAGCCTCCATTGGCCTAGCCACGATCCCGCGCCCCAAAGCCCAGGCCCCGCAACCAAAGCCGGTGAGACCCACGGGGGAAAAAGACGAATGTTCGAAACAATGGTGTTTCTATCACCAAAGATGAGGCTCAGGCGCGCACTGCTGCCATCCACCACGTGCTTTTCCGGGAAACGCTGGGGCCAGCTGTCGCTAATGGCTACGACGGCTGGCCACTGAGACAGCCTCCTGTACCTCTGGGACTGACACTCCAGGTGGCGTTTCTTGGTCGGCACCGGGGTCGAAGTCAGCATACTCCCCCCTCGAACATGGACACTCGTAACGTGGTCCCAGGCCCCGAACTCACCACTGCAAATGGCACCAGTACTCGGACGTACAGCCTGTGAACTATATCACTGCATTTTGGGTCCAGCCATTTTACTTGGACTTACACGTTGGCAGTGGTGTCACAGCCACTTCTAGGGGCAGATTTTCTATGAGCCAACTGCCTCCTGATCGACGTAAAAGGCCGGCGTTTGGTCCACACTGAGACGTTCCAAACTTTCCAGCTGGGAGAAGCCAAGCTACCGGCCCTCCACCTGGATTCTGTGACCCTCTCGGGTAAAGAATTCGCCAGGATGTTGCCTGAATACCCCTCCATAGTCACCCCGCAGTTCTCCACAGCCAACCCCAAGCACGGCGTGCAGCACCACATCCCCACGCAAGGACAGCCACTGCACGCCTGAGCTCGCAGGCTCCCACCCGACAAGCTCCACCTCGCCAAGGAGGAATTCTGTAAGATGGAAGAGATGGGAATGGTATGCCACTCAGACAGCCCGTGGGCATCCCCGCTGCACATGGTGTTCAAGTCCACAGGAGGATGGAGGCCCTGCGGAGACTACAGAAGGCTCAACGATGCCACAACCACCTACAGATACCCGGTACCCCACATCCAGGATTTCACGGCGAACCTGCACGGAGCGACCATCTTCTCAAAAATCCACCTGGTCAGGGGATACCATCAGATCCCAGTGCACCCCGACGACGTGCCCAAGACAGCTCTCATCACCCCGTTCGGCTTGTTCGAATTCCTGAGGATGCCTTTCAGTCTCAAGAATGCAGCCCAAACTTTCCAATGGCTCATGGACTCGGTGGGACGCGGCCTGGCTTTCGTTTTCATTTACTTGGATAATATCCTGGTAGCCAGCGGTTCGCACCATGAGCACATGACACATTTGCGCCAGCTCTGCCAACACCTGAGCAACCATGGACTGGCAATCAATCTGACGAAGTGCCAGTTCGGGCTGACGGAGATCGACTTCTTGGGCCACAGAGCCAACTGACATGGCGCAGTTCCCCTACCGGACAAGGAGTTCGTAGGGATGGTAAACTTTTATCATCGGTTCGTGCTGGCGGCTGCACGCATCATGAGACCCTTGTTCCGCCTGATGGCCGGCAAGGCCAAAGAAGTGGCATGGGACGCAGAGTCCACGGAGGCGTTTGAGCAGACCAAGGAGGCACTGGCAAAGGCGGCCCTCCTAGTGAACCCGAGAGTCAATGTACCCACGGCACTCACCGTCGACGCTTCTGACACGGCAGTTGGCGGAGTCCTGGAGCAGCTCGTCGAGGACCAGTGGCGACCACTCGCTTTCTTCAGCCGGCACCTACGGCCACCAGAGGTGAAGTACAGCACTGTCGACAGAGAGTTGCTAGCGCTCTACCTGGCTGTCCGGCATTTCCGGTACTTCCTCGAGGGAAGGGAGTTCACCGTGTATACGGACCACAAGCCCCTCACCTTTGCACTGGCCAAGGTATCGGACCCATGGTCGGCACCTCTCCTTTATTTCAGAATTCACCACGGACATCCACCACATCACAGGGAAGAACAACGTCATCACTGACCACTGTCCACCCCTGCCTCCACTCAGCAGGCGTATCGTCCACAGGAATAGACTACGCAGCACTCGCAGAAGCACAACGGTCGGACACCGAGATCCTGGCTTACTGCACCACCGTTTCCGGGCTCCAGTTGGAGAACCTCTCCATCGGCCCGGCAGCGGATCGACTCCTGTGCGACATGTCTACTGGCAAACCCCGACCAGTGGTACCAGCAGCATGGAGATGCTGGGTGTTCGACACGCTGCACAGCCTGGCCCACCCGTCCATCCGGGTGTTCGACACGCTGCACGACCTGGCCCACCCGTCCATCCGGGTGTTCGACACGCTGCACGACCTGGCCCACCCGTCCATCCAGGCATCCATCAAGCTGGTAGCAGACAGATTCGCCTGGCATGGTTTGAGCAAACAGGTCGGACACTGGGCCAGGACCTGCATACACTGCCAGACCGCCAAAGTCCAGCGACACGTGAAGGCTCCCCCCCAGCAGTTCCAGCTGATGCAAAGGAGGTTCCAACACATCCACGTGGACATCGTCGGCCCCCTGCCAGTCTCCCGGGGCACCAGGTATATCTTCACCATGGTAGACAGGTTCACCAGATGGCCGGAAGCCATACCACTCGCAGACACGTCCACTGAGTCCTGCGCCAGGACGCTCATTGCAAACTGGATTGCCAGGTTCAGCCTCCCAAAGGACATCACCTCCAACAGAGGGGCGCAGTTCACGTCTGGTTTGTGGACAGCCCTGGCGCAGCTCCTGGGCACCCAGCTGCATCACACCACAGCGTACCATCCCCAGTCCAACGGTTTGGTAGAGCGATTCCACTGGCATCTCAAGTCGGCCCTGATGGCGCGCCTCAGGGGCCCCAACTGGACAGATGAGCTTCCCTGGGTCCTACTGGGCATCTGTACAGCCCCCAAGGAGGACCTAGACACCTCCTCGGTGGAATTGGTCTACAGCGCCCCCCTGATGGTCCCAGGCAAGTTTGTACCATGAGCCCGAGGTTCTGAAGAAACTCCAGCTAACGAGGCTGCGGGACAAGGTAGGGACCCTGGCACTGGTGCCAACCTCCAGGCATGGTCCCATACCATCCTTTACCCCTAAAAACCTCTGAGACTGTGAGTATGTTTTTATTCGCAGGGGCATGCACAGGTCACCTCTACAGCGGCCATATGAGGGACCCTTCAAGGTGATCCAGCACAACGGAACCACGTGTGTTGTGGAGGTGGGTGGCCGGGAAGAGACTTTTACAGTGGACCACCTCAAACCGGCGCACTTGGACATTGAGTAACCGGTGAGGGTACCCGCACCGTGCCAGCGAGGCCGGCCACCCAGGCAAGCCACACAGACTGGGGGCTCAACTCCCCTGGTGGATGTCTCTGGGGGGGGGGGGGGGGGGGGGGGGGAGGGTGTGGCGGTCCACACATGCAGGACTCGAACCGCCATCGGGAGCCCCGGGCAGACACGTGGTAGCGCGTTTGGAACTACCCGCTCGGGGCAGACCTTCCGGGGACAGTCTGATGTCACGTCCACCCCGCGGGTCACAGGGGCCCATGGGAGAGGAGGTTTAAGCGTGCGATTTTGAATCAGTAAAAGCATTCTGAGTTCAGCTCTCTCTGCCTCTGTGTGTTTCTTTAGTAGCACGTTGTGCGCGACTACACCCAAAACCGTTCACAATATTCCAACTGCGGTCCCACCAATACACTATAAAGTTTCAGCATCACATCCCTACTCTTATATTCCAGTCCTTTCGAAATGAATGGGAACATTGCATTTGCCTTCCTCACCACCAACTCAACCTGCAAATTAACTTCCAGGTAATCCTGCCTGAGGAATTCCAAGTTCCTTTGCACCTCTGATTTTTACCTTTACTCACCATTTAGAAAATAGTCTATGCTTTTAGCAGAGTGCATGATCATACACTTCCCTAGATTACATTCCATCTGCTACTGCTTTGCCCATTCTCCCAATCTAAGTCCTTCTGAACACTCCCTGCTTCCTTAACACTAACTATTCCTCCACCTACCTTTGTATCATCTGCAAACTTGGCCACACAGCCTTTCTCCCTCAGACATTCATTCATCTGTATTATCATCCTATTCCTGCCTTGAGTAGCATGTACGATGGGTGTACTCCAGGGATTATTAGCTTGGAGGTCCTTCTCTTCAGCCTCTTTGTTAACTCCCTATACTCACTGTGCATGACCTCTTCCCCCTTTCTACCTATGTCATTAGTTTGAATGCTGTTCCAGGCTCCTTTTGGCTTTTGTGGTTGCCAGCTTGGGACTTTGTTGCTATCTCTGTATACTATGAGAGCCCATTCTGATTTTAGGTTCCTAACCTCGCATATACTTCCTTTTTCTTCCTGACTAAATTTAGGATTTCTTGGATCTTCCAAGATTCCCTCTTGCCATCCCCCTCCTTACTCCTTACTAGAATATTCTGAGTCTGACCCTAACCATCTGATCTTTAAACAATTACCACATGTTAGATGTAGATTTGTCTGACAACAGCTACTCCCAATCAATGCCCCTCAGCTCCTGTCCCATCCTGTTGTAATTTGCCCTCCCCAGTTTAGTACTTTCTTTCAAGATAAAATTTTATCCTTTCTCATCACTATCTTAAAACATAATGAGTTGTGATCACTATTTCAAAAATATTCACCCACGATCAGGTCTTTCACATGGGCATGGCTGGGCTCATTTCCCAAAAGCATGTTTTTCCTCTCGTTGATTCTCCAAATACTGTTTCAAGAATCCCTCTTGGATGGCCTGAAGAAATACCACCCCATCTGAGCCTTTCCCATTAAGGAAGTTCCAATTAATACTGAGCAAGTTAAGGTCCCTCACTATGGCTACCCTGTTGTTTCTGTACGTTTCCATCATCTACCAACATACTTGTTCCTCCATGACTCAGTATCTATGGGGGGAATGACTATAGTATAATTTATAGTCTGATTTCATAAGCTTCATTGCACCTTTCTGTTCTGATTTCGGAACTGCACACAAATTGCCTCTGTGGATAAATCCTCCCTGCATACTGCTGTGATATTCTTCCTTATCAATAGTGTAGCTCCTCCATTTCTTTTAACCCCTGTATATCACGTCTAAAATAACAAAGCCCAAAACGTTGAGCTGCCAGTCCTGCCTCTCTCACAACCAGGTCTCTGTAATGGCAACATCATAATTCCATGAACTAATCCAGGCTCCAAGTCCATCCTCCTAGTATTGAAATAAATGCATTTTAGCCCATCAGTCCCACCAGGTTTATTAGCCTGCACCTTGCTGTCCTTACATGTCATACTACTTTTCTTACACTCAACCCTACCAGCTGCTGCTGTGTTGCTGTGTTTCCCCTCCCCCTGCCAGTCTCGTTAAAACCCTCCCGAGTAACACTAACAAACTTCCCAGCAAGGACATTGGTTCCCTCTGGTTTAAATGCAAACCATCTTGACTGTAATGGCCTCGGCTACTCTGGAAAAGAGCCTAATGATCCATAAATCTGAAGTCCTCCCTCCTGAACCAGCACCTTAGCTAGATATTGAAGTGCAATAAATATCTATTTCTCAACTCAATAGCATGTGGCACTGGTGGTAATCCTGAGATTACAGCCCTGGAAGTCCTGCTTTTTATCTTTCTACCCAGCTCCCTACAATCACTTTGTGGGATATCATCCCTGCTCCTACCTGTGTTTTTAGTACTCCCCTTATTTCTCCTGGTAGTCACCCATCTATCTTAGCCTGCACCACTGCACCAAGTCTTACATTAATGATACCCTCAGGGTCCTGGATGACCCTGAGTACAGTCCCCTGCACCTCAGTTCCTTAACCTGATCTGTCAGCGGCTGTTGCTGGATGCGCTTCCCACAGGTGTTTTCATCAGGATGATCATGATGTTTCCCAACTTCCCACGTTTTGCAGGAGCTGACTGTTATTTTGTCTAGACTTCTGTCAAAGGTCACAGATCAACAAGAAAATTAAAAACCTTATCTGTTCATACTTGATATTCACCTGTGCCTCTTGGCCAAAGCCCCTTGTGCCAAATCCTCAGCTCCCCACTCTTATAGTAGCCCACTTTCACAATGGCTGTTCCAAAATGGCCACTCTGCCTTACCCTACTATCCTTTTGTTTTGGCTGAGTTGCCACAAACTTAGCCAATCAGAAACAGTTTGTTTTAAAAAACTGCCCTGGGTTATATCCTCTGGATAGTCCTACAAATTAACAACTTCGCAGTTAAATGGTTTTTCACCAAGTTGCTACCTTTAGACATCTATCTAATATCTCAGCCATAAGGACATTCTATCTGCAAGATGGTCTGGTTCAACCACAAAGAAACTCATAACTAAATCCATCGAACATTCAAGCAGGTATGGACAGGGACAAATATCGTACACGAACCCTGACCCAGGGATTTTTAAAAAAAGCAACTATTAAACTGGAGGGGGTGCAGAAACAATTCACAGGCAGTTTATTGGGATTGGAAGTTGCCTGGGGCTTTTACTCCCTGGAGTGCAGAAGGATGAGTTTTAACCTTATAAAGGTATATGAAATTTAAGGGTATAGATAAGGTGAATGATCAATCTGTTTCCCAGCATAGGGGAGTCTAAAACTAGAGGACACAGGTTTAAGATGTAAAGGGGGAGATTCAAAGGAGTCTTGAGGGGCAACTTTTCACATAGAGAATGTGGGTATGTAGAACAAGCTGCCAGATAAAGTGGTGGAGGCGGGTACAATTACCATGTTTCAAAGACATTTAGATAGATACATGAACAGGAAAGGTTTAAAGGTATAAGGGCCAAACACAGGGACCTTGACAGTGCTCAGATAGGGACCTTGTTGACGTGAACACCTTGGGCAAAGGGCCTGTTTCCCTGCTGTACAATTCTTTTTCTCCAATAAGCTACCATCTAGACTAGATACACATCTCCAACCACACTTTCCTCCCCCACCTTGCTCCATCTGCCTCTCATATTTTTCTTTCCTTGTCTTTCTGCACCTATCATTCTCTTGCCACTGTCTACCACTCCAACCCCCTCCCCTCCCAGCATCTTGAACCCCAGTCAACCAATCCCCTCGAAATCCTGTCTCACCATTTCTTTTCGCCTCTTCAATCACGCCTATTAACTCTCAGTCCTGATGCAGGGTTTCAACCCGAACTGTTGACAATTTTCTCTCACTTCTAAAAGCTGCTGCTCAGCCCTTGAGTTCATCCAGCAGACTGTTTGATCTAGATACTTGATTACTTTGTTTAACATGCTGACTTTACCAATAATCTCACACCGAGTGACATTTTTAGCAAAGAATATTTTGGGATTTGTGATGTAATGAACAGACTTGCTACTCTAATCTCCTCGTTCAATATGTTTGCTTTCCCTCAGTTCAAATTGCTGGAGGGGTTCTACAGTGGTACTAGAAAGTTTATGAACCCTGTTTAAGTTTTCTATTTCTACACAAGTATGACCTAACATGTGATCAGATCTTCACGCAGGTCCTAAAACCAGATAAACAGAACCCAATTAAATAAATAGCACAAGAAACATCATACTTCTTCATTTATTCATTGAGAAAAATGATCCAATATTACATGTATCTTTTGGAAAAGTATGTGAACCTCTGGGTAGTGACTTCTACAAAAGCTCCAATCAATGAGATGAGATTGGAGGTATTGTTTGTAGAGGTGCCCTGCCCTATAAAAAAGACACATGAAGTCAGGTTACTGCCAGAGCCTGCTCTTCTCAAGAAAGATCTGTTTTTGTGCACCATGCCTTGATCAAAACAACTTTCAGAGGACCTTAGAAGAAGAATTGTAGAGATGAATGAAGCTGGAAAAAGTCACAAAAGCATTTCTAAAGACCTGAGTGTTCAGTCCACAGTTAAGAAAAATTGTCTACAAATGGAGGGAACTCAGTATTATTGCTGCTCTCCCTAGGAGTGGGCATCCTGTAAAATTCACACCAAGATCACAACATGCAATGCTGAAGGACGTGAAAAAGAACCCAAGGGTAACAGCAAAAGACCTGCAGAAATCTGTAGAACTTGCTAAAATCTATGTTCATGTGTCCCCTATAAGAAAAACAATGGACAACAATGGTGTTCGCGGAAGGCCACCACAGAGGAAACCACTCCTCTCCAAAAAAAAAAATTGCTGTACGTCTCACGTTTCCGAAAGACAACCTGAATGTTCAACAACACTTCTGGGACAATGTTCTGTGGACAGGTGAGACAAAAGCTGGCAGAAATGCGCATTGCTATATTTGGAGGAAAAAAGAGCACTGTGCACCAACACCAAAACCTCATCCCAACTGTGAAGCATGGGGGAGGGAGCATAATTTTTTGGGGCTTTTTTGCTGCTTCAGGGCCTGGACAACTTGGTGTCATTGAGAGAACAATGAATTCAAAATTGTATCAAGACATTTTACGGGAGAATGTCAGGGTAGCAGTCTGTCACCCAAAGCTTAATAGAAGCTGGATAATGCAACAAGATAATGATCTGATGACAAGAGAAAATCAACAACAAAATGGGTTAAAAAGAAGAAAATTCATTTTTTGGAATGGCTGAATCAAAGTCCTGACCTTAATCCTATAGAAATGTTGTGAAAGGACCTGAAGCAAGCAGTTCATGCAAGAAAACCCACCAACATCCCAGAGCTGAAGCAGTTTTGTAAGGAGGAATGGCCTAAAATTCCCCTAAGCCGAAGTGCAGGACTGAGCAACAGTTACCGGAAACATTTGGTTGAAGTTACTGCTCTACAAGGGGCTCACACCAGTTACTGAAAGCAAAGGTTCACATACTTTTTCCAAGAAATACATGTAATACTGGATCATTTCCCTCAACAAATAAATGAACAAGTATAATGTTTTTATGTTATTTATTTAATTGAGTTTGCTTTATCTAGTTTTAGGACTTATGTGAAGATATGATCACATGTTAGGTCATATTTACGAAGAAACAGAGAAAATTCTACAGGGTTCACAAACTTTCTAGCACCAGTGTAAATTTATAGGGCAGTAATGTGGTGCCAAATATCTCCCCTTATATATTGCCAAAGCGGAAATCAGGAGAGGTCAGAACAGTGTCAGAATGATGGCTTGAATTTTAAAATCTGATTTGTTGACAACGAAAATTCCTTTCAACCCTTTGGAACCTTAATTACAGATGTCTGTACATCAGGAGCCGTAACAGTTAATTAAGAAAACTGAACAATGGACTTCTTTGTTCAAATCCAACTCTTGTCCAAGGTTCCTTTCAGACACTTCCAGACGTGGTGATCAAAGAACAGATTATCCAGACCAGTGACAGATTTGGGCACAGATAAACATCGCTATGCCAACCTGTTCCAGCTGGCCAAATGACATACTGGTCTTTGTCTTTCAGAAGGTTGGCTCCATTTCTATACTTATACAAAGGCCAGGAGCCAACCTAACAGGAAAAGTATTCAAAGCCCTGAGTTTACCTCCAGCTACAATCATTTAACGATGAATTGTAAATGTGGATCTCACTGTTGCGTGAGCTAGAAACGATCCATATGGCCTGGTAGGTAAATTAACCATTTATTGGAAGCTAGGAAGCAAACAATAACTGCCTGTACTGAGTTACAACTTTTAGCTTAAGTGCAATAAGTTATACTTTAATGAAAGGTGATCTCTGGCATCAACAATGGCTTAATAGGAGGCTCTTGTTCATTATCACAAGTGTAAGTACTGGACCTCCCTATTCAACATGGCTGTGGGGATACTTTCACCTTCCTGGCCTGTAGTGGTTAAAGGAGGTGACAATCCACCAACTTTTCCAGGACAGTTAGAGTTGTCTTTGTCAGTGACATCTAAATGAATGGAAACATGTAAAGCTGATAGTTAATGTGTTGATTTGTTTAAATACACTTATAGCTGGCTTCTTTGGTTTTATTTGCTGTTAATTGAAGCCATCCAAAATTTGATATCTATGCTCTAAATCACATTAAGTTATCTATTTTTCCCATGTTTGATCTCCAACACAGCCTCACAGCTGAACAATGCCTCAACTTTAATATCCTTGCAATATCTTCGTGTTCCATCAGAAGAAATATCTGTACCCTCCCGATTGGAACATGGCTAAGTACAGCACAACGACAGGCATTTTGTTCATGATGTCTGTGCTTAACACAGTGTCAACTTAAACCAGATCACTTCTGACTGTTCATGACTATATCCTGCCATTCCCTGCACATTCATGTGTCTATCTAAACACCTCTTAAATGCCACTATCTCACTATCACAACTCCTTCCAGAAGTTCTGAAGTATTTTGCATGCCCAAATTTAACACCAGTTGCCATGCCTTCAGCTGCTAATATCCTAAGTTTTGGAAATCCATTATTTAATCTATCCACCATTCGATTTCTCTTTGAAGGGGCCAGTGAAGTTTACAGGCCAGTGAATCTTACATGAATATTAAAAAAACATTGGAAATGAAATCTAAGGGACAGGAACTATCTTCACTTCACTTTAGAGTAACCACGCCTTTCTGAGGGGAAGTCCTATCCCTTAGATATGATTGAGCTTTTTTGAGGAAGTAACGAAGGGGAGATAGATGCTGACTACCTAAACATTAGTAAAGTCTTTGACAGGGTCCTGTATGATATTGGTCCAGAAGGTTAGAGTTTATGGGATCCACAGTAGGTTGGTAAACTGTATCCAAAATTGGGTTGGTAATAGGAGGCAGCAATAGGGTTGGTAAGTGGTGGTGGAGAGATGGATTTTTTGACTGAAACTTTAAGATGAGTGATGTAGTACTCTAAGCACTGTGTGGAAAATTTTCCTCCCAGTTCTCTAAATTTCCTTTTAACCAAAATCCTCTTGTTTTAGACATCACCAAGATGGGAAAAAGATTTTTACTTTCTATCCTATCCATAATTTTGGATACTTCTTTCAGGCCATTCCTTGGCCTCCTTTTCTCCAGAGAAAACAAATCCAGGCTATCTTCTTTCTTTAATTACCCGCTACCTTTTGTGAGTGGATGCAGCAGAACAGCGGCAATTTAATCCGGTCCATATGCGTGAGGGATCACTTCATCCTATTTGATCTTAAAACTTCTTCAACTGACAAGTAATAAATTTAGCAGATCAGTTACGGTAGAAAACACACTATACTGAAACCATAACTTCATAGCCCACCGAAGTTGCTGTTCAACTCCATCAAACCAAACAGAAACAAACCTAATTTAACATGCATACCAACTACGTGTGGCTCAGGTCCTCAGGTTAGGGTGTGGTCAGTCTGCCGCAGTCTCCTCACAATCTACCTCGTTATGATCTTGCACCTTATTGCTTACCTGACCTGTAACTAACACTTTATTCTGCACTCTATTATTGTTTTATCTTGTACTGCCTCAATGTGATGAATTAATCTGTATGACGTTTTTCACTGTATCTTGATACATGAGATAATAATAAAGCAATTCCAACTCTGATTCTCTGCAGCTTACCCTAACTTCCTCTGCCTGTTAACCCCACACTTTAAGAGCCTATTGTCTGAAGCACTTCATATATTGGGAGCAGATAGATGCTCACAAACTACCCACCCAGCTCCTCTGTCACCCACCACCTACTCCTTTTGAGCAGGAATCTACGGTTCCAATACTGGTCTCCACACCCATCTCAGAACTCAGAAAATCAGAGTGGAAGCAAGTCACGCTTGAACATTAGGGACTGCCTAAGATGAACAGCACTTGGGGTCAGACATTGTCACTTCAGTGAAGGGTGTGGAGAAGGGTCATAAGTCCATTGCCTCCAAGTCTTGTGCTGTACAGTGTTAAAGGCAAGGCCTGGGAGCTGTGGAAATGTAGCCCACAGCAGCTTCTCTTCCACCGATGATTTACAGATCTTTAAAATGCTATAAAAACTGCAGATGCTGTGAATCTGAAGTTAAAATTTAAAATGTTGTGGATACTCATAAGGTCACTTTTACTGTTCTGATGAAAAGTTCTTCAACATGAAACATTAACCTCTGCCGCTTTCTCTCCTTGACCTACTGAGTACTGCCAGAACTTTTTCTGCTTTTATTGCATATTGCAAAGTGAGCTAACAAAGCCTTTTAAAAAGTGCAAGCAGAAAACTGGGTCTAAAAACGGGATGTTGGAAACTCCTGCTGAGATTCATGTTTAGAGAAGAATAACTGAAAGCAGAAGAGTTAAGTTGAACAAGTAGAAGCTTGGCTAGACTAGATTTAGAATAGTGCAGACAACTGTAACCTCAAGGTTACAAAGGCATTAGAAAGATACAAGAATAGAGACAAAGGAGTAAAGCCAGAACGGAGTCTGAAACTATCAGGATAGATTAAAACAATTACAGTGATGCCATCAACAGATGAATTTCTCATATTGTCTTACAATAACCAAGGCTATTCAGCCTTCTGAGTCAATGCTGACTCTCAAGGCAACCCCACAAGTCTTATTCTCCCATTTATTTCCCTGTAATTATTTATCTCTTACACACACACACTCCATCCCCAATTCTCCTGTCACCCAACTACACCAGAATTTATTGCATTAATCTAGCAGTCACTGTTTGGATGTTGGGGAAACCAGAGTGCCTACAGTCACAGGGAGCACCTGCAATCCTGCACAGGAGATCACTAGAGCTGTGCAGAAAAGGAAAATAGTTCCATTTGTATGGGATTCCAAATGAATATACAATAAATCTAAAACAGAAATAAAATAAAACATTTTAATCCAAAGAATGGCTGGAATGGGAAACCTGTTCTCACAAGGAGAGGCCAAGACACAGATGTACATAAGGCCAGGCAGGAAATGGAGAAAAGGAGCAGACAGTTTGGTCGATAAACCTTGGTGAGCAGTGTTGATAGTGATTTCTATACCAGCCATCATTTGGGTGAAATAGGTGCTGGCTTAGTAAAATAGCTTGGTTGCTCATTAAAGAACTCAGATGAATATCACTTCATTCAATTTCTGAGAGTTAACTGGCGGTTAGCACCACAATCTTTATTCGAATCTACTGAACCCAAGCCAGCACAGATGTTAGTGTAGTACACATTACTGTACTCCCTCCAATGGAAAGTATTTCTGGTGTTCAAACTAAAAATGTAATTATGAGTATTTAATATCATAACTAATGTTCTCATCCAAAGCAACTATGGTGACTAAATAATGAACATAGTGAAGTCATTTGATATGATTAATTTTAGAAAAAAATAAGTTATGTTGTTACAAAGCGATAGATCGATTTCCTCTGAATCATTCCTTTACTTCTCCCTCCACCCCATCTCCCCACCCCCTTCCTACTCAACTCCCAACTTTGATACGTTTCCATCTGGCCTGCAGCACCTTGCCTTCCACTGCTCTATTTGGCCGAAACAGCTGCCTAATTTATTCCACTTATAATCCCCACACTTCTAATATTATCTTATTTAGTATATCTGAACAAATTCCACTCCCCAACAACTCTGCTCTAACACAATTACACTGTTGATATAAAGCTCAAGGATCCAGAAGGAAAAAACACAGTTAAAATAGCCCATTATCAGTCTGGGCTGGACCAAGTGTATGAAGTAATTTGACCACACTGTCAGTATAGGGAGAGGAATGCCAGGGATGGAGATGGAGGCCTCTGCTCATTGCTTCTTCATTCTCATTTCAAGATATAGACTCTTTCTTGATGGTATCATTGGATCTAAAATATCTTCTGCAACCTCAGATAAGTTCTCCTGATTTTTGTTTGCAAGCCAAGACAATGATTACTTGAGGGCTTTTCCACAGAGGGGAACAGACTAAGATATTAACCTAAGCTTTGATCCACTTGTACTTTCCAAGCTAGTGCAGCACTATTACAGCTTGGGGCATTCCAGAATACAGAGTTCAATTCCAACGCTGTCTGTAAGGAGCTTGTACATTCTCCTGTGAGCACATCCGTATCCTCTGGGTGCTCCGGTTTCCTCTGGCAGTCCAAAGATGTACTGGTTAGTAGGTTAATTGGCCATTGGAAATTGTCCCGTGATTAGGCTAGGGTTAAATAGCTGGGTGATGCAGCTTGTTGTGCTGTACCTCTAAATGCATCAATAGATAGGTAGATTAATCAATCAATTGGCAAGTATTCGGAGATGGAAGTTAAGCTATGGACCAAAGATGCACACTCCATTCTCCAGGCTGGATGGCATCAGCTAACTCCATACAGAAAGGGGAACAAATTTAGGATCTCTACAGTTTATGATTCAGGGCAATTGAACAATGCCTTTACACCACAAATAAGAGAAACCCTGCAGATGCTGGAAATCCAAGCAACACACACACACAAAATGCTGGAGGAACTCAGCAGGTCAGGCAGCATCTATGGAAAAGAGTACAATTGATGGAAGGATCTTGGTCAGAAACATCAACTGTACTTTTTTCCAGAGATGCTGCCTGGCCTGCTGAATTCCTCCAGCATTTTGTGTGAGTTGCAATGCCTTCACATTTCAAGGCTTACGATTTATTTTGACCTGTAGACACATAAACTAGTTAATGGATGAACTTGTCCGGCTCTTGTTATATTACAAGCTTGTCCACTAAAATCAAATCACAAAGGACATTTTAAACATTTGCATATGATTGCTGCAGCTCTCCCCTTGACTACAAAGGAAGGAGGCATAGTTTGCATTCTTTATTGTGCTGGGTGAAAAGTCATTATGATCTTACATGGTGTATTTAGTGGGCCAGTTCATTATGGTTTCTGAATGGGCTGCCTGTACCTAATCCAATTAAGACTTTTGGAGGTCTGGAAATAAAGCAGGTATTGAAGGTGCCGACATGGGCCGTGGCCATCAATTATGCAGGCCTACATGCCAATTATTTCCTTTTGGCAACTGGATTTATTTGCTACAAATAATGAGCTGTGATTTGGAATTCCATTCCCCAAGGTTACTAAGTAATCCAAACTCTGGTTCATGGGGATTCAATTTTTATTCTCAACCACATACCTTCAAATGGCGGAACCTATACAGACCACATGTACTTTGTGCTTTGCTGGTTTTCTTGTCTCAGACATGGTTCAGTGAGCAGCACTCTTTCTGCTGAGTGCAGGCAAGAACACAACAGGGAGGGCAACATCAGCCAGGCAACGGTAGAGCAAGCCCCAATGAGAAGTAGAAATGATGACATAGGTTCACTTCTGCAACAGACAATATATGGCATGTTGCTTCTCTGGTGCCACACTACATGAAGTCACTCAGAGGACAAAGAACTTTTGGTAATTAAAAGGAGAACAGCTGGAGGTCATGGGCCTTGGGTTCCAATGACACAGGAAGGAAAGAGATTGAGATAGGTCCTGGGATCAGTGTTTCAGGAACCAAGGATGAAACCAGGGCAGCAGTCTCAGTGTTATCCACAGGGCCACCTGCAGATCTAAACTAAATACGGTTTGTGAGTGGCAAGCGCAAGTTGCCACATGGGGTTGCAATATCAAAAACAGAGACCGAGATGAACAAGGGGAAATTACAAGGTGAGAAGAGGGGCAGCCAAACGTTGTTAAAAAATTATAGTCTTGGTGAGAGAAGATTCATCAGAGGGTTGAAAGAATGATTCCTCAATGATTGGGAAATCTTAAGAGACATTAATCAGGATAAAGTCACTGGTACTCGGAAATGGATGGGTTAATCTACGATAGTGAGCACAAATTTGTTTGATTGTATCTGATGACTTGCAATCATATTTGACTAATGATTCTGAGCATATAACAGAGACAAGCTCTTGAGGGTTACCTGGATGGTGTGCAGAAAGTCTTTCAAAACATATTTGATAAACCACTTAATAAATGTCAGCAAATTACAGTTACTTATAGGTGAAGCTACTCCCAGAAGCAATGAAGGTCTGGTGACATATTTCTAAATCATAATGGTGTGTGAGTTGAGAAAGAGGCTACAGACAGTGGTGTTCCTTTGGGCCTGTTGTCTTTGTAGGTGGTAAAGATCACAAGTTGGATAGTCCCCTTAAACCGGCGTAGGTGAGTAACTGCTATAAATTACAGTCATAGTTTTGTTGATGACTTTGTTGCAAAGTTTGCAGATGATACGAAGATAGGTGGAAGGACAAGTAGTTTTCAGGAAGTAGAGAGGCTACAGGAGGACTTAGATAAATTAGGAGACAGGGCAAAGAAATGGCAGATGGAATATAGTGTCGGGAAATGTATGGTCATGGACTTCGGTAGAAGAAATGAAAAGGTTGACTATTTTCTAAATGGAGAGAAAATCCAAAAATCTGAGGTGCAAAGGGACTTGGGAAGCCTTGTGCAGGATTCTCTAAAGATTAATTTCATGATCTCTTTGTCTCTATCTCTGGAGGCAGCTTATCTACTGATGTCTATTATAAGCCCACTGACTTTCGTAGCTACTTGGACTATACCTCTTCCCACACTGTTACTTGTAAAAATTGCCATTCCATTTTGTCAATTCTCCCATCTCCGCTGCATCTGCTCTCGGCTTTCCATTCCAGAACAACTGAATGCCTTCCTTCAAAGAAAGGGGAATCCCTTCCTCCACCATCAACGCTGCCCTTAACCGCATCTCTTTCATTTCGGCATGTCTGTCTTCACCCCATCCTCCTGCTACTCCACCAGGGATAAAGTTCCTCTTGTCCTCACCTACCCCTACCAGCCTCTGCATCCAGCACATAATTCTTTGTAACTTCAGCCATCTCCAACAGGATCCCATCACCAAGCACATCTTCCCCCCCCCCCACCCCACCATTTCCTACACCTCCTCCCTCACTACCATTGAGGGCCCCATACAGTCCTTCCAGGTAAGACGACACTTCACCTGTGGGTCATCTACTGTATCTGGTGCTCCCAGTGTGGCCTGCTGCATATTGGTGAGACCTGACATAGATTGGGAAACAGCTTCTCCGAGCACCTATGCTCTGACCATCAGAAAAAATGGGATCTGCAAGTGGCCGGATATATTAATTCCACTTCCCTTTTCTATTCTGACATGTTAGTCCGTTATCTCCTCTACTATTGTGATGATGCCACACTCAGGTTGAAGGAGCAACAGCTTATATTCTGTCTGGGTAGCCTCAAACCTGATGGTATGAACATTGATTCCTCTAACTTCTGGTACTGCTTCCCTCCACTCACAATTCCCAATTCCCTCTCTCACCTTTTCTGCTTACTTGCCCATTACCTCCCTCTGGTGCTCCTCTCCCTTTTCTTTCTTCAATAGCCTTCTGTTCTGACCTCTCCTGTCAGATTCCTCCTTCTCCAGCCCTATGTCTCTTTTATGAACTTCCCAGCCCTTTAATTCTTCCCTCCAACCCTCCCCCACCTCCCGGTTTTACCTATCACCTCCTCTCCTCCCAGCTTCTAACACTGACTCCTCATCTTTTTTCCTCCAGTCCTGATGAAGGGTCTCGGCCCGAAACGCCGACTGTTTACTCTTCCATAGATGCTCAGTTCCTGCTGAGTTCCTCCAGCATTTTGTGTGTGTTGCTTGGATTTCCAACACCTGCAGATTTTCTCTTGCTTGAGGTTAATTTGCAGTTTGAGTCTATGGTCAGGAAGGCAAATGCGATGTTACCATTTGTTTCACGGTGGATTAGAATATAAAAGCAAGGATGTAATGTTGAGATTTTATATGTTGGTGAGGCCTCACTTGGAGTGTTATGAGCAGTTTTGGACCCCTTTTCTTAGAAAGGAAGTGCTGACATTGGAGAGTTCAAAGGAGGTTCATGAAAACGATTCCTGGATTGAATGACTTGTCATATGAAGAGCATTTGACGGTTCTGGGCCTATATTCACTATAATTCAGAAAACTGAGCAGTGTCCAAATTGAAACCTATCAAATGCTGAAAGGCCTTGGTGGAGTGGATGTGGAGGGGATGTTTCCTATGGTGGGAGAGTCTAGGACCAGAGGATACAGCCTCAGAATAGAGGGGTGTCCTTTTAGAATGGAGGTGAGGAGGAATTTCTTTAGCCAGAGCGTGGTGAATCTGTGGAATTCGTTGCCACAGGCTGCTTTGGAGGCCAAGTGTCTACGTATATTTAGGGCAGAGGTTGATAGATTCTTGGTTGGTTGGGGCATGACCAACCAAGCTGTCATCTGAGAGGACAGAGTCAGAGTGGTGACCTTAAGACTTTAGTTCTTCAAGGTTTCAGCGAAGAAAGGCTTCACTCAGAGAAAGCAAAGGAAAGAAAAGCCCATTATTTTCATTCTCTTCTTTATATCTGCTCAGCTAGGACAGCAGGGATGACAGGCAGGATAGTGAAGTACTCCTCTTGTGGGAAGGCAGAAAGACCCTGTGCCACTGATGACTACAACAGCGAGAAGCACATCCAGCTGTAGCTTCTAACAAACCGTGTTAAGGAGCTAGAGCTGGAGCTGGAACTGGATGAACTCTGGATCATTTGGGAGGCTGAGGGGGTGATAGATAGGACATATAGAGAAGTAGTTACACCCAAGATGCAGGACACAGAAAACTGGGTAACAGTCAGGAAGGGGAAAGGGGTTAAGGAGCCAATACAGAGTACCCCTGTGGCCAACCCCCTCAACAACAGGTATATTACTTAAGATACTCTTGGTGGGGTGGATGACCTAACGCAGGGGTCACCAATCTTTTTTGCACCGTGGACCGGTTTAATATTGACAATATTCTTGCGGACCAGCCAAAGTTGGGGGGGGGGGGGCAGGGTGTTAATCATGACAGGAATACAGCGATACTCGAAGGGGGTTCCTTATGTGCCGTCTATTCCACAATTTAGTTTTTGTGGCTATCAGCACTTGCTTCTGTCCCGCTTGCTCACGTTTTTTTCTGCACAAAAATCTCAAGGGGTTTGTCTTTAAGTGCAGGGTGCTTGGACTCAAGGTACCGAAGCAGTTTTAAGGGCTTCATTACCTCATTAGACAGCCTCTGGGCCCGAACTCCAGCTTCCTGCCTGCCCGCCGCCTTGGCCAGGTGCAGCTGGTCATGGGTGGGGTCAGAGGACAAGGTAAGGGCCGGAGGTCCCTGTGCCGGGTCTGCGGCGGTCACAGTCTGGAGAGAGCGAGCGAGGAGTACGACAGGGCGCGCGCCCGCTCCCCCTTGCAGGCAGGTAGGATCTATCGGCTGTCAAAAGTTTGGCTCGAGGGATGACCTTCAGTAGATCGCAGCGAGGTAGCTGCTCTGCTACTTATGAAACCCTGAGTCCGAATTAGGACATCTGCGAATATTTTAGCACCAGGTTCCCCACAAACATTCGGTGTGCTAAACAGGTTCAGAGGCGGCGCCCATCTGTCCGCACTCCAGGCCAGTAGCAACGGCACTTCTCACTGGCCGTGCGAGGCCAACCAGTGATCCCTGGTGCTAGGGTATCACTGCGTTTAGGCCACAGATGACCTTGCGTGTATTCAAGTTCAACAGTGGGCATGACAGGGAATGAGGACAGGTGCAGCTGACTCACATCGTTTCATATCGCCAAATCATAGCGTTTCCTCGCGGCCCGGTGGTTGGGGACCACTGACCTAACAGAGGAAAGTCGTAGTGGGTGAGTCTTTGGCACTGAGTCTGCCTCAGTAACTCAGAAGGGAAAGTGGAGGAGACGAGGCACACTGTGGCGATAGGAGATTCATAGTTAGGGGAATGAACAGGAGGTTCTGTGGGCGAGAATGAGATTCCCGAATGATATATTGCCTTTCGGGTGCCAGCACTGGGATACCTCGGATGGAGTCCTCAGCATTCTTAAGTGGGAGGGTGAACAGCCAGAAGTCATGGTCCATGTAGGTACCAGTGACATGGCTAGGATGAGTGATGAGGTTCCGCATAGAGAGTTCAGGGAATTAGGCGCTAAATTAAAGGGCAGGACCTCCGGGGTTGTGATCTCAGGATTGCTACCCATGCCACATGCTACTGAGTCCAGAACTAGGAAGATTATACAGTTTAATATGTGTCTAGGAGGGAGGGCATAAGATTTTTGGATCATTGGGCTCTCTTTCAGGGAAGGTGGAACCTATACAGAGGGGAAAGCTTGCACCTGAATTGGAGGGAGACTAATATCCTAGCGAGAAGGTTTGTTAATGCTGCACCAGAGTGGCAGAACAGTTACTGGAGAGTTTGTGGAGGCAGATGTTGGTAAGACTTCAGACAAAGTTAGGAATCAAAAGTGTGGTATGACTAATATCCTGAACTGCGTATATTTCAATGCGACAATTATTGTAGGAAAGGTGGATAATAGTGCTGAAGATGAGGTGGCTGCTTTGCAAACAGAGGCAATGTGTAGTGAGGAGGGGCTGTTGATAGGGCAAAATTACAGTCAACAGGATAACATAATGTAAGAAGTAGACAAAATCTAAAAGGGTGAATACAGGACTGATGGCGTGGCATTTGAATACGCACAGTATATGGAATAAGGTAGGTGAACTTGCAGCACATTTGCAGATTACCAGGTATGACATTGTAGGATCATGGCTAAAAGAAGATTTCAGCAAAGTTCTTAATGTCCAAGGATACACATTGTATCAAAAGGGCAGGCAGGAAGACAGAGGTGGTGGCATTGCTCTGTTGGTAAAAATGAATTCAAATCATTAGAAAGAGGTGACATAGAGTCAGAAGGCGTTGAATCATTGTGGATAGAGCTATAGAACTGTAAGGGTAAAAAGATCCTGATGGAAGTTGTATACAGACCCCAAACAGTAGTAAGGATGTGGCCTACAAATTACAATGGGAGATAAATGCATGTCAAAAGGGTAATGTTAGAATAGTCACAGGGAACTTTAATATGCAGGTAGATTGGGAAAATCTGGTTGGTGCTGATTACAGAAGGGAATTTCTAGAATGCTTACAAGATGGCTTTTTAAAGCAGCTCATGGCTGAGCCCACTAGAGGATCAGCTATTCTGGATCGGGTGTTGTGCAATGAACCAGAATTCATTAGAGAACTTAAGGTAAAAGAACCCTTTGGGGCTAGTGATCATAATATGATCAAATTCACCCTGAAATGTGAGGAGTAAGTCAGATGTATCAGTATTACAGTGGAATAAAGGGAATTACAGAGGCAATAGAGAGGAGTTGGCCAGAACTGATTGGAAAAGAACACTGGCAGGGATGACGGCAGAGCAGCAATGGCTGGAATTTCTGGAAATAATTTAGAAAGCACGGGATATATACATCACAAAGAGGAAGAATTATTCTAAAGGAAAGATGACACAACCGTGGCTAACAAGAGAAACCAAAGCCAATATAAAAGCCAAAGGAGGGTATATAATAGAGCAAAAAATTAGGGGAAAGTTAAGAGGATTGGGAATCATTTAAAAATCAACAGAAGACAACTAAAAAAGTCATTAAGAAGTTAAAGATGGAATACGAAAGTAAGCAAGCCAATAATAGTAAAGAGGATACCAAAAGTTTTTTCAGATACATAAAGTATAAAAGAGAGGCTTTACTGAGGCAGTGATAAATGTAGACAGAGTCCATGGAGACAAGGCTTACTTCTGTGATATGCTGAGCTGTGTTTCACAACTCTGCAGTTTCCTGCGGACATGGGCAGAGTATTTGCCATAACAAGCGGTGATGTATCTGAATGAGATGCCTTCTATGGTGCATCAATAAAAACTGGTTTTGGGACGAGACAGATTTATGTCTGGGTCCGACCAAATGCCGAATACTATCCTTTGCCTCTCTCCTGGCGAGACGCTTGATCCTCCTTAGATGGAGAGATGTTGCCCCGCCCACTCATGTGCAATGGCTTAACGACATTATGGCCTGCTTGGACCTCGAAAAAATTCATTATTCAGTTCTCAATTCGGATTTAAAGTTCCATAAGATCTGGGGGCCTTTTATCGAGTACTTTCATAACTTTCCTCTTGACTAGGGCTTTTTTTTCTTTTCAGTCCCTTGCTTTCAGCTCCCTTTTTTTTTCTGGTAGTAGGCATTATTATCCTCTGTTGCTAAGTGTATTTACAGTCTGGGAGTTTAACTGTCCGGACTTATACTCTCTATATTGTGTGGTGGTTGGTCTGGAATTGTTTTTTTTTCTTGTGCTGTGGGGTTTGGGGAGGACACTAAGCTCACGTCTTTAATTTAGGTGCTTTTTTGTTAAATTCTCTTCCTGTGTAGCATATTGTTATTGTATGCTTAACCTTGCTCTGTATTAATGCTCCTCATTGGGATTTGGGGTTTTTAATTTTGTAAAATGGTTTGAAAAACTAATAAAAAAATTTTTAAAAAAATTGGTGAGGGTCAAAGGGACACATAAAATTTCTTCAGCTTCCTGAGGTATGTCTTCCAATCTTGATTCCCTAACTCTGCAAACAAAGACTGCGTTAATTGACCCCATCCATGATTTCATGATTTTATATACCCCTCTCCCCCACACTGCTAACCTGTTCAAACTCTCTCCATAACTCAAGCCCTGGAGTCCTGGCAACATCCTTATAAACCTCTTCACTCTTTCCAGCTTAATGGCATCTTTCTTATAGCAGGGGCACCAAAACTGAACATAACTGACCAAAACTGAACAATATTTTTTAGAAGGCTATGATTACGGTCACAGTGAGCCAATGGCAGAAGGAATGAATATGAAGGATGGCAAATGGGATGCTAATCAAGTGGATTGCTTTGTCCTTTTGAGCTTATTGAGTATTCTTAGAACTGCACTCATCCAAACAATTGGACGGTGTTCCATCACACTCCTGACTTGTGCCTTGTAAATGGTGAAAAGGTCTGGCTTGTGTGACAGTGAGTCAATAACCACGAGAACCCAGTCCCTGACCTCCTCTCGTAGCCACAGAATTCATGCAGCTGGTCGAGTTGAGTTTCCAAAGGGACAATTTCCTGAGGAGCTGGCATTAGCACCAGTACTGCTTTTGGTAATTGTCAATGTTCTGGACTTGGACGTGTGACACACACAATTTGAAAGTCTGCATATGAGATGAAGTTCAGAAATGCAGGGAAAAACAACAAATTTCAGAGGACATCAGCCAGACTGGTGAAATGGACAGACACAAATGAGATTAAATTTACGGTTGATAAGTATGAAGAAATTAAATTGAATGGGAAGAGGTACTGTATAATTTTTACAAGAAACACAGAACATAAGGGGGATATTCACAAGTCTCTCCTGATGAATAACATGTTTTACTGGGAGGATGTTGCCCCGATTGTGGTATCCAGAAGCAGAGGTCATGAGCTCAAAATAAGGGACCAGCCATTCATAACTGAAGTAAGAAGAAATCCTCACTGCATCCTCAGTCTAACTCAACTGTACTTATAGTCCAACACACCTGTATACTCCAGCTCAGCACAACCGTAACCACAGTCTCTCACCTGTATTATCATTCTAATCCACCAGAATCCTAGTTTAAAGCAACCGTAACCACAGACCCACACATTATCATCAGCCTAATGCACTTGTATTAACACAACCAACATTTGCAATATCGGTCCAACACACCTGTATTCTCAGTCTAAGGCAACTGCATCCTCAGTTGCAGGTACCTGTAGCCCCAGACACCTTACTCAGTCTAATACTTATGGGATATGTATGCTTGACTGAGGATACACAGCCTTTAGACATGAACACCTGTATTCCAATGGACCTGAATCCTTATACAAAGGTGGAGGATGAAAAGTCAGGCAAGCAAACTGCTTTATCCTGAAGAGTGCCAAGCTCCTTGGGTGTTGTTGAAACTGCAACCATCCAGAGAAACGTAGACTATTCTAATACACTCTTGACCATTGCCTTGTAGGTGGTAGATATGCTTTGGAATGGCAGGTGGCAGGTCACTCATCACAAGGTTGCCAACCTGAGTTCTGCTCTTGCAAGTACAGTACTTATGTAGCAGTTCTAATTGAATTGCTGGTCAATGGTAATCCTGACGATGTTGATGGCAGTGGGGGAAGCGGAAGACCTTGGTGATTATAGGCCCATGTAACTGTACCCTCAAGTACATTACTGCTACTCTCCATCCAAAGCATCTGCAGCCTCAGTCGAACACACAGCTGTCCTCAGTCAAAAGCACCTCTTACACTTGTATCAAACACAAAGTACACTGCAGATGCCGTGGTCAAATCAAGACGTACAAAAAAGCTGGATGAACTCAGCAGGTCGGGCAGCATCCAGATGCTGAGTTCATCCAGCAATTTTGTACACTTGTATCAATGTGTCTGTATCCACACCTGATGCAAGAAAATCGTCTGTCTGACACTTCCTGACACACAGTCTGATGCTCTTTTGTCCATCACTCCTGGATCTCCAGCCTGATGCTCCAGGATAATTTATCCAATGTACCTGAATTCTCCAATCACTGCTTCCGGATCTGTCGTCCATTGCATCTGAATTCTCAGTTGAATGCACCTGCATCACTTGATCTGTATCGTCAGTCCAGCTCATCTTCATTCTCAGTCCAATTCCCTGCTATTTCCAGTGCAACACATCACTAGCCTCATTCAAATACAAAAGATTCCTGTCAAAGTGAGATGGCCAAGATCAACTGACTCTTCTTTTCTGCTTTTTCTCCTCTTCCGACTCTCTCAATAATTGTCCTGCTGTTGAACAACTGTGACCCCCTAGAACAGGGGTTCCCAAACTTTTAATGCCATAGATCAATACTATTAAGCAAGAACTCCGTGGATCGCCGGTGAGGAACCCCGCCCTAGAAGAAAGTTTCAAAGTGACACCAAGTACATATTTGCCTCAACAAAATTTTGGCAAATGCTTTATGCTTATGAATAGAGTCGGCCTGAAAAAGCCCCACTGCCACAAGACTCCAACCTGTATGTAAGAGCAGTGCCTTCTAAAATGCACACATCCAAAATTGAGCATCTGTCTTCTGGCTCTCAATGAACAAAAATAACCCCAAACCCTTCCATTTAGTTCAGATGATCACTGTAGTCTTTCTTTGGTCCTAACTTGGATCCAAGTAAAGACCCTCATTTGCTGGCAGTGATTAAATTACCTATAAAGGAGCACATTGGTTTCTAACAGTGACAGTGTGCTATCAGCTCAATCCGTGAGGATTGGTAACAATATTGGTTCCTTGCTGATCACTAATCAGATGGTCCTCATGTCTATGTACTTAGCCCACTACTCAACTCTCCATATGCACATTTCGGCGTGGCTAAGCGCAGCTCCAATGCTATCTATATATTTGCCAATGACACTACTTTGTTGGATCACAGATAAATGAGTCAGCTTACCAGAGCGACATAGAAACATAGAAAACCTACAACACAATACAGGCCCTTTGGCCCACAAAGTTGTGCCGAACATGTTCCTACCTTAGAAATTAATAGGCTTACCCATAGCCCTCTATTTTCCTAAGCTCCATATACCTATCCAAAAGTCTCTTAAAAGACCCTATCGTATCTGCTTCCACCACCGCTGCCAGCAGCCCATTCCACGTACTCATCACTCTCTGAGTGAAAATCTTACCCCTGATATCTCCTCTGTACCTACTCCCCAGCACCTTGAACCTGTGTCCTCTTGTGGCAGCCATTTCAGCCCTGGGAAAAAGCCTCTGACTGTCCACATGATCAATGCCTCTCATCATCTTATACACCTCTATCAGGTCAACTCTCATCCGAGGAGAAAAGGCCGAGTTCACTCAACTTATTCTCATAAGGCGTGCTCCTCAATCCAGGCAATATCCTTGTAAATCTCCTCTGCACCCTTTCTATGGCTTCCACATCCTTTCTGTAGTGAGGCGACCAGAACTGAGCACAGTACTCCAAGTGGGGTCTGACCAGGGTCCTATATAGCTGCAACATTACCTCTCGGCTCCTAAATTCAATTCCATGATTGATGAAGGCCAATACACCGTAAGCCTTCTTAACCACAGAGTCAACCTGCGAGTGTCCTATGGAGTCGGACCTCAAGATCCCTCTGATCCTCCACACTACCAAGAGTCTTACCATTAGTACTATATTCTGCCATCATATTTGACCTACCAAAATGAACCACTTCACACTTATCTGGGTTGAACCCCATCTGCCACTTCTGAGCTCAGTTTGGCATCCTATCAATGCCTCGCTGTAACTTCTGACAGCCCTCCACACTATCCACAACACCTCCACCCTTTGTGTCATCAGCAAACTTACTAACCCATTCCTCCACTTCCTCATCCAGGTCATTTATAAAAATCACTAAGAGTAAAGGTCCCAGAACAGATCCCTGAGGCATCCCACTGGTGACCGACCTCCATGCAGAATATAACCCGATATAGGTCACTTGGTTGAGTGATGCCGCAACGGCAACCTCTCACTCAGTATCAGCAAATCTAAAGAGCTGATTGCTGACTTCAGAAAGGGGAAGGAGGGCAAACATCCACCGGTCTACATTGGGAAACAGTGGTAAAGAGAGGTGGCAGCTTTCAATTCCTGGGTGTTAACATATTGGATGACCTGTACTGGATCAAGGAGATAGATGCAATCACAAGGAATGTGTCTTTACTTTCTTACGAGGTTAGAAAGGGTCAGCTTATCGCTGAACACTCTAATAAACTTCTACGATGTACTGTTGAAAGTATCTTCACTAGCTGCCTCATGGTCTAGTATGACATTTCAAATACACAGAAATGTAAGAAACAGCAGAGAGTACGGACTCAGCCCAGTACATCACAGGCACATTCCTCCACACCATCAATAGTAACTACCAATAGTGTCTGATGAGGGTAGGGCAGTGGATGTTGTCTACATAGATTTTAGTAAGGCGTTTGACAAAGTCCCTCATGGGAGGCCAATCCAGAAGATTAAGCTACAAGGGGCCCACAGTAAATTGGCTGTTTGGATTCAGAGCTGGCTTGCACATAGAAGTCCGAGGGTAGTGATTGAAGGATTTATTTGAGCTGGAGGTCTGTAATTAGTGATGTTCCAAAGGGATTTGTGCTGGGACCTCTGCTGTCTGTAATGTATACAGTATAAATGCCCTGAATGGAAAATGTAGATGGGTGGGTTAGTAAGTCTGCAGATCTTACCAAGATTGGTGGAGCTGTGGATAGTGCAGAAGACTGGGAAAGAATACGGCACAATGTAGATTAGATGCAGATATGGGCAGAGAAATGGCAAATGGAGTTTAACCCAGATAAACGTGAGGTGCTGCGCCTACACAGGGCAAATGCAAGGATCCACTACACTGTTAAGGGCAAGATCCTTAAAAGTGTTGCCGAGCAGAGAGATCTTGAGATCCATGTTCGTGGCTCCTTGAAAGTGGCTACAAAGGTTCATAGTAGTTAAGAAGGCTTATAGAATATTTGCTTTTATTAGTCGAGGCACTGAATTCAAAAGTCAAGAGGTTATGTTGCAACTTTATAAAACTCTGGTGAGGCCACATCTGGAGTATTGCGTACAGTTCTGGTTGCTCTGTAGGAAGGATGTTGAGGCTTTGGAGAGGGTGCAGAAGAGGTTTTACCAGGATGCTGCCTGGTCGAGAGGGCATGTGCTGTCACTGGAGGCTGGACAAACTTGGGTTGTTTTCTCTGGAGTGGTGGAGGCTGAAGAGAGATCCGATAGAGGTTTGTAAGATTATGAGAGGCATAGATAGAGTGGACAGAGAGTATCTGTTTCCCAGGGCTGAAGAGTCTTATACCAGGGTACGTACAATGAAGATGAGAAGAGGTAGGTTCAAGGGGGTTGTAAGGGGTAAGTCGTAGATGCCTGCAATGTGCTGCCTGGTATGGTGGTAGAGGTAAATACATTAGAGGCTTTTGGAAGATGTTTGCATACGCCTATGGATGTAAGGAGGATGAAGAGATATAGACAGGGTGCAGGTAGGGCAGATTGGCGTTTGGGTGTTTCTTAGCTGGCTCGGCACAATACTGTGAGGTGAATGGCCTGTTCCTGTGCTGTTTTCTTCTATGTACAGGAGGCGCTGTCTCAAGATGGCAACATAAGATACAGGAGCGGAACTAGGCACTTCACCCATCGAGTCTGCTCCGCCATTTCATCATGGATAATCCATTTCCATCTCAGCCCCATTCTGCTACCTTCTTCCTTAAGAATCTATCGACCTCTACCTTAAATATATCCAATCACTTGGCCTCTACAGCTGCCTGTAGTAATGAATTCCACAGATTCACCACTCTCTGGCTAAAGAAATTCCTCCTCACCTCCATTCTACATCCATTTCCCTCTACTCTGAGGTTGTGTCCTCTGGTTTTAGACTCCTCCACCATAGGAAAAGTCCCCTGTACATCCACCCTGTTCAAGGCTTTCAACAGTCAATAGGTTTTCATGAGATCCCCCTCATTCTTCTGAATTCCAGTGACTATAGGCCCAGAACTATCAAAGGTTCCTCATATGATAGCCTTTCAATCCCAGAATCAGGTTCATGAACCTCCTTTGAACCCTCTTCAATGTCAGCACATCTTTTGAGGTAAGAGCCCCAAAACTGCTCATAAAGCCTCAATATTACATCCTTGCTTTTATATTGACATGAAATGAATGCTAACTTGCATTTGTCTTCCTCACCACCAAGTCAACCTGCAAATTAATCCTGCACAAGGACTCCCAAGTTCCTTTGCACCTCAGATTTTGGAATTTTCGCTCCATTTAGAGAATATTCTTTGCTTTTATTTCTTCTATCAAAATGCATGGCCATGCATTTCCTCACATTGTATTCCATCTGCCACTTCTTTGCCTATTCTCCTAATTTATCCAAGTCCTTCTGTAGCCTCTCTGCTTCATCAACACTATCTGCCCCTTCACCTATCTTCAAATCGCCCACAAACTTAGCCACAAACCATCAGTTACATCATCCAAATAACTGCATATAACATAACATAAAAAGAAGCGGTACCAACACAGACCTCTATGGAACACCACTAGTTACCAGCAGCCAAGCAGAAGAGCTTCCCTTATTCTCACTCTTGACAATCAGCCGCTGTTTTATCTATACTAGTATCTTTCCTGTAATGGGCTCTTAACTTGTTAAGCAGCCTTATGTGTGGCACCTTGTCAAAGAAGGCCTTCTGAAAATCCAAATAAACAACATCCACTGATTCCCCTTTGTCAATCCTGCTTGTTATTTCTTCAAAGAATTCCATCTGATTTGTCAGACAAGATTTTCCCTTAGGAAATCATGCTGACTCTGGCTTATTTTATCATGTGGCTCCAAGGACCCTGAAACCACATCCTTAAAAATTGATGCCAACATCTTCCAACACACTGAGGTCAAACTAACTGGCCTATAATTTTCTTTCTTCTGGCATTCTCCCTTCCTGAAGAGTGGAGTGACATTTGCATTCTTCCAGTCCTCCAGAACTATGCCAGAATCCATTGATTCATGAAAGATCATTGCTAATGCCACCGCAATCTCTTCAGACAGCTCTTTCAGAACCCTGGGGTGTACAACATTTGGTCCAGGTGACTTATCTACCTTCAGTCCTTTCATCTTCCTAAGGACTTTCTCACTAGTAACGGCAACTTTACTCACTTCTATCCTCGATGCTCCTGAACTTTCGACATACCGCTAGTGTCTTTTACAGTGAAGACTGTTGCAAAATACTTATTCAGATCATCCACCACTTCCTTATCCCCCATTACTACCACTCCAGCATCATTTTCCAGTGCTCTGATATCTACTCACATCTCTCTTTTACACTTTTTATATCTGAAGAAGCTTTTGGTATCCTCGTTAATATTATTGACTAGCTTACCTTCATATTCCATCTTTCCCTTCTTTATGACTTTTTTAGTTGCCTTCTGTTAGAAACGTAGAAACATAGAAAACATACAGCACAATACAGGCCCTTTGGCTCACAAAGCTCTGCTGAACATGTCCCTACTTTAGCACTACCTAGGCTTTACCCATAGCCCTCTATTTTTCTAAGCTCCATGTAGCCACCCAGGAGTCTCTTAAAAGACTCTATCATTTCCGCCTCCACCACTGCCAGCAGCAGCCCATTCCACGCACTCACCACTCTCTGTGTAAAAAGTTAACCCCGACATCTCCTCTGTACATACTTCCAAGCACCTTAAAACTAGGCCCTCTCATGCTAGCCATTTCAGCCCTGGGGGAAAGCCTCTGACAATCCACACGATCAATGCCTCTCATCATCTTATACACCTCTATCAGATCACCACTCATCCTCTGTCGCTCCAAGGAGAAAAGGCCGAGTTCACTCAACCCATTCTCATAAGGCATACTCCCCAATCCAGGCAACATCCTTGTAAATCTCCTCTGCACCATTTCTATGGTTTCCACGTCCTTCCTGTAGTGAGGCAACCAGAATGAAGCACAGTTCTCCAAGTGGGGTCTGACCAGGGTCTTATATAGCTGCAACATTACCTCTCAGCACTTAAACTCAGTCCCACGATTGATGAAGGCCAATGCATCGTATGCCTTCTTAACCACAGAGTCAAACTGCGTAGCAGCTTTGAGTGTCCTGTGCCCAGTTTTGCATCCTATCAATGTCCCATTGTAACCTCTGACAGCCCTCCACACTATCCACAACACCCCCAACCTTTGTGTCATCAGCAAATTTACTAACCCATCCCTCCACTTCCTCATCCAGGTCATTTATAAAAATCACAAACAGTCGGTGTCCCAGAAAAGATCCCTGAGACACACCACTGGTCACCGACCTCCATGCAGAATATGACCCGTCTACAACCACACTTTGCCTTCTGTGGGCAAGCCAGTTCTGGATCCACAAAGCAATGTACCCTTGGATCCTATACCTCCTTACTTTCTCAATAAGCCTTGCATGGGGTACCTTATCAAATGCCTTGCTGAAATCCATATACACTACATCTACTGCTCTACCTTCATCAATGTGTTTAGTCACATCCTCAAAAAATTCAATCAGGCTCGTAAGGCACGACCTGCCTTTGACAAAGCCATGCTGACTATTCCTAATCACATAATGCCTCTCCAAATGTTCATAAATTCTGTTTCTCAGGATCTTGTCCATCAACTTACCAACCACTGAAGTAAGTCTCACTGGTCTATAATTTCCTGGGCTATCCCTACTCCCTTTCTTGAATAAGGGAATAACATCTGCAACCCTCCAATCCTCTGGAACCTCTCCCGTCTTCAATTGATGATGCAAAGATCATTGCCAGAGGCTCAGCAATCTCCTCCCTCACCTCCCACATTAGCCTAGGGTACATCCCATCCGGTCCCGGTGACTTATGCAACTTGATGCTTTCCAAAAGCTCCAGCACATCCTCTTCCTTAATATCTACATGCTCAAACTTTTCAGTCCGCTGCAAGTCATGCATACAATCGCCAAGATCCTTTACTACAGTGAATACTGAAGCAAAGTATTCATTAAGTACCTCTGCTATTTTCCTCCGGTTCCATACACACTTTTCCGCTGTTACACTTGATTGGTCCTATTCTCTCATATCTTATCCTCTTGCTCTTCACATACTTGTAGAATGCCTTGGTGCCCCTGCACCATCCAAGTCTCTGTAATGGCCACAACATTATTGCTCCAAGTGCTGATCCATGCTCAAAGCTCATCCGCTTTACTCAAAACACTCCTCGCATCAAAATAGACACAACTCAAACCATCAGTCTGAGCAAGCCCCTTCTCTATCACCTGCCTATCCTCCCTTTCGCACTGTCTCCAAGCTTTCTGTATTTGTGAGGCAACCACCCTTTCCTCCATTATTTCAGTTTGGTTCCCACCCCCCAGCAATTCTAGTTTAAACTCTCCCCAACAGCTTTAGCAAACCTACCCACCAGGATATTGGTCCCCCTCGGATTCAAGTGCAACCCATCCTATCTGTACAGGTCACACCTGCCCCAAAAGAGGTCCCAATGATCCAGAAATCTGAACCCCTGTATCCTGCTCCAATCCCTCAGCCACACATTTATCCTCCACCTCATTCTATTCCTATACTCACTGTCACGTGGCACAGGCAGTAATCCCGAGATTACTGCCTTTGAGGTCCTGCTTCTCAACTTCTTTCCTAATGCTCTGTAGTCTGTTTTCAGGTGCTCCTCCCTTTTCCTACCTATGTCATTGGTATCGATATGAACCATGACCTCTGGCTGTTCTCCTTCCCACTTCAAGATATTGTGGACATGATCAGAAACATCGCGGACCCTGGCACCTGGGAGGCAAACTACCATCCGCATTTCTTTCCTGTGTCCACAAAATCGCCTGTCTGACCCCCAACTATAAAGACTCCTATCACTGCTGCCATTCTCTTCCTTTCCCTGCCCTTCTGAATCACAGGGCCAGAATCTGTGCCAGAGGTGCAACCACTGTTTCTTCGCCCAAGTAGGCCGTCTCCCCCAACAGTACTCAAGCAGGAGTACTTAATGTTAAGGGGTACAGCCATTGGGGTACTCTCTAGCATCTGCCTCTTGCCCTTCCCTCTCCTGACTGTTATCCACTTCACTGTCTCCCGAGGCTCCGGTTTGACTACCTGCCTGTAACTCCTCTCTATCAGCTCCTCACATTCCCTGACCAGACAAAGGTCATTGAGCTGTGGCTCCAATTCCCTAATGGGGTCTCTAAGGAGCTGCAGCTCGATGCACCTGGTGCAGATGTGGTCATCCGGGAGGCTAGGAGTCTCCAGGACCTCCCACAATTGACACCGAGCACAGAAAACCAGCCTCACACACATACTTAGTCTATTTGCTAAACAGATAACCTATCTCGCCTCGACCCTTTATCGCCGAAGCCCGTTGAGCCAAAGCCTTCCAACTCTGTCTCCCTCGACTCTGACCCCTGCTCTGTAAATCTGTCTTCTTTTTAAACTCTTCCTGCTGTTCTCACTGGCCAATCTCCACGCACTTGCGCAGTCGTGCCCCGTTCGTACCACTGTTGTTTTTTAAAAGCTTTCCATTCCTCCAACTTTCCAATAATTTTTGCTCTATTATATCTCTGACTGGCTTTTATCCTCCGTGACCTGGATTAACACATTGATGTCATGTGGGGGCTTGTGTGCTTCAAGGTCTTCAACAGGCGGTGACAATTCAGGGCCACCCATGTTGGAACAGCTGTGGATAAGATGCCAGACGAAGATCGACCCAACCTTGGCTCCCGAACGGACAGACTCACGTCTCCCACTCCCGGGCCACACTTCAATTAGAAGTGTGAATGGCATAGGAAGCAACAACAACTGGTTTTTATGTTGGCCTTGACTTATTTTGTCAGCCACAATTGCACCATCCCACCTTTAGAATACTTCTTTTTCCTTAGGATGTATCTATCCTGTGCCTTTTGAATTGCTTCCAGAAAGTCCAGCCATTGCTGCTCTGCCATCATCACTGTTAGTATATCCTTCCAACAAACTTTTGCCAGCTCCTTTCTCATGCCCATGTAATTCCCTTTACTCCACTGTAAAACCGATACATCTGATTTTAGCAGTTCAATCTCAAATTGCAAGGTTAATTGTTTCATATTATGATCACTATCTCCGACAGGTTCCTTTACCTTAAAATCATTTCCAGGTCATTACACAACACGCAATACTGAATAGCTGATCCCCTAGTGGGTTTAACCATGAGCTGCTCTAAAAAGCCATCTCATAGGCATTCCGCAAATCCTACCCCCCCCCCCTCCCCACCCCACCCCCGGCATCCAGAACCAACCTGATTTTCCCAATTTACCTGCATATTGAAATACCCCGTGCCTATTGTAACATTGCCATTTTGACATGCATTTTCTATCTCCTGTTGTAATTTGTAGAACACATCTTTGCACTGTTACAAAGTTTCATCGGGGCCTTTTTACCCTTTCAGTTTCTTAGCTCTACCCACAATTCTACACCTTCCAATCCTTTGTCACCTCTTTTTTATGATCTGATTTTATTTTTTTTAGCAACAGAGCCACCCTTTTGATTCTACCTGCCTGTCCTTTTGATACAATGCGATTCCTTGACTATAAACTCTCAGCCTACAATGTCAAACACGCCAATCTGTACTGTGCTACAAGTTCATTTACCTTATGCGTGCATTCAAATATAATGTCTTCAGTCATCACCCTTTTTGATTTGGTCCCCCTTTTCACACATTGCAACTCATCCATTTGACTACAATTTTACCCTACCATCAGCCTCTCCTTGCTAGCAATCTCACTATACACTGCCTCTGCCTGTAAACCAACTACCCCATCTTCAGCCCTATCACTGCACTTCCTATCCCCCACCAAATGAGTTTAAACCCTCCTGAACAGCTCTAGCAAACCTGTCCACAAGGTTATTGGTCCCACTCAGATTCAGGTGCAACCTATTCCTTTTGTACAGGTTATACCTTCCCCAGAAGAGATCCCAATGATCATAAATCTGAACCCCTGTCCCCTGCACCAGTTCCTCAGCCACACATTCATCTGCCAAGTCATCCTACTCTTACCCTCAATGGCACTCGGTGCAGGCAGCAAATCAGAAATTGCTACCCCGGCAGTCCTGCTTTTCAGCTTTCTACATAGATCCCTAAAATCTCTCTTCAGGACCTCCTCACCTTTCCTACCTATGCCACTGGTTCCAATATGTACCAAGACTTCGAGCTGTTCCTTCTCCTCCTTTAGAATGTCATGGACCCGATCCAAGACATCCCTGATTCTGGCACCTAGGAGGCAACATGTCACCCATGTCTCTATCGCGTCCACAGAATCTAGTCTCTATTCCTCTAACTATGCAACATCTACCATCAAAGATCCCCACCGTCCAGACCACATCTTCTTGAAGCTACCATCTAGCAGAAGGTACTGAAGCCTGAAGTCCCACAACACCAGGTTCAAAAAGAGCTACTTCTCTTCAACTATCAAATTCATGAACCAGCCAGCAAAAACATTGTGAGCACTTTGCACTTAAAATAGACTTTTCTTTTTCTGTTCTAATATGTTTTTGTGTTAAAAATCTGTGCATAATTTGTTTTTCTTGTGAATGCTGCTTGTACGATGCTCTGTACTTGTAATGCTGCAAGTTTTTCATTGTACCCGTACTTGTGCATATGATAATAAACTCGACTTTGACTTCAATTTTTCCAGTTCTGGAATGGCCTTGAGAATCTGATTAAGCTCCAGTTCACACTCCCCTGAGCACTGCCCAAGTCCAGCCCAGTCTGCACATTTTGCACAGCAGCCAAACTTTCTTTTTGTTACTTTGCTGCCTCACTTCAGAGAAGGTGAAGGCCATTCCCTCCCACCAGGAGAATAAAGAAAGGAAAGAGCTTGCATGCACTCGGGTGAATTGGTAAACAGCCCTTTCCCACAGGCCCCTGCAGAGGAAGTGCTTTCTTTCACAATGGAGGGAGCTGATCTCAGCAAAGGAAAGTCATCCACGAGATGCATTCTGTCCTTTATGGTTAATTACCCAGTGGGAATGTCATATTGTAGATATAGGTAAATTAATCTATTATTGTCACATTTACCAAGATATAGAGAAAAACTTTGCCTTTGTATGGCATCATAGAGATAATTTATTCTAACAGCTCATCAAGGTAGTACAAGGGAAAACAATACAGGAATCCAGAATAAAGTGTTACAGTTACAGGAAAAGTGCAATGCAGGCAAACCTTAAGGCCAAGGCCATTGTGGGGTTAAGACTATCTTATCGTACTAGGTTTTGTTCAGTAGTTCTGTAACAGTGGCAGTGAAGCCTTGAGCCTGCTGGAACATGTGCTAAAGCTTTTTCATCCTCCACATGATGGGGGGTGGGGCAGGGAGAAGAAGAGAGAATGTCTGTGGTGGGGGACATCTTTGATTAAGCTGGCTGCTTAGCTAAGATAGCAGAAATGTGTTCTAAACAACAGAAGCTGAAATTCCACCCTCAGTGCCAATTCAAGTTCAATTTTCTCTTTAACCAACTTTGTAACAAGAATGGATCCAAACAATTCAATAACCTCTGACTCTGCTCAAGTCTCTATCCCACACAACGTGGTTGACAGTGGTACTATTACCATCTCAGAATGATATGATTTGGGCCATTTATGTCAGCCTTGCCCACATCCTGAGAACAAACAGAAAAATTAGAAGATTATCATCAACAAAACAATACGATGCGAAGTTGTTGCTGGGTAGCTGTGATTAATGAGCCACAGCTGAGAAAACTCGAGTCTCGAAACTTAGTCCAGCATCTTATTTTAGGGAACAAAAGGAGGGAAAGTTTCACTTTGGTTCTTCTATATCTCCCTGTTTTTTGTAACTGTTTTCAGCAATTAAACCTGATGTATGCAGTATAAAATCAGACACAACCAAAGTCAACACTGAAGAGAGAGTGGGTCATTTCAGGAGAGGAGACGCAATGAGAAAATACCGAAGACAGCTTCAAATAAAACCATTCTGTTTGGAATAAGCAGCTACCAAGGAAATACGCATAATTCAAATGGACAGCTGAATGTTGGTAAGGCCACATTTGGAATACTACATACTGTTCTAATCACCATGCTCTCGGAAAGATGTCATTAAGCTTGGGAGGGCACAAAAAAAGATCTATGGATGTTATCAGGACTGAAGTGCTTGAATTATAAGGAGGCTAGATAGACTGATACTGCTTTCCCTGGAGGCTGAGGGGTGAATTCAATGAGTTTTATAAAATCATAACGGGCACAGGTAAGGTGAATAGTCAGTCTTTTCCGAAGGTTTGGGATGTCAGAGGACTTAGGTGTAAGGTGAGAGGGAAAGGTTTGAAAAGAACTTTGGACAAGTCTTTCACACATGTGACGGTGTGTTAATGGACCAAGTTGCCAGAGGAAATGTTTGAGGAAGGTACAATTACAACCTTTAAAAGACACTCAGACAAGTAATGGATAGGAGAGGCTTAAATATTGGTAATACAGACAACTGGGAGCAGCTCAGTTAGGCAACTTGGTCACAATGGGCATTATGGGCTGAGGGGCCAGTTTGCATGCTTTATAGCTCTATTACTCTATCACTCTAAAATTCTGACAGAACTACATATCAGAGTTTGAGACCGTGTCCATACATTGAATAATTTTTGCATTTCAATGGAATTTTGTGTCCAGACACAAAGTGAAGCAGCCATGCATGCATGGAACACTGAATCACTTTAGTAAAACCACTGATCAGACAACAGGAAACCTAGTTATTTTACACTGCTATTACTTAACAAAGCTTTGGGAACATGACTGCTAATCAGCTGCCAGATGATCCTTAAAAATCCACACTTAGTTTTTTCTCTTAAAGATCATGAGCTAGACGTTTGCCTTAGACAGTGGCACAAAATAAGACAATATGGATCATTTGCTGACTATACTCAAGCAATGACATTAACTTTTAGGTGCTGTGTGTCGTGGGCAGCCAATCCATGATCACCTGGATTTGCTATGTTGGCATTCACAAGTCAGGGCAATGAGTATAGAAGTTGGGAAATCATTGTACGTTTGTACAAGATGCTGGTGAGCTGCATTTGGAGTACTGTGCAAACACGAGGAAATCTGCAGATGCTGGAAATTCAAGCAACACACACAAAATGCTGGTGGAACGCAGCAGGTCAGGCAGCATCTATAGGGAGAAGTGCTGTCGACTAGTCCTGACGAAGGGTCTCGGCCCAAAACGTCGACAGCACTTCTCCCTATAGATGCTGCCTGACCTGCTGTGTTCCACCAGCATTTTGGAGTATTGTGTTTAGTTTTGGTCACCCTGTTATCAGAAAGATGTTGTTGAACTGGAAAGAGTGCAGAAAAGTCCCGATGAAGGGTGTTGGCTTGAAACATTGACTGTTTATGCCTCTCCACAGATGCTGCCTGACCTGCTGAGTTCCTTCAGCACCTTGTGTGTGTTACGCAGAACAGATTTACAAGGATGTTGAGGGACTATGTTATAGGGAGCTATAACTTTATTCCTTAGAGCAGGGGAAACTGAGAGGTGATCAAATGTTGGTAAATGGGACTAGCTTGGATGGCGCATCTAGTTGGCATGGACCAGTCGAACCCAAGGACCTGTTCCATGCTAACAAAAAATCTATGACTGGTTTTGCAACATTGTCCAAAGAATCTCCTCCCTTTGCAAATCCTTTCTCATCTATGATCATGCACAAGCCACAACACATTTCACCAGATTCTCTCAATAACTTACAGTCCTATGGACTCTTTAACATAGCGAAACAACTTTAAGTGTTTCAGGATTAAATGCAACATATCAAAACCCAATAATCTGACAGTTTTAGGACTTGGTGATAGCTGGACTACTATTAATATCCAAACCACTCTTACATTTTACTTGCTTTCATAAGTTACACATTGGTATAATACATCTTTCAGTGAACCCGGTGAGTTTAAAGGGAGTGGGGAATATACAAGCATTCCAGACCCTGGCTATAACTTCAAACCTATCCACGTTCCTGACTTCCAGTGTTCCAGACCCCAGCTGTGGCTCCAGTCACCACATATCTAGCCCACTGTCTGGATCTGAACCTGGATGCTTCTTCAATCCCTGGCCTGACTACAAAAACTTGCTTCCACTCAGGATCTCAGCTCATATCCCAGACTAGTGAGTGAGCTGGATACTGCACCATCAGAATTTCTGAATAATTGTATGGTGGTTTCTTGGAGTTTTACTACACCAAGATTATTGCCTGATAGATGTAGGTTTTAAATACTGTTTAAATGATACAAACAGGTCTTAAAAGGAAATTCCAAGGATTAGGTTCTTGGCATACTGTATGATGGCTCAGTTGCCAACAATTAAGTAATTCAGTCCAAGAATGAGGAGCAAGAAGCCTGAAGTTGAGAAACATATACATCTCATGCAAATTGTAATCTGGACAGGATTACAGAGAGAAGGAGAAGCAACAGTGTGAAGGGAGTTGAAAACAAGGTTAAGGAAGATGTTATCAAACCTGAAGGACAGGAAAACTTGGGAATAATGGTTTTGAAGCAAGGAAGAACGTGCTGAACTAATCAAGACTAGAAGCAGAAAAAGCATGGTGAGTGTTTCAGCTGCAAATGAGCAGAGGTAAGGAAGTAACTAGCAACAATTAGAAGACAGAAGAGGCAGTTCTGCTAATGGCATAGATCTCTGGTCTGTTTGTTACAGGAGCAACAAACAATTCCAGGAAGTGCAAGCTCTGGTGTTTCCAGCAAGGTTACAGATTCAGATAGCTTTCTAGGAAGAGGGATGGAATTGGAATCAGGGGTATAGAAGTTGTTGTGTGAACCAAAGACAGAGGCTCGACTGTAGAATTTCTACTCAATGTACTCCCGGAGTTAGGCAATATGTAAGTAGATTCCTTGGTCCAAATATTCCACGCCAAGTATCAAAAAATCCTTTAAACTAATCCCATTTTATTATCCCCGCATACCCATTGGCTCCCCAAGGATCAACCACATTAATGGCAATTTACAGTGGCCAATTATCCTAGCAACCCTTTGGGATGAATGAGGAAATTGAAGCATCCAGGCAAACCCATACAGTCACAGGGATAATGTGCAAACTCTACTCAAGACAGCACTAGAGGTCAGGATTGAACCCTATTGAGGTTTTTTTCCCAATTGGTTTTATGTTTTGGAGTTACAAAACGTAAGAAAAGATCATTCCTGTGGGAATGACATTCATAACAGTGAAATACAACCAACAACCCACATTGGACTTGTATGTGGTAGAAACAGGAGGGCCAGCATTGTGGGACCATGATTGGCTGAGACAATTACAACTTGATTGGAGATCAATCCACCATTTGCATGCCACATCTCATGAAATACTGGCAACTGAAAGCGAATTACAAAAGATACAGGATGATGCCACAGGAGTGTTCAAGGATGGCATTGGAAAACTCAAACATATAAAGGGTAAAATTGTATTAAATGAAAATACCACACCCAAGTTTAGCAAATCCCGTCTATTCCTTGTACCATCCATGACAAAGTAGCCAGTGAGCTAGATCGCATGGAGGCTGAAGGAATTCTTTCCAATCTTGAGTGGAGCCCATGGGTGATGCCAGCAGACTCAGTAGCCAAAAAAAAAGGGTCTATTAGGATCTGTAGGGATTTTAAGGTCACCATCAATCCAGTACTGAAAGTAGATCAATACTCTCTGCCTAGGATAGAAGGTATCCTTGCAAACCTTTCTACAGGGAAACACTTCAGCAAAGTGGACTTAGCTGAGCCCTACCTACAGATGGAGATGGAAGAAGAATCCAAAGTGTTTTTCACCATAGATAATCACAAAAATGCTTATAAAAATGCTTATTTTTGCAGTAGCATCTGCACTTGCACTTTGGCAGAAAGCTATGGACCAGGTGGTGCAAGGCTTCCCAGTTGTTCAGTGTTACCTGGATGATGTCATTGTTACTGATAAGGATAAGAAGGAACATCTCCAAAATCTCAAGACAGTGTTAGAAAGATTAGAAGTTTATGAACTCAGAACATGGTGCATGGTGAATTCATTAAACCAAGTATCACTTACTGTGGTCAAATCATTGGTGCACAAGAATTACACAAGTGTGCTGAGAAAATTCAAGCAGTGGTGGATGCCCCAAGGCCAAAGGCCATGTCATAGTTGTGGTCCTTTTTAGAATTTGTCAATTGATATAACAGGTTCCTGCCAAACCCGGCTACTGTACTCATCACCCTTGACCTTATTACTACAGATCTGAAAGAAATGGCAATATGAGGTGGCTTTACAAAAGACAGAGGAAATGGTGATGTCAGACGCTGTATCGACACATTATGATCACATATCGTCCAGTGAAGCTTGCCTGTGACACCTTGTCTTATGGTATAGGTGCAGTCATATCACATGTTATGAGTGATGGAAGTGAATGCCCCCGTAGTTTTTGCATCACTGCTGCAGAGAAAAATTATGCACAGATTGACGGAGTCTCGTTTGGGGAGTAAACATTTTCAACCAGTATCTGTATGGGTGTGAGCTTACTCTCATTACTGATCATCAATGATTAGTGTCCATTTTCAATCCACAGAAGGGTGTTACACTAAGAGCAGCAGCATGAATACAGGGGTGGGCTCTGTTTCCTGGAGAACACAATTACAAAATCGAATTCAAGAGAACAACTTATCATGGAAATGTAGACGGATTGTCCTGTTTACCCTTGGAAAAGGAAATTCCTGAAAGATTTACAGAAGAAGACACTCTTCTTGACGTATTCCCCCTAAAACAAATCAAAGGTCTCCATGTTACAGCAGAGATGATCCAAAACGAAAGAGAAAAGACCCCACACTGTCTCAGTTCTACATGGCCACCCAAAATGGCTAGAATGTGCAGAGAAAATTGCAGTTCCCCTACTGTTACCAGCACCAGAATGAACTTGTTCTTGATGGGGTTGCTTTATAAGGGGATTGAGAGTTCTTGTACCATCCAAGCTGAGAGTTAAAGTGTTGGAGGAGCTACATGTCGGTCATCTAGGTGTGATCACAATGAAAGCATTAGCTCAAAGCTTTGTCTGGTGGCTTGGGATAAATCAGCAGATAGTACAGCTTGCCATGGACTGTTCAGGATGCCAACTCATTCAGAAGAAAGGTATCCAGAGCTGTCAGAATCACTTACTTCAGTCCCAGAGTCAAGTCCTACAAACACCATGGAGGGGGCTGCAGAGCCTCAGATTGTTTCGCAGCCACGTCTCACCTGCCAAACAGAGTGGCCCCCCCCTCCCCACCCATTAGGAAAGGTGTTATCCCACAAGAGTACGAAATCCTCCACAGCGATTAAATCTTTAGACCTGAATGGGAAAATTTAAAAATTGCTATGCTGTGGATGTCTATATAGTATACTATATTTGTAGTTGAGATACATTATATATTAAGTTGGAGTTTATAGCTAAGTGGGAGGGTTGTTGTGTATTTATTATTTCAGTAATATTTGAGCAATAATGTGAACATATTATTTGAGTAAGCATTTTTTCCTGTTTATATGATTCATGAGTTGTTATATGTAAAAGTATGTGAATGGAATAAGTCATTACATCACCACTCAGTTGTGTACCTCACTAAAGAAGAGGAAAGAAAAAAACTAAGTCAACACATTTCCTGGCTCTTGTGTTATTTCTTTCAATTACCGGTAGCTTTATGTTTTGGAGTTACAAAACATACCAGGTATGTGAGGAAAATTGGTTATAGGGAAAATTAGGGAAGAAATGGGATTGCCCTGTGAGCTAGCATTGAATTGAATGGCTGATTGGCCTTATCTTTTGTAAGTAAACATGGAAATCTTTTACTTTGCATTTCCTGGGTGTCTGCTACTTGAGAAAATTAACAACTATAATTAAAGAACTCTCAACGATATTCCAAAGATCTCTTCATTAACATGTGATGCAAATTTCTGTTCCTTATATCATCCCATTCACCCACTGTGTTCACTTAATCAATACCTGATTTCAAACTTGCATACGACTTTGTCTTTCTCTGTCCGTGTATTTTTTCCTGTGCTAAAACCCAAATAAATCTCTCTCCTCCCACAAGTCCGGTCTCCAACATATTCCCAGTTTTAATAACCCTACTCTTTCAGTTGTGCCTTCAGTTTCCTCGGCCTGAAACTCTGAAATTCCAGCACTAGAAATCTTCTCCGCCTTTTTCCTTCTTTGAGAAACATCTACTGTATAATATGACTCTTTGAACATCCTTTTGGCTATCTGTCCCAACAATTTATTGCATTTCAAATTTTCTTTAAGACTGCTTCTGCTAAACATTTTATGTGCTCTACTACATTAAAAATATTGTATAAATGTAAGTTGCTGTTGTTTCATTGGTGCATGCCTTACTATGTTGGCAGGAGTCAGGGCTTTAAGCTTTTGCTCTTGGTAGGATCATCCATGCCAAACAGGTCAAAGGGTAAGAGGCCAGACTAAGAGTAGTCCACTGGACTTCCAGTTTCGGGGTGGGGGGGGGGGGGTTCAGCTCAGGGTTAACAACCCTGACTGGTCAAAAAAAAAATTGTTACAGAAATAGTAATGAAGAGTCCTTCTGTATCGGTGTGCAACACTATGGATAGACAAAGATGGAGGACCTCCATTGCTACCCTAATCACCAGTGGCATAACGGGCAGTAATTAACTAGATAGGCACTCAGCTAGGGAAGGCATAGAAGGATAGAAGACACAATGCTAGAGGAAGGATAGGGTCCTAATGCAGGCAAATGGTTAGCATGGCTGTGTTGGGCTGAAGGGTCCATTTCTGTGCCTATTGACTATGACCAATTGTGGATGTCTCATGCCATCAGAATGATAGGAGCACTCTCACCTTTGATTTAGAAAATTGTAACTGCATATAGTTAACTCCTCCCTTATTGAACCAAGATACACCCAGAGCTCACTTTATCAGACAGCAGGTAACTAATAAAGTAGCCACTAAGTGAATTTCTGTATGTTTGTGGTTTCTGCTGCTGTCACTTATTCATTTCACTGTTTGATGTGTTGTGTGCTCAGAGATGCTTTTCCGCACACCACTGTTGTAATGCGTGGTTATATGAGTTACTTTCAGCTTCCTGTCAGCTTGAACTAGTCTGACCATTCTCCTTTGACCTTTCTCATTAATAAGGCATTTTCACCCACAGAACTCCAGCACATTGGATGTTGATTTTTTTTTGTTTTGTTTTTTTCACTATTCTCTGTAAATCCTAGAGGCTTGTGCACAAAAAATTCAGGAGATCAGCAGGTTCTGAGATACTCAAACCACCTCATCTGGCACCAACAATTCCACAGTAAAAGCCACTTAGATCACATTTCTTCCCCATTCTGACGTTTAGTTTGAATGACAACTGAATCTCTTGACCACATCTGCATGCTTTTATTCCTCGAGTTGCTGACACATGATTGGCTGATTAGATATTTGCATTATTGAGCAGGTATACAGGTGTATCTAATGAAATGGACACTGAGTGTAGGACCTTGCTGGTTTAAGCAGCTCAATTGATAATCAGCTGACTCAACTACCTCCGTTGCTTCCTGCGGCTTGGTGGTAACATGCTCTTCAAAGGACCACACCCTACAGACTTGAATGTGCCATCTAGGAAGGTACACAGAGTGATTGGAGAAAAAGGCGGTATTGATGAAATGGCTGACTCAGACTGGGAAATAATACCCAAGGACAGGTAGAGGAGAATGGAGGAGGAAGTAGCCTCGAGTATTTTGCAGTGCAGCAGAGTGTGGGTATGCTATCATTAAAGGTCAGGATGAGGTTGTGTAAAATGATACAGCTGGCAAGTAGAAAGGATAAATATCAAAGACAGGGAAACCAAGGGTGGAAGCGGGTGGGTTATACTGAAGTAAGAGGAAGTGTAGATGGCTGGGAAGTGATTAATATTAGAGACTGAGCTGCTTGCTATGTGTAGGAAGGGAGAGATAGTTATTAAATATAATTATCTATATTAAATAATGGTTGTTATGGATTTGAGGGCATCCCAGGGTGGAGGGATAAACAAGAATTAAAGGAGGTGGGAAGGGTAAATGAAGCTTAAAGCACTGTGAAAGGGAAAGGAAGGGTTAACAGCATTCAATGTAGACAAGATTTAATGTGCATAGAAAATGAGTAAATATCTATGGTGAGGGAAGAGTACGTATTGAGTGAAGGGTTAACATTATGTCAGAGCTGTTGTGAATGGAAGGAATGGGTTAATGATAAAATTTGATCACTATTAATGTGGAAGGAAGAGTCATGAATGTGCAAGGAACAGTTAATAAAGAAGACTAGTTGATTGTGCTTGAAGGACTTTAATTGTGTGAGAAGGGTTAATGCTGATAGAAAAGGTCGGGTTAATGTCAATATTTGTGTTTACGCTATTCTTGCTGGAGGAAGTTGCTGCGAGAGGTTACAGTATCTGCCCACACCCCCCCCACTGCTCCCAGTGGGAGGGGAAAGATATAATCTGACACATAAAAAGATTCTATTCTGTTTATTTAATTTATTTAGAGATACAGCATGGAATATACCCTACTGGCCCTTCAAGCCACACTGCCAGCAACCCTAATCATGGGACAATTTACAATGATCAAGTAACCTACCCAGTATGTCTTTGGACTGTGGTGGGAAACCGGAGGACCCAGAGAAAACACACAAATTCCACATGAGGACATACAAACTCCTTACAGAGGACAAACAAGATAAAATCTGCAGATGCTGGAAATCCAAGCAGCATTCACAAAATGCTGGAGGAACTCAGAGGGCCAGGCAGCATCTAGGGAAAAATACAGTCGACGTTTAGGGCTGAGACCTTTCGGCAGGTAACTTTTTTTCCATAGGTGCTACTTGGCCTGCTGAGTTCCTCCAGCATTTTGTGAGCATTCCTTACAGAGGATGCTGGGATTGAACTCTGACACACAGCTATAAGAGTGTTGTGCTAATCACAATGTGACAGTGGCGCCCACAGTAACTATCTGTTAATCTAGTTCCGTCTATAAGGAGAAATTTTACCAGCTCATCCCCTGACCTGATTACTGAAAGTATTAAAATACCACAATGGTTTCTGCACAAATGACAAACTTCCTGTCAGTGCAGTTTTCTCTCTCCCTGCTGTGATTGCAATGAATTCTTGCCTTCTTTGCTAGCTGCGTTAAAATGCAATTCTCTTTCAAACAAAACAAACTCTCATATTTAAAAACTTCTCTCATCGAACTGATGAATGAACATTTTTTTCAGGGAAAGGGAACCTAAAATTAGAGGGCACAGGTTTAAGGTGAGAAGGGAAAGTTTTAAAAAGGACCTTTGGGACAACTTCACCACACAGAGGGTGGTGGGTATATGGAATGAGGTTCCAGAACAGGTGGTAGAGATGAATACTATTACTACATTTAAAAGGCATTTACAGTATACAGGATAGGGTAGGTTTAATGGACCAAATGGGACTAGCTCACTTAGTTGCCATGGACAATGCCTAATGTAGAGTTCTGTGCCTCTCTAACCATAATGAGGTAGAGCATTGTTTTCCAACTCATTTTGCAACAGAAATTCTCGTTTCATCTCCAGTTTCTCTATCAGAACACTTCCTGAATGGAAAGCAGCTAATCAAATCTCTTCTTTCCTTCTATGCAATTTGCAAGTTGTTCTTCTGACTGTGTGAGCTTCCTCTGGATGCTCCAGATTCTTCCCACATCCCAGAGATGTGTGTTTTGGTAGGCAAATCGGCATTGCAAATTGCCCAGAGTATGTAGTTGAGAATCTCAGGGGAGTTGATAAGATTGTGCTGAGAATAGAAAAATTGGATTAATGGTCATTATGGACTCAGGACCTGTTTCTGTGCTGTATCCATCTATGAATCAGTATGATATCTGAAGCCTAGCCAGCAACTTATAAAAATCTAGCTTACTGTACATGGATGCTGACTTTCAGTGTTCTGTGTTCAAGGATGCCTTTTTCCCTTTGTTAGAGCAGCATGTTGCAGTCTCTCTATCTGAACTATATCCTACTTTTTCTCGCCATGATTGATAACCTTGATACATGTTCAAAATGGGTAGGAATTAAAGCAGCAAATTTCTAAAGGAGGCAGGGCAATTGGGGAGACTGTTTAAAGGATCTTTACAAAGTAAAATTTATTATCAAAGTACATATATTGCTTTTGTACCCTTTGTCCTTGTTTATAAAGATTAGCCTTTAAATAAAAAATCCTACAAAAGGTAGTGGATTCAGCCCAGTACATCACAACCGTTGAGCACATCTACATGAAACACTATCATAGAAAAGCAGCATCCATCATCAAAGATCCCACCACACAGGACATGCTCTCTTCTTGCTGCTGCCATCGGTAGAAGGTACGAGTGCCTCAGGACTCACAGCACCAGGTTCAAGACAGTTACTATCCCTCAACCATCAGGCTCTTGAATAAAAGGGGATATCTACTCTCACTTGCCCCATCTCTGACATATTTCCACAACCAATGATCTTACTTTAAGAACTCTTTTGTCTCATGTTCCTTATTTATTGCCATGTATTTATATTTACATTTGCACAGTTTGTTGTCTTCTGCATTCTGGTTGATCTTTCATAGTCATAGTAATTACTATTTTACAGATTTGCTGAGTATGCCTGCAGAAAAATGAATCTCAGGGTTGTATATAGTGACATATATGTACTTTGATAATAAATTTTACTTTGTAAAGATTCTTTAAACAGTCTCTCCAATTGCCCTGTCTCCTTTGATTCCTACCCACTTTGAACATGTAGTATTTAGTTCAAATTGCTACTTCTCATGTAAGGTTACCAATCATGGTGAGGAAATTAGAAAAGTAGGATATAGCTCAGATAGAGAGACTGCAAAATGCTGCTCTAATAGACAATCTTGTATCCATGCTATCTTTCCAGTAATACCATGCGCTCCTATCTTACTTATACTCATGTGCAGCATCTTGTCAAAAAGCCTTTTGAAAATTCAAGTAAACACCATCCAGACTCTCCTTTATCCATCCTAACTCTTATTTCCTCAAAGAATTCAAACAGGGAAGACTTCCCATTAAGAAAACCATGCTGACTTTGGTCTATTTTATCATGTGCTTCAAAGCACTGCAAAATTTTATTCTTGATGTCTCCAATATCTTTCCAACCACTGAAGTCAGGCCAATTTGCCTAATATTTCCTTTCTTTTGCCTCACTCCCTTCTTAAAAAGTGGAGTGACATTTGCAATCTTCCAGTACTACAAAACCATTCCAGAAAGGGAGTGATTTTTGAAAGATGATTACTAATGCCTCCACAATTGTTTCAGCTACCTTTTTTGGAATCCTGGGCTGTCATCCATCTGGTCCAGGTGACTTATCCACCTTCAGAACTTTCAGCTTCCCAAGCACCTTCTCCAAAGCAATAGCAACTATGCTCACTTCTGCCCCTGACACTACTGAATTTTTTGCAAACTGTTAGTGTCTTCCACACTTAATACTGAAGCAAAATACTTAATCAGTTCATCCACTATTTCTTTATCACCTCTCCAGCATAATTATGCAGCATTCCAATATCCACTCTCACCTCTCTTTCACTCTTTACATATCTTTAAAAAACTTTTGGTATCCTCTTTGATATTATTGGCCAGCTTACTTTCATATTTCATCTTTGTTCTCCTTATGCTTTGTTTAGTTTACTTTTGTTGGTTTTTAAAGGTTCTCAACCATCTAACCCCATTTTTCCCACTCTAATTATTTTTTGCTATATTCTTTGCCCTCTCTTTTGCTTTTATGCTGTCTTTGATTTCCCTTGTCAGTCACAGTTGTCTCATCCTGCTTTCAGAATATTTTTTTCCATTTTTGGGATGTATCTATCTTGTACCTTCCGAATTGCCGCCAGAAGCTCCAGCCCCTGCTGATCTGTCATCATCTCTGCTGTGTCCCCTTCCAATCAACTTTGGCCAGCTCCTCTCTCATGCCTCTGTAATTCTCTTTACTTCATTATAATACTGATACATCTGAATTTTTGCATCTGTTTCCATCCAAGGGGTCAGTGTGGACATGGTGGAGGATTACAAATACCTGGGGATACGAATTGACAATAAACTGGACTGGTCAAAGAAAACTGAGGCTGTCTACAAGAAGGGTCAGAGCCGTCTCTATTTCCTGAGGAGACTGAGGTCCTTTAACATCTGCTGGATGATGCTGAGGTTGTCCTACGAGTCTGTGGTAGCCAGTGCTATCATGTTTGCTGTTGTGTGCTGGGGCAGCAGGCTGAGGGTAGCAGACACCAACAGAATCAACAAACTCATTCGTAGGACCAGTGATGTTGTTGGGGTGGAACTGGACTCTCTGACGGTGGTGTCTGAAAAGAGGATGCTGTTCAAGTTGCATGCCATTTTGGACAATGACTCCCATCCACTCCATAATGTACTGGTTAGGCACAGGAGTACATTCAGCCAGAGACTCATTCCATCGAGATGTAACACTGAGCGACATAGGAAGTCATTCCTGCCTGTGGCCATCAAACTTTACAACTCCTCCCTCGGCGTGTCACACACCCTGAGCCAATAGGCTGGTCCTGGACTTATTTCCACTTGGCATGATTAACTTATTATTATTTAATTAATTATGGTTTTATATTGCTATATTTCTTCACTATTCTTGGTTGGTGCGGCTGTAATGAAACCCAATTTCCCTCGGGATCAATAAAGTATGTCTGTCTGTCTGTCTGTCTGTTTATCTTCACCCTCTCAAACTGCAGGGTCAAGTCCATCATGTTATGATTACTACCTCCTAAGGGTTCCTTTACCTTAAGCTCCCTAATCAAGTCTGGTTCATTACTCAAATCTAGAATAGCTGATTCCCCTACTGGGCTCAACCACAAGCTACTCTAAAAAGCTCTCTTGTATGTATTCATACAAATTCCCTATCTTGGGATCCTAGCATGTACCTGATTTTACTAATCTATCTGTATATTGAAATTTCCCATGACTATTGTAACATTACCTTTTTTATATGTCTTTTCTAATTCCCATTGATATTTATATCCCACACCCTGCCTTCTGTTTGGGGGCCTACATGTAATTCCCATTACAGTCTTTATATCCTTTCAGTTTCTTACCTCTACCCACAAGGATTCTACATCTTCCGATCCTATGTCACCTCTTTCAAAGGACTTGATTCCATTTTATTCCAACAGAGCCATCTCACCCCCTCTGCCTGTCTGCCTGTTCCTTCAATACAAGGCGTATCCTTGGATGTTAAGCTCCCAATTATGATCTTCTTTCAGATAATAATGATATGCACTCATGCCGACCTCCAGCAGTTAATAAGTACAGCTAGGGAAATATATATACTGATAGCAACCTCCTGTATGTACTCATAGGAACTCTGTACTAGATTAATACATCCAATGTCCTTGAGTATGAAGTTACTGCCACACTCCTTGAAACATTCTGTAATTCTGAAGCCCTGCCATGGACCCCTAGCAAACACTGGCACATACCTCCATAATCTCTGTAAATAGTAAAACACTCCCAGAAAAAAATTCTCTAAATTGCTGTTAGTGGGCCAGTGACAACGCATAAATTTTCAGAAAGGCTCTGATAAATAAAATACACTTCTTTTAAAGAGAAAAATGCACATTGAAACATCCCCATAATGCTGGCACATTTCCAGGGCTCCCTGTAAGAACTGTTGCAGTTCCAATGAATGTGTGCAAATATGGACCATCTCAACAATCACTTTTCAATTGCGATACCCTGTAAATAGTAATATAGTCCTCACAGACCCCATTATTTACTTATACAGTCTCCAAGGACTACTGCAAATAATGATACTGTTACTCAGGTATTATCATGTTCAAAGGGACTAAATGCAGATGTTGACATTTTCTCAGACTCTGCTGTACAATTCCTAACACACCCCTGGGGCAAACCATAAAGTCAGTTGTAATTCTGTAACACTGAAACAGTGCCAGGTTCTCCCACTTAGCTCTAATAGTTTCCAAGGAATCCCCTGTAATACTGACACACGCCACCAACACTGAAACTACCAACAGTGTCCCGAGGATCCTCTATACATGCTGATACATCTGAAGGGAATTGTTCTTCTTAAGCAGTGCCTGAGGATGATGGATGAATCGCTTCCACTCTACTTTGGTCAGTTCTAAAGAGGTTGATGACTCCAATGTTGGAACTGCAGACTCTCTCCTAGACGGGGCAAGTAATGGGTGGTTTGGGAGGTGGTGCACTCCTTTTCCATTTACACGGGTTTGTGTGTGCTCCTGATTTATGGGCTCTATATCATCCAAATGCTATCAGACTAAAAGCTATGCTTGGCGTAAGCCAAACACTGAACATCATCAAAAGCACACCAGCCCTACAGTGAAGTATGGTGGTGGCTACATCATGCTGTGGGGATGCTTCACTGTACCTAGATGGCTTGTTAAGGTAGAGGGTAAAATGAATGGAGCAAAATACAGGGAAATCCTGGAGGAAAACTTGATGCAGTCTGCAAGAGAACTGCGACTTGGGAGAAGGTTAGTTTTCCAGCAAGACAATGACCTCAAGAATAAAGCCAAAGCCACACAGGAATGGCTTAAAACAACAAAGTTAATGTCCTGGAGTGACCAAGTCAGAGTCCAGACCTAAATCCAATTGAGAATTTTGGCTGGACTTGAAAAGATCTGTTCACTCACGATCTCTATGCAATCTGACAGAGCTTGAGAGTTTTGTAAAGATGATTGCAGAAAAAATGCAGTGTCCAGATGTGCAAAGCTGATAGAGACCTATCTACACAAACCTCAAGGCAGTAATTGCTGCCAAAGGTGTATCTACTAAATACTGACTTGAAGGGGATGAATACTAATGCAATCAATTATTTTGTGTTTTATATTTGTAATTAATTTAGATCACTTTATAGAAATCTGTTTTCATTTTGATATGGAAGAGTATTTTTCTGTAGATCAGTGTCAAAAAAGCCAAATTAAATCCACTGTGATTCAATGTTGTAAAACAATAAAACATGAAAACTTCCAAGGGGGTGAATATTTTTTATAGTCACTGTATTGTAAGGTATTCTAAGAGACCAGATATATAACTTTTGGATAGACAAGGACCGATTAAGGATAGTCCGCATGGTTTCATGCATGATAGGTCGTGTCCAATTAATCTTAAAGAGTTTTTTTGAGGAAGTTACCAGGAAAATTGATGAAGGTTAGGCAGTGGAATTTGTCTATATGGATTTTAGCAAGGCATTTGACAAGGTCCTGCATGGGAGGTTGGTCAATGAGGTTTAGTCACTTGATATTCAAGATGAGGTTTTAAGTTGCCTGACTGGATGCCTGTGACTAGTGGAGTGCCACAGGAATTGCTGTTGGTTCCATTGCTGTTTGCCATCTACATCAACAATTTGGATGATACTGTGGTTAACTGAATCAACAAATTTGTGGATGACAGTAAGACTGGAGCTTAATTGACAACAAGGAAGACTATTGTGACTTGGAGTGGGATCTGGACCAGTTGGAAAAATGGGCTAAAATGGCAGGTGGAATTTAATGCAGACAATTACGAGGTGTCACACTTCGGTAGGACCAACCAAGGTAGGTCTTTTACAGTGAATGGTAGTGCACTGAGGAGTGTGGTAGAACAAAGTGATCTGGGAATACAGGTACACAATTCATTGGAAGTGGCAGTTGATAGGGTTGTGAAGAAAGCTTTTGGTACATTGGCCTTCATAAATCAAAGGATTGTGTACAGGAGGTGGGATGTTATGTTGAAGTTGACAAGGCCTAGTTTTGAGTATTGTGTGCAGTTCTGGTCACCTACCTAAAGGAAAGATGTATAAAAGGTTGAAAGTGTACAGAGAAACTTTACAAGTATGTTGCTGGGTCAGGAGGACCCGAGTTATATGGAAAGTTTGAATAGGTTAGGGGAGATTTGATAGATATATACAAAATTCTGAGGAATATAGATAGGGTAAATGCAAGCAGGCTTTTCCCATTTAGCTTGGGTGGGACTACAACTAGAGATCATGGATTAAGAGCGAAAGGTGAAAAGTTTAAGGGCAACATGAGGGGAAGCTTCTTCACACAGAGGGTTGTTAGAGTGTGGAACGAGCTACCAGCACTAGTGGTGCATGCAAGCTGTATTTCAACGTTTAAGGGAAGTTTGGATAGGTACATAGATGGTAGGGGTATGGAGGACTCCCATCCTGGTGCAGGTTGATGGGAGTAGGCAGTTTAAATGGTTTGGCACGGCCTAGATGGGCCAAAGGGCATGTTTCTGTGCTATACTTTTCTATGGCAGATCCAGCAGTCCCTGTAAACAGTGGTATGCTGTTCGGAGTATCACACATACAGAGAGACCCTTAAGCATTGGAACAAAGCCAGCAAGATTCTTACATGTTTTGGCACATAGTCAAGGAGTTCTAGTAAATACCACACAGAGAGACACAGTTGGTACCAACACTCTTCCATCAAATAAAACACATCTCCAAGGACCAAATTTAAATAATGAGAATACCAATGGACTCCTGGCGCACTCCCAACAACTTTCTATTAAAGTTGACATCCAAGTACATTTGAATATTGATACATACTTGTGGAATATGTAAGCATCTTGGATGCATCCAGATGATTCCACTTCAGGTTTGTCCTTAAGCAGTCACTTTCATTCCAGTCCAAATGGCTCCACTCCAGGACTCCCAGAATAGACAAGAGGCATCCACTTATCTCAGAAGCGTGGTAAGAAGGTTGCAGGTGAGTTTGAAACAGTGTGGGTTCAAGTGCCCCCTTCCCAACATATGACTAGCTAATGCTCAGGTCATCAAGGACAAAGCTGATGAGCTAAGAGCAAGACTGACCTTCCAAAGGGAGCTCAGGGAGTACTGTGTGCTGTGTCTCACCAAAACGTGGCTAATATCTGCTTCATCTGACTGTGCCATTCAACCCGAGGGCTTCTCAATTCGCTGGATGCACCATGGAGCATCCTTGGGTAAAGGTAGAGGTGGAGGGTCTGCTTCCTAATTAACACCTCGTGGTGCTCGGATGTGATGGTCCTGAAGAGTTCCTGCTCACCCATCAGCCTGTAATATCTAACTGTGGTGTCACCTATACTATCTGCCATGGGAGTTCACTAGCTCTCCTGATGGTGGTTTATATCTCACCTCAGGCAAATGTGAAGCCTGCACTCGATTAACTGTGCTCATTGCAATGGGATAGCCTGAGGCCCTCTTCATCATTGCCAGTGACTTGAATCAGGCCAAGTCCAAGAGTAAGTAACTAAAATACTACCAGCATGTCTCCTATTCCACCAGGGGCTCAAATACCCTTGACCATTGTTACACAATCATCGAAACTGACAGCCCAGCCATCCTCTTGCCATAAGTTTGATAAATCAGACACCAGAACTGTGCTGCTTCTCCCTGCAGACAAACAGAAGCTGAAAAAGGAATCAGTCCAGAAAGTCATTTAGTGCTGCCCTGAGGAAACAGATGAGCTTCTCCATGAATGCTTTGAGTCAGTACATTAGTCTGCGTTCAAAGACTCAGCAGGCAGCCTATATGAGTATGTCACCACTGTCATGAACTTTATTAGAGAGTGTATTGAGGACTGTGTATGAAAAGGGACAATCCAAGTGTTCCCAAACTAGAGACCATGAATGAACTGGGAGATTCATTCCATATTGAAATATAGGTCTACAGTATTGAAATCAGGTGGCCTTAACCTTTTCAAAAAATCGAACTAACAGTCATATCAAAAGACAAAACCAGTCCAAAATGAAGTCTCAGGCCAGCCATTCGTTGTGGCAGGACTTGCATGTTATAACAGCCTACAAGACAAAGTCAGGCAGCACTGCCAACAACAGCTCATCCCTTCCCAGTGAGCTCACTGCACTCTTTGCATGTTTTGAACAGCAGGGGATTGGAATGTTACCACCCACCCCAACAGCTCCCATTGCATGTGAACCCAGTCACCTTTGTGTATATAAAATCAGTCTTCTGGAGAGTGAATCCACAGAAGTAAGGATAGGTAGGAACACTTCCGTCACAATTATCCTCAATACTGGTGCCCCATTAGGCTGTGTTTTCAGCCCTCTACTCTGTTACCCAGACCCTCAAGCACTGCATGGCCAGATTCTGCTCTAGCCTCACCTACTAGCAGCAGGTGATGCCACTACAGTGGGGTTTTTTTGTGGAGGGGTCGAAGTTCCTGTTCCGTTTTGTGCAGGGGGAGGGAGTTTGGTGGGGGGGTTGATGACCGAGATGCTATTCTTTTTTATATGGGGAGGGGTGGATTTGATGTTTCTCTCCGAATGACTTTCATCTTCTTTCTGTGTTTTGTGGCTAGCTGGAGAATACAAATTTCAGAGTTGTATATGGACATATGCATTGGTAATAAATGAACATTTGAACCATTTTCTACCGCCTCTCATTGGCCAGAAGATACAGAAGCACGAAAGCATGTATCACCAGGCTCCAAAACAGCTTCTATCCGCTGTTATAACACTATTAATACGATAAGATGAACTTTGGACCTCATAATCTACCTTGATATGACCTTGCACCTTATAGTGTATCAGTAATGTAATTTCTCTGTAACTCCTACACTTCATTTTGCATTTTGTTATCGTTTTACCTTCTACGACTTCAATGCAATGTGTAATGAATTGATCTGTATGATAGGTACATAAATTATCAAAAACTTTCTGGACAGATCATTGCAATTTGAATCCAGGTGGCATTCCAAAGGCACAAGGACAAAGTCATAGCAGTTAATTGGTCATATGAATCTCAAGGACCAACCGAAAATCTTGACACATGTTCAGGGAAATCGATGCAAGTAACAGCAAGTCCTGTAGTAAATGGGAAATCAGTTTATTATTGTCACATGCACCAAGGTAAATTCAAGGCTTTGAGAGACAAGACTTATCATAGACCAACAGAATTAAGGGTAATGGACAAGTGAAGTGATTGGTCTAGAAGGCTTTAAAGGGGGAAGAGAAAAACTGCACTGGATTGCTGAAGGATATTCACCCTTCTCAAGATGCACCTGGCCTTGTGTTCACGACAGAGGCTGATTGTGTTTGTAGTGATGGCTGCAGGGCACATGAACTCCCCACCCCATTGCCTGTGTTCTGCCTCTTTTAATTGTTGATTGTTTGCTCTCAGAAGTCTACCATTAGTGTGGTGAAATGATGTGACACCAGCCAGTCTAGCGTTATCCCACAAACAGCAGCACGCCTATTGTGCTCCAGTCACAGGGCAAAGGTGAGAGAGGGAAAGGTCATTGTACACAATGCCGGAGCATCCAGTTTGTGTGGTCCTGTTGCGGAGACTGCTTCTGGTCAGCCAAATAGCACAAAAGTGTGTGTCAGGATGCAACTAATTACTGCTGAGTAACTTTTGTGGGTGGGAAAAGAAAAAAAAGGACTCTGTGAGGCCATGTTTGGTGCTACATCTTTTATGTAAATATGGATCTCTAATGGACCACGAGTTATGCTTATATTGTGCTGTGCGCGTCATGGTCTGCAGTGAACGTGGGAATCCCAGCTTTGCAGAGTTCCTTAGAGGGTAAGTTATTCAGGGATTGTCTGCTCAGCATAACTCTGTTAGGGGCGACCTCTGACAAATAGGCTGAATTGATAAAAGCAAATCTATTCAGAGACAACTGATCCACTCCACTGCTCGCTGTCTTGCCCATGATATGCACAGTATTTCCACTGGCTGGCTTGGGTTACAAAGTTGTAGTGGTTATGGAAGAATGCAAGCTATCCTGTGGCCCAGGTTCCACTTCAAGTCTCACGTATTACTGGATTTTCCATTGTAAGACCTCTTGTCTCCAATGCCCTACCCAGTTACACTGCCTTTTATCCCACTGCCAGCATTTGCTTAACATGAAGCAAAACTGTCCAAAGAGGAACTTTAAAAACCAACTATTTAAATCCCCGAATGATTTTTCTCTTGAATTGCCCACAGCAGAGTTCAGGAATTAGTCTTTAATTTCTGGAGATGCCAGGACAATCCTGGAAGGTTGGCAGTTAGCAGTGAGCTGGGAAGTAGCCACTGTTTGGAACCTCCCAGGCGCTTGTGGCTTGGCCTAACTCAGAGGCTAACTTGGCCTCGCCGAGTGCAGTGCACCAACACTGTGTGCTGCTCTCAGTCCATCTGGTATTAGGGAAAATGGTGAAATGCCAGTATTAAATATAGCCGCCGTCTTTAAATATGACACCTCAGAACAATGCCACCTTCTGAGTGCCATAACATTCTCAAAGTACCTGCTGTTTCCACATAAAGGAATGTGGATAATTCCTTTATCTCCCATTACTATTGCAGGAAATGTTTTGTTTTGACAAGCTGATTCATTGTTTAGCCCACTCCTGCCTGAGCACTACCAACCTGGTTCACAATCCATATTGTTTTTTGGTATTACAAGGACAAAATGCTGGAGGAACTCAGCAGGTCAGACAGCATCTATGGAAAAGAGTAAAGAGTTGAAGTTTTGGGCCGAGAACCTTCTTCATGCTTTTTTGGTGCTCGCGCTTTGAATGGCTCTTGTTGATAAAGCACCAGAGAAAACATTCGAATAGGTAAAGGATAATCATTTTTGATGGTCTGTGATATATTTGGCATTAAAGGCAGAACTATAAAGGAGTGTCACTTAACTGAGTAGTGCCGCTGCCTCTCAGCTCCACAGGGCTGGGTTCATTCCTGACCTCAGGTACTGTCTGCGTGGAGTTTGCACGTTTTCTTTGTGGGTGGGCTTCCTCTGGGTGCTCTGATTTCCAACAACATCCCAAAGACATGTCGTTTGATAGGTTATTTGGACTCTTCAAATTGCCCCTAATGTGTAGATAACTGGTAGGAACTTGGGAGAGTTGATGGGGATGTAGGGAGAATATAAAGTAGGAACATAGGATCAGTGTAAATGGGTGGTGATGAAGGGCTTTTGTCTGCACTGTATGACTCTATATTTCTTCTTAATGGAAGTCCTAAGAGACATCCATAATAAGAGGAGGAGGAAATAGGAAGAATAAGAGGGAGAATGAATTAGTGGATTGAGGAGCAAAAAGTAGAAGGTGAACATGAGGAGAAAAAGAGGTGAATAAAGTGGCTGAACATAAAGATAAAGGTTTAGTGAAGAAAAGTGATGCCAAGGTAAATGATCAGCCATGATCTTACTGTGTGGAATAGATATGAGGACCAGAATTATTCTATTATTGATGTTTTTATTGAAGAAGAAAGGAGATGAGAAAGTTGAAAGTGAAGGAGATAAAGGAGCAGGAGAAGGAAGATCAGAAGCATTGGAGGATTAGGGTCATGAGGAGGAAGCAGTGCTGGAAGAGAAAAGGAGCAGAAAGATGAAGGCAGAGGAGACAGAAGGTGGATAAAATTTTGCAGGAGGACAAAGGCAAGAAGCAGGAGGAAGGGCCAGGAGGCATAAATAAGCCAGAAAAATAACTGGAATTTGAATCTTTTAGGAAAGAGGATGAAAACTTACATGGGCAATGCAAGGAACTATTCAAAAATGAACAAAGATTTGGTAGTTATCTTTTCAAGCAATCAGATTCAAAACAAATTGGTAAATGACTGTGGCTTGTTTAGCAATCTAGGGCAGAGAGTGTTTGTGGTCTATGGGTCTGTATGAATACCATTCTGTGATTCACTCCCACTTTGTTTTGCCAATTAATCCAAGAGTTAGTGAACTTTAAAGTGAGAGCGGTGCTTTACAAAGCAAACACCTCACACCCAGTCCTCCACCACAGCTCAGCTGGTACATATTAAAAGCCTGCGTCATAGCACATGTGGTATTGGACAGTTTCAAACTGTTTGGACATTTCTCTATATTAAGGTTTGTTTGTTTAATTGATATTTAATTTTCTCTTTTAGTCATGCAAAATTCCTGCATTCTCTCCTTGCACTGTGCTGGTATGTTTGAGTGAGCAACCATTCCCTTGCCCAACTCTCTTCCCATTACTGACTGCCAGCAAAATCTGATCAAAGGTCAATGAACTGAAATATTGACTCTGGCCCTTTCTCCAGATGGTGTGGGACTTGCTGAAGGTTTTCACACTTTGTGTTCTATTTCTTCCCATTGGTAGTAGGAATAGAGGCTGTTCAGTCTCTTAGGCATGTCATCTTTCATCCTAGATGATCAGTGGCTCTATTATTTATCCAGATAAATTCTGTATCATTAATATTTTACAGATAAAGAAAAACCAACATATTTCTATTTTCAATCTTTCCCCAGCCTTGATGTTTTGCTTTGCAGGGAAGAGTTGAAGACATCTAGATTTCCAAGCACTTTATATGTGAAAAGTGTTTCTGCACATAAACTTGATCTAAGTTTAGGGTTACTTGATTATAAAACTATTGAACAGACCTCTTGTATAATTAGATGAACTCTTGACCTCACAATCTATCTCATCATGGCCTTGCACTTTATTGTCTATCTGTACTGCACCTTCTCTGTAACTATACCTCTACGTTCTGTACTCTGTTACTGCTTTTCCCTTCTACTACCTCAATGTACTGATGTTTTGAAATGATCTGTATGATTGGTATGTTAAACAAAGTTTTTCACTTGGTACATGTAACAATAATAAACCAATCATCAATGCCTTGCTATTTTGTAATAGTCTGTTCATTTTTAATAAGCTTAAGCACATCAACTCATGTACTCAAGCATATCTTATTGGGCTGTGGTTCAAGGGGTAAGGTCACCCCAGCACCAATATTTCAGAAGTAATGCACAGAAGAGGAGTGGAGCGGAGCCAGGCTCGAATCTATTCTCACTTAACTCTCTCACCTCATGAATATACTTTGCAGTAGAGATCCTGGCAATGGAATCAGAACTGAATTCAATTGTCATCACAACCAAAATTAACATCTCAAGAACGGAAATCCCATGGTGATCAACATTATAGTTGACAACAAGCCCCATTGGGAGATATGATGAGAGATTACCAAAGGCTTGGCCAAAGAGGTAGCTTTTAAAAGTCTCTTAAAGGAGGATGAACAAGAAATTTCAAGGAGTGGCTTCATTAACAGGGCCAAAGAAGTAAGTATAAAATATGGATGTGTGCACTGTGGATGAATGGTCCTGCCAGAGTCAAATCAGGCATTTTTGAGGATCAAAATGTAAACCTAAGCTGTTAAGATAACTAATTTCATTAAATGAAAAAAATGGGCAATTTCAATCCATTTTTAACATGTGCAACACAGGGCCTGACATTGAATGCTGCTTTCAGACAATGCTTGCTTCTCCTGGGTTCAGCATGCTGGAGTTCAGAGCCTAATTTTTCCTTTAAAGCAGGTTAATCATACACGGCATATCAGCACACACCCTTTCAACACACTAAATCAACTGACATAATCTTGAATACAATCCTGCTTTATCAAACTCCTAAATTCTTGCTAATGGGTCTCTGTCTCTGTCTCCACCACTCTTCAATAACCCCTTCCGATACTTTGTTCACCACATTCAGAGCTGGGACCGTTGAAAAGGAAATTTTTGCAGGACTGTGGGGAAAGTGGAACTAATCAGACAACTTTTTCAATGAACTGAAATAAATAAAAGCACAAAAAATGCTGGACACAACAGATCCTGTGGAAAGAGAAACAGATTTTATGCTTCAGGTCAACGGCCCTCCCCCACCATTAGAAAATGTTAATAATGCAAGCTTTATAATAAGGGAAGCCAAAAGAGACATCTGTGAATGGATGGAAGGCTGGAACTGGAAGGGAAGGTGGAGGAATATAAAGGGGGATGGTAATGGGACAAATATGGAAACAAATAATGTGGATAAAAGAAAAGTAAATACTAATAGTAATAACACACAATTACAGCTGACCCAATAGTAACCAGCAGGTGATAATGTGGCTGGTTGGAGCATTTCTTATATAGTACTTTACTGGACAGAGTAGGAAATCAGAGCGAAAAAGGGAAAGGAAATTATAGGCTAGATAGCTGACCTCAGTGGTTGGGAAACTGTTGGAGTCAATTTTTAAGGATGTGGATTCAGGTGCTTGATGACATATTTTAAAATAAGCTGATGTGAGCATGGTTTCCTTAAGGGAAAATCTTACCTGACAAATCTGTTGGGAGTTCTTTGAAGAAATAACAAGCAGGATAGACAAAGGAGTATCAGTGGATGTTGCACACTTGGATTTCCAGAAGGCTTTTGACAAGATGCCACACATGAGACTGCTGAACAAGAACCCATGGTATTACAAAGAAAATACTAGCATGGATAGAGCATTAGCTGATTGGCAGGAGGCAAAGAGTGGGAATAAAGGGTGCTTTTTCTAGTTGGTTACCAGTGACTAATGCTGTTCCACAGGGGTCTGTGTTGCAGCCGCTTCTTTTTATGTTATATATCAATGATATGGATGACAGAATTGATGGATTTGTGGCCAAGTTAGCGGGCAACACAAAGATAAATGGGGGGGGGGCAGGTATTGTTGAGGAAGCAGAGAGACTACAGAAGAACTTTGACAAATTAGGAGAACGGGCAAAGAAATGACTGATGGAATACAACGTCAAGAAGTGTGTGGTCATGCACTTTGGTGGAAAAATTAAAGCGTAGTCTATTTTCTAAACGGGGAGAAAATTCAAAAATCTGACTTGCAGAGGGACTTGAGAGTCCACGGGAAGGATTTCCTAAAGGTTAATTTGCAGAGTCTAAAACCTCACAGTCTCAGAATAGAGGGATATCCACCTAGAAAGGAGATGAGGAGGAACTTCTTTAGCCAGAAAGTGCTATATCTGTGGAATTCATTGCCAGAATGGCAGAGCACACTTGATGGCCAAATAGCCTCAATCAACTCCGATATCTTAAAGTCTAACACTTCATTTGACTCTGACAGGAAACTTACCTGCATTTGGTGAGGGATTGGTATTATGACTGGAGGGTTTGAAGTACATTCCAAGAAACATTGGCATGGATTTTGGGAGGGGACAGCAGTTGGATGAAAGAACATAAAACAGGAGTGGGGGTAGGCTGCTCAGCCCTTCAACCCTGACCCTACCATTCAATATGATCATGGCTGATTTCCCGAAATCTACATCTCCTGTTGGAGATGCGTATGTAGTTTTCAAATATAAAAGCGTCCTTCAGGCAATGAGGCAGAAAACAGAGCAAGTATTCTATTGGTCCAACACATGAGAGTATATCCAACATGAGTTGGTTTCTGGAGAGACAAGTTTTACTCTTTTACAGGCACCAGCAGTCATTATGCTACAGTTGGAGAGCTGAAGGAGTGAGTTCTGGTCTAGATTTTATGGTAATATCTAGGTTAAACTGGAAACATTTATGACTCATTGCCAGAAAATGTTATTCTTGGCTAGAGGCTATTGTATAACATGAACTATTAAGAAGGGGATGCTGGAATTTTTTGCTGGGGGTCAAAAATGGATTTTCTCTGGATCCATGAGCTGCCAAATACTGCTCACCTGCTTTACAAAACAGGAAACATATTATCCTCCAGATACCTGCCACAGAAACCCATAAGACAAATTATCTCTGTTAAACAAATTGGATCTGGCTCAATGGACATACTTTACCCCCAAGGCACAAAAAAATCTGGGTTCAGGTGCCATCTCAGAGACTTGAGTTCATATTCCAGCCTAGCAGTCCAGAGAACTTGCTTTTCTATTGCTAAATCACTTTGAAGCAAGCTCAAACAAAATCCCACCACAACAGCCACTTCATTCAAAGCAAGATCCTGAAGCAGAGCTTCAAACTAAAACTTCAACAATTCCTTCCCCAACCTCCCCCTCTGAAAGATGTTACATGACCCGTGTAGTTTCTTCAGCAGATTGTCTGCTGTTCCTGATTTATGTCTCTGTTTTCTCTCTTTCCCACTTATGACCAAGGGTCTCAGACTCATGAAATTAAATGTTTCTCTTTTCACTGATGCTGTCTGCCTTGTTGAGTGTTTCCAGAACATTCTTATTACTTCAGTTTTCTGGCATTTCCGGCACTTTTAGATTTTATTTTTATGCTCACAAATAAAATGAGATGTTGCCCAAATTGTCATGATTTTGAATAAGCTAGTTGATGATCTAGCACAAACAGAGAAATATTAGCTGCACTTCTTTGAAATGCTGTAATGGCATCTTTACTGTTTTCCAGAGGCATAATTCACTCCATTTTTTAAGAAGGAAAGGAGAAAGGAAAAAGGAAATTATAGGCCAATTAGCCTGACTTTAGTGGTTGGGAAGATGTTGGAGTCCATTATTAAAGTCGAGGTTTCGGGCTACCTTGGAGCACGTGATAAAATAGGCCAAAGACAGCATGGTTTCCTTCTGGGGAAATCTTGCCAAACAAACCTGTTGGACTTTGAGGAAATTACAGACAGGATTGACAAAGGAGAGTCAGTGGATGTTGTTGACTTGGATTTTCAGAAGGCCTTTGAAAAAGTACTGCACATGATGCTACTTAACAAAATATTAGCCCATGGTATTACAGGAAAGATACTAGCATGGATGAAAGATTGGCTAAACTGACAAGAAACAAAGTGCAGGAATAAAGGGGGCTCTTTCTGGTTGGCTGCTGGTGAATAATGGTGTTCTGCAGGGGTCAGTGTTGGAGTGTTCCTTTTCACTTTATATGTAAATGACTTGGACGATGGAATTGATCGCTTTGTGGCCAAATTTGTGGATGACACAAAGATAGGTGGAGGGCCAGGTAGTGTTGAAGAAGGAGGGAGTCTGCAGAAGGATTTAGACATACTAGGAGAATGAGCAAACAAGTTGCAAATGGAATATACCATAGGGAAGTGTATGGCCGTGCACTTCAGTTTAAGGAATATGTTGTGTATTCAATATTTCAGTAATATTTTAGTATTATTGTAAATATATTGTTTGATTAAGCATTGTTCATTAATAATTCTGTACGGGTTATATGTAAAAGTATTTAAATGGCATACATCATTACACCATCATAAGTACGTGCCTCGCTAAAGTTAAAAAAAAGTTTACATGCATCTCTTAGTTCCCTTTTTTTTGTTCTTTGTTTCCTTGTTAATTAGTTGTATCTTTTTGGAGTTACAAAATATATCAGTGGCAACGAGGAAATTTTAAATAAACTTGAGATGAGTGCTTACCTGTTGAAGCAAAGCAAGATGTTCTAGTCAAAAAAAAGTGCAATGAGAAAGGGTCGAGTAAAAAAAAAACAGTGCAGCACGTTTCTTCGGGAAGGGACAGAAATGATTGAATTTAGACAAAAAGCAAAAAATGGATGAAACTCACAGCTTCATAACCATTGAATACTGGATGACAATAATCATCAATTTAAAAAAAAGCAGAAATAGTTGGCTATATCAGGAAGATAATGCTGGACTGCACAATGGATAGCTGAATATTGTATACTGAGCAAATTGAGCAGTATTTTAACAAAATTGTATAGCCAATGAAACTAGAGTGCCAGTCCGCTGAGTGCATTGGGTGGAAGAGCATACAGTTTACGTAGAAGCTTGACTGTGCCAATTCAAACTAGCTGAAATGAGCTTTGCTGATATAATAAAAGTAATGCAGGAACATTTAGAACCAAAAACGTTGTGAATTGCAGAACGATTTAGGTTCCATAGGTGGAATCAAAAGGAAGTGGAGTCCATTTCAGCTTACATGATTGAACTGAAGAAACTGTGTGACCATCGTCAGCTCAGTGATGGGCTTAATGATGCACTCAGACATTATTCAGTTTGTGATATCTTACAAGAAAGCATTCAAAAATGGTTCTTACTGAAGCACAGCAGACATTTAAAAGAGCAGTCGACATAGCTGTATTATTGGAAACAACAGACACCCCCAATTCAGTTGGAGCCAAATATGAAAAGAGTGTGAACAAAGTTACAATGTCCCAAACAGAAAATGCCTGGGCAAACAAATTGTTTTCAGTCCTGCTGAAGGGTCTCGGCACAAAATGCCGACTGTACTCTTTTCCATAGATGCTGCCTGGCCTTCTGAGTTCCTCCAGCATTTTATGTGTGTTATCAATAAGGATGACAAGAAACATCTCCAAAAGCTCAAAGCTGTGTTATAACAATCAAAAATTTTGGGCTCAGAGAACGATGCGACAAGTGCGAATTCTTTAAACCAAGCAACATTTGCTGTGGTCACACCATTGATGCACAAAAATTACAGGAGAGTGCTGATAAATTTCAAGCAGTGGTGGATGTCCCAAGGCCAAAGGATGTGTCACACACAGTTCCAGTCTTTTTTAGGATTTGTCAATTACTATAAAAGGTTCCTGGCAAACCTAGTTACTGTGCTCCACCTTTTGAACTCATTACTATAGGTCAGGAAGAAATGGCAATGGACAAAGCTGTGTGGGGTGGTCTTCCAAAAGGTAAAGCAACAGTGAAGTCAGACACAGTATTCATATCACACTGACCCACATCATCCAGTAAAACTTGTCCATGACGCCGCGCCCTGTAAGTGCAGCCAGATCACATTATGAGTGATGGAAGTGAACACCCCAAAATCTTTGCATCCACCTCCACAAATCACTTCCTTAGCTCTAATCATAAAGCCATTACTGTCACCATGTTCTTACAAAAATCCATGTCTTTAAAATCAAGAATGTTTTTGGAAATTGGAGGAGACATAGCAAGAAACAAACAGGGGAGACAGCATGCCATGTGTTGTAGTGATCTGAAATACACTCTCTTAAAGTTCAGTTACAACTTTCAAAAGTATTTGGAGATCAATGTTTAAAAAGGAACAAATGTCAGCACTGTGGGAGAACTGTAGGGAAGAATGAATTAGGTGGTTTATGCTAAATGTTGAACCAAGTAAAATGGGCCAAATGCTCTCCTGTACTATATCACTCTATGGAATGCGGAGGAAAACTAGCCTTGCCTGCAGACAACAGTTAGAGTTCAACACTGTTTGTGATAGTTAATTTTATCAGACCATTATCTGTATTGCTCTATCACAAGTGGCATACTTAGACAATCTGAATTCTCCAGATTTGTTCTAGTTTTCTCTGTCGGACCCTGCAACCAAATATCCTTCAGAAGTGTGGAAAGTGCAAAGTGCTGATCTTATCCCTTACACGTGCACACACATACAAGCAGCCAGTTAAGATTAGTGCTCACGTCCAGAAGAGCACAAATGCAAAATAGACTATTTCCCATTGTTTCAGAGTGAATGGGCCTGGTGACCATTACAGTATTATAGCAATGCTATAACCCCTAAGCTTGGGCCGATTAAATCTGCAGAAAAAGAGCTGTGTTTTGAAGTGAAGCTAATTTGATGCAGGCTTGTGAAGCACTATAAGTGTTTTTTTAAAGCAACGTACCCAAATATTCGTGCTGTATTGACTATCAGCAACTGAATCACTCATTCTGTTCTCTAGTTGTTGAGCTCCTGGCAATATAAATTCCATTCATTAACCATCTTCCTGTGTCTCAGATAACATTTTCAGAGTTCAGCTCAAGTTAAAGCCATGTCAAGCTCTGTCTATAAGACCATAAGGCATAGGAGCAGAATTAGGCTATTCAGCCCATCGAGTCTGCTCCGTCATTTCATCATGGCTGATCGTGGATCCCATTCAACCCCATTCACTTGCCTTCTCGCATTATCCTTTGATGTCCTGACCAATCAGGAAACTATCAACTTCCATCTTAAATATATCCACAGACTTGGCCTCCACCGCAGTCTGTGGCAGAGCATTCCCACAAATTTACTACTCTCTGGCTAAAAAAAAGTCCTCCTTACCTCTGTTCTAAAGGGTTGTCCCTCAGTTTTGAAGCTGTGCCCTCTAGTTCTGGATAACTCCACCAGAGGACACATCCTCTCCATATCCACCTAATCTAGTCCTTTCAACATTTGGTAGGTTTCAATGAGATCCCTCCACATTCTTCTAAATTCCAGGGAGTACAAGCCCAAAGCTGCCAAATGCTCCTCATATGTTAACCCCTTCACTCCCTGAATCATCCGTGTGAATCTCCTCTGGACTCTCTCCAATGACAACACATCCTTTCTGAGATATGGGGCCCAAAACTATTGACAGTACCCCAAGAGTGGCCTGATTAGTAAATTATAAAGGCTCAGCATTATTTCCTTGCTTTTATATTATTTTCCCCTTGAAATAAATGCCAACATTGCATTTGCCTTCTTTACCATAGACTCAACCTGTAAATTAACCATTTGGGAGTCTTGCACTAGGACTCCTAAGTCCCTCTGTACCTCTGTTGTTTGAACCTTCTCCCCATTTAGATAATAGTGCGCACTATTGTTCCTTTTACCAAAATAAATTAACTTACACTTCCCAACACTCTATTCCATCTGCCACATTTTTTGTGTGTTCTTCTAAGTACTGCTGCAATCACAGCACTACCTACTCCTCCCCCTATCTTCATAACATCTGCAAACGTTGCCATAAAGCCATCAATTCCATTGCCTTTGTTGGATTTTAAAAGCTTCTCAATCATCAAATTTCCCACTCACTTTTGTTCCCTTAAATGCCCTTTCCTTGGCTTTTATGCAGTCCTTAACTTTCTTTGTCAGCCATGGTGCTCACCCCTGCCATTTGAGAACTTCTTCCTCTGTGGGATATACTGTATCAATCTTGTGCCTTGTGAACAATTTCCAGAAACTTCAGCCATCTCTGCTCTAACGTCATCCCTGCCAGTATCCTCTTCCAATCTACCTGGGCAAGCTCCTCTCTCATGCCTCTATAATTCGCTTTATTCCATTGCAATACTGATACATCCTACTCATGCTTCTCTCTCTCAAATTGTAGTATGAATTCATTCATATCATGATCACTGCCTTTTAAGGGTTCCTTTATGTTAAGCTCTCTAATAGATCTGGGTTATTACACAAAAGCCAATCTAAGATGGCATTTCCTGAATAGACTCAAGCACAAGCTGCTCTAAAAAGCCATCTCATAGGCATGCAACAAAATCTGACACCAACCTGATTTTCTCAATTCCCATGCATATTGAAATCTTCCATTACAATTGTGTCATTACATTTATTACATGCCTTTTCTAGCTCCCTTTGCAATTTTAACCCCACGTCTTGGCTACTATTTGGAGGTCTATATATGATTCCCATAATTGCTTTTATCCATGTAATTTCTTAACTCCACCCACAAAGATTCAACATCTCTGACCCTATGTCACCTCTTTCTAAAGATGTAATTACATCTCTTACCAACAGAACCACACCACTGCCTTTGCCTTCTAGCCTGTCCTTTTGATACAAAATATATCCTTTGATGTTAAGTTCCCAACTATGGCCTTCTTTCAGCCACAGCTCAGTGATGCCCACAGCGTCATACTGACCAATCTCTAATTGCGCCACGAGTTCGTCCACCTTATTCCGAATGCTACATGCACTGAAATACAACATCTTCAGTCCTGCATTCTTCGCCCTTTTGAGTTTTGCCTCTGTGGTACAATTTAACTCTTTGCTCTGCCTGCATTTGTACCCAATCATTGGCTTGTCCTTCCTTACATTCATATTACACATTACATCATCTACTTGTAAACCTGCTGGCTCTTTCTCAGCCCTATCATACTTATTCGCATCCCTCTGCCATATTAGTTTAAACCACTCCCAACAGCTCTGGTAAACCTGCCCGCAAGAATATTGGTCCCCCTAGGATTCAAGTACAACCCATCCCATTTGTACAGGTCCCACCTGCCCCAGAAGTGGTTCCAATTATTCAGAAATCTGAATCCCTGCCCCCCACTCCAATTCTTCAGCCATGCATTTATCTGCCACCTCATTCTATTCCTATCCTCACCGTCTCATGGCACAGTCAGCAATCCTGAGATTACTACCCTTGGGGTCCTGCTTCTCAGCTTTCTTCTTAACTCCCTATATTCTTCTTTTCAGGATCTCCTCTCTTTTTTTGCCAATGTCATTGGTTGCTCACCCTCCCTTATCAGGATATCGTGGACGCGTCCAGAAACATCTCGGACCCTGGCACCTGGGAGGCAAACTCTGTAGTCCACCGTCAAGTTGGGCTGTAATCAGCAACACTTTAAGGCAATCAAACAAATTCTGATTTACAAGACTCCACCTACAGGCATGACTTCAAAGATGATGGGAACACCCATATCTGGAGGGCTGCCAACATCTAGAGAAGACATTCAATGCTGAGGCAGTGCGGGGTTTAAACAGAACTCGGGAAGTTTTTGAACTTTTCAGCAAGCATAATGATCCCTTAGGAACTTGGCAGAGCCAAAAAAAAGAAGTGAGATGTAATCGGAGCAGCCACTGTTGGAGTGGGCCAGTATAGGAGTGGCTAGGCTTTGGTTCAACAGGATTGGGTGAGAACAGGCGCAGGCTTGAACTTAAGCCTGAGAAGTTAGAGGTATAACAAGTGCAGGCAGGATGGTAGTTCAGGCAGTGGAACGCTCCTCCTGTGAAATGTGAGGTTGCATGGTAGCTAACAGTCTCCCTGATGCAGGAAGTGCGCTCAACTTCAGTTCCTGTCTAACAAGGTCAAGAAACTGGAGTTGGGGCTGCATATACTCAAGATAATCTCGGAGGTGGAAAACCTTACAGATGAGACTTTTACTGAGATGCAGGCTTCAGATGGATGCTGAGTGATGACCAGGACAAGTAAGGGGGATTACGGAGTTAGTGCAGGGTTCTCCTGTGGCTATTCCACTCCCCTCAACAACAAGTATACCCTTCTAGATACTGCTGGCAAGGATGAACTATCAGGGGATAGCATCAGCAGCCTCACCAGTGGCACCATGACTGGCTCTGAGACTCAGCAGGGAAAGGCAAAGTCAGGCCCCATAATAAGCAGACTTGATAGTTAGGGTGGTGAACAGGAGATTCTGTGGACACAAAATAGCCACCAGGGTGGTGTGTTGTCCCCCAGGTTGTAGGGTCCAGGATGTCTCAGAGCAGCTGAAGATGATTCTCAAGAGGGAGGGCGAGTAGCCAGATGTCGTGGTGCACATTCAAACCAATGACATTGACAGAAAGGGGGAAGCGGTCCTATGTGGTGAGTATAGGGAGGTGGCTGAAGAGCAAGACTTCTATGGTAGTAATCTCTGGATTACTTCCAAGTGCTAGTCAGGGCAGGAACAGAATGATAGTACAGATGAATGAGTGGCTCTGGAAATGGGGCAGGGGGCAGGGTTTCAGATTTCTGGATCATTGGGATCTCTTCTATGAAAGGTACAGTATAACCTGTACAAACAGGTCAGGTTACACCAATGGGATTTCCTGTCTCTATCCTAGTTGTGAAAGTCGTAATGCAGAAATTAGAAAATACAATTATACCAGAAATCAAACCCAGACTCTGGGTGTGCTATGTAGACCACACCGTTGTGATTATCAAGGACAATGATGTAGAAAGAACACATCAACTGCTAAATAATGTCTTTAACGGCATCAAATTCACAACGGAAATTGAAAAGGAAAGCCAGCTCACATTCTTAGATGTTTTTATCAAGAGTACCACTGGTCAATTACAAACATCAGTCTACAGGGAAACAACACACACCGATCAAATTTTGAACTTCAATAGCAATCACCCAGAGTGACACAAGCAAAGCTGAGTGAAGACCTTATTCAAGAGGATTGAGTCCCATTACAACACCACAGACACAAAACTGGAAGAAGAAAAGCTCCTCTTCAAGACCTTTCAACAGAATGGATATCTAAGAAGCTTCATCTGAAGGTATCTCAAGGTCAGAAATCCAAACATACAAACTACATAAACGATGAATAAATGAATTGGATTGTATTGCCGTTCATAAAGAATGTCTCAGAAGTGAAAGCAAGATGGCTTCAACAACACAACATCACAGTTGCTCACAAACCAACCAAAACTTTGAGGAGGAACCTATCAAAACTTAAGGTGTAACAAAATGTAACTGATAGAACAAATGTTATCTACAAAATCCAGTGTAGTGACTGCGAGAAGTACTACATTGGTCACACAAGAAGAAAACGATTGACCAGGCTATACGAGCATCAGTTAGCGAGCAGAAGGCACAACCCACTCTCACTTGTATTAGCTCATGAAGACGAAGAAAGACAACATTTCAACTGGACAAAAGCCAGAGTCTTGACCCAAGTAAGAACAAGAACGAGAATTTCTTGAAGTGTGGTTCAAGCGTGAAGGATCCATCAACAAACACATCAAACATACATCTGGTATATAAACCCTTACAGAGAAAAGAGAAACGACATCAACAATCAACAAATTGCCAGTAATATCAGGACCTGGACAGCAATGGACCTTCCTTGAAGCCAGTCAATCAGAATCTTCTATTGCTAAACTGTTCTCAGTGTTTTCAGCCAGTCAACCAGATCACGACATCTAATTTGGACTCCGGAGTATATAAGCCAGCATTCTGAGGCAACACCCTTAACTGCACACCAATGATGGCTTCTCGATTGAAACCGAAGCATCTGCAAATACTTTGCCAAACTTGGCGAACAACCAAACTTACAAACAGAATAAGGTAGATGATCTTGTAGTGCAGATAGAGATTGGCAGGTATGACATTGTGAGCATCACTGAGTCATGGCTGGAAGAAGATCATTATTCCGAGCTTAACATCCAAGGATATACAATGTATCAAAAAGAAAGGCAGGTAGACAGACAGACATACTTTATTGATCCCGAGGGAAATTGGGTTTTGTTACAGTCGCACCAACCAAGAATAGTGTAGAAATATAGCAATATAAAACCATAAATAATTAAATAATAAGTAAATTATTCCAAGTGTAAATAAGTCCAGGACCAGCCTATTGGCACAGGGTGTCTGACACTCTGAGGGAGGAGTTGTAAAGTTTGATGGCCACAGGCAGGAATGACTTCCTATGACGCTCAGTGTTGCATCTCAGTGGAATGAGTCTCTGACTGAACGTACTCCTGTGCCTAACCAGAACATTATGGAGTGGATGGGAGACATTGTCCAAGATAGCATGCAACTTGGACTGCATCCTCTTTTCAGACACCACCGTCAGAGAGTCCAGTTCCACCCCCACAACATCACTGGCTTTACGAATGAGTTTGTTGATTTGAGGGGGTGGGATGGCTCTGCTGGTTAAAAAGAGAAATCAAATTCCCTCGTCTTACCCTTCCTTAAGTCTACAATCAGCTCTTTGGTCTTGCTGAAGTTCAGTGCAAGATTTGCTGCGACACCACTCAACTAACTGATACATCTCGCTCCTGTACGCCCTTTTGTCGAGGATCCAGTTACAAAGGGAGGTACAGAGGCCTAGGCTCTGTAGCTTTTCAATCAGGACTGTAGGAATGATGGTGTTAAATGCTGAGCTATAGTTAATAAACAGCATCCTGACAAAGGTATTTGCATTGTCTCAGTAATCCAGGGCTACGTGGACAGTCATTGAGGATCGTGTCTGCTGTAGATCTATTGTGACGAAAGGCAAATTTCAGTGGGTCCAGGTCCTTCCTGAGGCAGAAGTTGATTCTAGCCATGACCAACCTCTCAAAGCATTTAATCACCGTAGATGTATGCACTACTGGATGATAGAAATAGAGGCAACTCACACTGCTCTTCTTCGGCACTGATATTACTGTTCTTTTGAAGTAGAAGGGAACTTCTGACTGTAGCGGTGAAGGATTGAAAATGTTTTTAAAAACTTTGAAAAATTACATTAGGAAAATCAGGTTGGTGCTGGATCCCAAGAGAGGGAATTTGTAGAATGCCTACAAGATGGCTTTTTAGAGCAGCTTGTGGTTGTGCCCACTAGAGAAAGAGCAATTCTGGATTGGGTGTTGGGTCATGCACCAGATTTGGTTAGGGAGCTTAAGGTAAGAGAACCCACAGGAGGTGGTGATCATAATATGATAGAAATAACCCTGCAGTTTCAGAGGAAAAAGCTAAAATCAGTTGTATCAGTATTGAATTGAATTAAATTGATTTTATTTCTTACACTCTTCACATACATGAGGAGTAAAAATCCTCATGTTACGTCTCCATCTAAATGTGCAATCATAGTGAATAAAACAGTTAATGTAATATAGAGTACACTCAAATCAGCATGAGTCTGATGGTCTGGTGGAAGAATCTGGTGGTCCTGGCTTTTATGCTGCGGTATCATTTCCTGGATAGTCCCCAATAATCCTTTGGGCCTTTTAAATATCCTGAATCATGGTAAGTTCACAACTACAGATGCTCTGGACTGTCCACACCACTCTCTGCAGAGTCCTGTGATTAAGTGAGGCACATTTCCCATACCAGGCAGTGATGCAGCCAGTCAGGATGCTCTCAATTGTGCCCCTGTAGAAAGTTCTTAGGATTTGGGTGCTCATACCAAACTTCCTCAACCATCTGAGGTGAAAGAGGCGCTGTTGTGTCTTTTTCACCACACAGCTGGTGTGTAGAGACCAAGTGAGGTCCTCTTGATGTGGATTCTGAGGTACTTAAAGCTGTTCACCCTCTCAACCCCAGATCCATTGATGTCAATAAGGGTTAGCCAGTCTCCATTCCTCCTGTAATCCACAACCAGCTGCTTTGTTTTTGTGACATTGAGGGAGAGGTTGTCTTCTTGACACCACTGTGTCAGAGGGATGACTTGTTCCCTGCAGGCCACCTCATTATTGTTTGAGATTAGGCCAATCAATGTAGTGTCATTGGCAAATTTAATTAGCACATTAGAGCTGTGGGTGGCGACACAGTCATGAATATACAGGGAGTAAAGGAGGGGACTGAGGGGCTCCTGTATTGAGAATCAGAGGGGTGGAGGTGAGGAGTGGAGTGGAGTAAAGGGAATTACAGAGGCATGAGAGAGGAGCTGGCCAAAGTTGATTGGAAGGGGACACTACCAGGAATGACGGCAGAACAGCAATGGCTGGAGTCATTGAGGGCAATTCAGAAGGTGCAGGATAGATATATCCAGAGAAAAAGTATTCCAAAGGGAGGGTGACACAACCGTGGCTAACAAAAGACCGTGTAAAACTAAAGGAGATGGCAGAGAATAAAACAAAAATTAGTGGGAAACTAGAGGATTGTAAAGTTTCTTAAAAGCAACAGAAGCTAACTAAAAATGCCATAAGGAGAGAAAAGATACGACATGAAGGTAAGCTAAAAGAGATACCAGAAGTTTTTTCAGATATACAGTCCAGTATAAAGAGTGAAAGAAGAGTGAGAGTGGATATCGGACTGCTGGAAAATGATGCCGTTGAGGTAGTAATGGGGAACAAAGTAATGGCAGAAGAACTTCATACATATTTTGCATCAGTCTTCACTGTGGAAAACAGCGCAGAAGTGAGTGTTGTTGCTATTACTAAGGAGAAGATGCTTGGGAAGCTGAAAGTTCTGAAGGTAGATAAGTCACCTCTAGTTCCATAGGAGTTTGTGAAAAACATCGGCATAACATCTAAAACAGTGATAAACTTCTATCAATGTGTAGTGGAGAGTATACTGCATTACAGCCTGGTATGGAAACATCAATGCCCTTGAATGGAATATCTTGCAAAAAGTAGTGTATATGGCCCAGTCCATCATGGGTAAAGGCCTTCCCATCATTGAGCACATCTAATCTAAGCATGGTTGGAGAAAAGCAGCATCCATCATTAGGGACCCCCGCTATACAGGACATGCTCTCTTCTTACTGCTACCATCAAGGTGGCACAGGAGCTTCAGGATTCACATCACCAAGTTCAGGAATAGTTATTACCCTTCAACCATCAGGTTCTTCAAGCAAAGGGGATAACTTCACTCATCTTCACTTGCCCCATCATTGAAATGTTCTCACAACCTATGGACTCACTTTCAAAGATACTTCATCTCATTACCTCAATATTTATCACTTATTTATTTATTATTTTTACAGCTTGTTGTCTTTTACAGACTGGCTGAACGCCCAAGTTGGTGTGGTCCTTCATTGATTCTGTTATGGTTATTATTCTTTCTTTTCAAATCTTTTTATTATTATTATTATTATTATTATTATTCAAAAATAGCACAAGTATTATTCTATTATGGATTTATTGAGTATGCCTGCAAGACACTGAATCTCAGGGTTGTATATGGTGATAATAAATTTACTCTGAAGAGCTTGTTTTTATTCATCCACAAATGTTTGCACTGCCAGTAATTCAATGCACGTCTTCCTGCGGTAAACCTGGGCAACCAATAAGGACAGCCGTTTCAAAAGAAAGTTAAGTGTTAACCATACTGCAGAGTTCTATGTGTACACCAGAAGAGCTGTGACCTCCATTGCTCCCCCAATTTGTTTTTAACCTGGTCAAAAAGGCAGGATTAGCTGCACAGCTCTTATTCAACTATCACTACACAACAGTTGTACAACTTTTACATTGCTATGCATCTGAGTGTTTATGTACAGCAGACTAGATTAACTCCGCAGGCTTCCTCCCTGAAGAACATTACTCAGCCAGATTGCCTTTTTTACGAGTCATGGCCGCCTTCATTTTGATAGCAGCTTTTTAGCTCTAGAGTTTAATTAATGAATGCCCCAGCTGGTGTCATTGGATCTGAACTAAATCCTCTGGATAATTAATTCAGGCCTTTGAAAGTAACCACGATCCTACTGTTCCATGTTCTTATTAAATGCCATATCAGGTTCAGAGGCCTGTTTGGCTACTCCTGCTCATATTTGTATGCCACTGAAGTTGCAGTGAACCATTGGGAGAGCAATCTTTGAAGTAAACCAAGCTCTGTTATTTAGATTAATATACTCTCTCACTGTTTGTAGAGTAGCAGAGAAATTCTCCTTCAATTATTTACCTTTCAAATTTTGTCAGTCAAGCACTTTACCTTAGTTGTTACCTCTCTACTATGGGGCCTTGCTTTCTGCAAATTGTTCATACCATTATGGTTATCACAGTGCTTGCAAAAGCCTTTGGATACCCCTAGGTCATGAAAGGTGCAGTACCTATTCAAGAAAAACACACACAAAATGCTGGGGGAACTCAGCAGGCCAAACAGCATCTATGGAAAGAAGTACAGTTGGGCCAAAATGTACTTTTTTCTTCCCCCATAGATGCTGCCTGGCCTGCTGAGTTCCTCCAGCATTGTATGTGTGTGTATTGCTTGGATTTCCAGCATCTGGAGATTTTATCTTGTTTGTACCAATTCAAGTTATTGCTTTCTGTCAACTCAGTTGATTAGTTCCAGATTTCCGACATCCGGTGATTTTGGTACTACTCTCTGATGTCCATAGGCATAGAAATCTGTTCACTTAACATGACATTGTAAATATTTTCATCTGTGGAAAACTTCAGTGAGGATATTCTGACAGCAATTGCTAATGATGCTCTAAGGCCCCAAACAACTTTAAAGATAGTCAACAAATAATATTTAACATTAAAATTGTAATATTACAATTTTTAAATATTACTTGCAAATTGGTGCAGGGATAAATAGGCCATTTTCAGGTTGGCAAGCTGTGACTGTGGGCTGCCACCAGCATCAGTGCTGGAGCCTCAGGTATTTCCATATTGTTCCATAAGATCTTGTTTAAAAGGAGAGACAGTCACCATTGATTTGTCTGACAAACTTCATAGAATATTTCAAGGAGGTACTGTAAGAAGTGTTAATGAGGACTATATGTAATGCTGTATACATGATTTCTCCTTCAAGTTGCTTGTATACAAGCAACTGACAAAAGCACACATTGGACCTCGTATCTAAAAAGCGATATATAGTAGTATTAGAAGCAGTCCAAAGAAGATTCACTAAGATAACCCCTGGGATGAGAAGGATTCTTCTATCAAGGAATCTGTGCAATTTGGGTTTGTATGACTTGAGGTTTAGAAAAATGAGGTGTGACCTTATTCATACGTATATGATCCTAAGGAGACTTGACAGGGTAGATATTGAGATATTTTCATTGCTAGAAGAGTCACAGAAAAGGGTTGGTTGGTTACTTAAACTGAAGTGCAGAGACACTCAGAATAGAGTGAATTTTTGGAATACCTTCCTGCTGAGGGTGACAGGTATCGGAAAGGTCAAGGAATTGAAGGAAATTGCCACAGAAGAGGAACTGAGGCCAGCATAGATCGGTCATGATTATATTGAATGGTGGAACAGGCTTGTGGCGGCTGAGTGGTCGACTCCTGCTCCTGTTTTATTATATTCTTGTGATTGATCAGGAAGGTAAAGCCTAAGCCAGTGGTGGTGAACCTATGGCACATGTGCTCAAGATGGCACACACAAAAATGTTGTTGGCCTTGCCATCCCATAATTCTTTAAACCCCCACCAATAATAAAAAGATACGTAATGATTAACTTTACTGCCAAATGAAGCGATGGATGTCCGTGTAGGTGGATGGGTTGGAGGGAGGAAAGTAGTTTGATTTAATGTTATTATTTTGTTGCATTTTGTGTTGTTTTGCTAAGCATCGTGGGCATGCTATGTTAGTGCTGGAATGTGTGACGACATTTGCACATCCCCTAGCACATCCTTTGTTGTTGATGGTTAATGGATTTTGTGACTGAAAGGCAGTACATAAATGATGTGGATTTAGATGTGACAGATACAATTAAGAAGTTTGCCAGTGATTCAAAGGTTAAAAATGAGGCTGATAGAAAGCTGCAAATTTTAAGACTTCTTACTGTGCGCACAAAGATGGCAAAAAGGATTTTACCCTCCAGAAGTGTTTGGTAACATCAGCTGAAGGATCAAACAAGATGGGGAATGCACAGTAAATGAAATGGAATAATAAGTATGGAGGAATATAGGGGATTGTGGAGTGGTTGTCTACAGATTCCTCGAGGATAGCAGGAGCAGTGAATAAGGTGGTTGAGTAATAAATGGGGATCTTTGCTTTATTATCCAATGCACAGTATATAAGAGGAGGAAGGCATGCTAGAACAGTGAAAAACATTGATTAGATAATGGCTGAAGGACTGGAGTTCTTGCCACCACTCTGTAAAAAGAATGTGATAGATCCAAAAGGATGCAGAGGGGATTTTCCAGGAAGTTGTTGGGACTGGAGAACTGTATATCGAACATCTAACAGTACAGCACAGCTAGGCATTTTAGCCCACAGTGCTGTGCTGACTTGAATAAACCTAGTCCATGATCAACCTAACCCCTCCCTCCCACATAACTGATAACCCTCCACTTTCCTTTCACCCAAGAGTCTCTCAAATGTCCCTAACATATCACCCACTGCCACCACCCCCAGCATTCCCCATATTTACCAATCTCTGAAAACAACCTACTTCTGACCAACCCATAAATTTCTAAGCCTCTCATAATCTTATACACCTCCTTCAAGTCACCTCTCAGCCTCCTTCACTCCAAAGAGAAAAGATCTAGCTTACTTAATCTTTCCTCATAAGATATACTCTCTAATCTGGGCAGCATCCTGGTAAATCTCCTCTGCACTCTCTCCAAAACTTCCACATCCTCCTATAATGAGGTGACCAGAATGGAACAAAATACTCCAAGTGTGATCTAACAAGAGTTTTATAGAGTAGCAACATTACCTTGCAATTCTTGAACTCAGTCCCTCGACTAATGAGGCCAACAAACCATATGCCTTCTTAACTACCCTATCAACTTGCGTGGCAACTTTGGAACAAATGACACCCAGAGAATTAAATGAGTTGTATAAAATGATCAGAGGGCTGGGGGGGGGGGGGGTGGTGGAATCAAGAAATAATGACTTCCTGTAACAGCAAAGATAATAATAAGTTGGAGACTAGAAGTCTCTGTCTGAGAGGGTGGTATAGGGAGAAACCCAGACCACATCCAAGAATAACTGAATAGTAACTTGGGGATTCCCAAACCATAAAGTAAGGATGGAGAAAAGGGAAGTAGGAGAAATTCAGTCCACGTCGAGGCATCTTGGATATATCGGACTAAATGAATTCATCTGTCCAAAATTTACTGCGATTGTCCTGGGCTTTATGCACATCACTCAGGTAGACTTCACTAATTCAGAATCTTGGGGACTGGTCATGAATCAACCGACCAGTAATCTGCTCTGGACACTGACCGTCTAAGCTCCTCCAATACAGACCCCCACCAGTTGGCTCCTCCAGCAGAGACACTCACCATTTTGCTCCAGTGGTGCAGACATCTATTGTCTGGTTCCATGGGCGCAGACACCAGCCGTCTGATTCCATTGTCACAGATACCTACCGTCTGGCTCTGATGGTGCAGACACCCATCACCTGGCTCCAGTATCACAGACACCTGCTGTCTAACTCCGCTGGCATAGACACCCGCCATCTGACTCCACTAGCACTGCCTACTGTCCAGCTTAGTTGCAAATGCCCACTATTGGACTCCCCTAGCAAAGACACCCTGTCTATGGCTCCCCTAATGCAGGCGCCCACCATTTTAATATCCATGATGCAGACACTCACTGTCTGAATATCCCTTATGCAGAGGCCTGTCATTTGTTCCACTTAGCTTGGAAGTTGGAAGTTTCTGGGACAGAGTGGGGGAACATTAATCCAAGATGATATGAGAAATATTCTGAATGCCAGGAAGTGTTTTAAAAGCTTGACTTGTTTGGAAGGCACACATAGATGATTTAAGGAAAATATCCCTCTCATTCAAGGTTAGAGGTGTATAGAACCATCTGAGTCCTGGCATCGTGTGTGAGAGTGGCAGGGTGCTGGATGATGGCTTGGTCTAGTACCTCAGCCCTGTTCTCTTTCAGCCCGTATTTACTTGGCTCTGTCCACTGATTAGCAGAGTTTCTAACTCTGAGATGGATTGCTGGCACCTTCCCACCCCATAATAAATGTCAACATTGTGTGCCTCGCTCACGCTGAGCTTCCTCCTTGCACCTGCTCCTTGCTGTTGTGGAGAACAACCCGCTCCCCCCCCCCCCCCCATGCAACACACTTCAGTCTTCTATTCAGCTGCACTTTCCCACCCGACTCTGCTGGGGTGGAGCGAGGAGGGAGAGGTCATACGACGCCACTGCCCTGTTCTCCCTTCTCACGGTGCCTGTGGGCCCTGTTGCTTATTTTGCTGTGAGGCACTTGCTCCAAGGCCTCCGAAGTTCGGCCATCCCATGCTTTGTTCTCTGCTCTCTTCCCCCACACCCTCCCCCACCCAGGATTACAGCGATCAATACAGGAATTGTGCAAGGCCAAAACAAGGAAAATAGGCCTGACTTAAAGCATGAATGCCCTCACTCAATCATCACTGAGTTTTGGCAGTGAATAGAAATACTTGCATAATGGTAGAGTTCCCTTCGGAAGAGAAAGTCAGAGAGAGAAAGTGAGAGAGATTGAGAGAATGAGAGTGAGAGAGAGAGAGAGAGAGAGAGAGAGACTGTGATTGTGTGTGTGTGTGTGAGAGAGTGAGAGACTGTGAGAGAGTGTGTGTGTGAGACAGAGTGCGAGAGAGAGTGTGAGAGAGAGTGCGAGAGAGTATGTGAGAGACAAAGTGTAAGAGAGAGTGTGTGTGAGAGTGAGAGTGAGAGAGAGAGAGAGAGAGAGAGAGAGAGAGAGAGAGAGAGAGAGAGAGAGAGAGAGAGAGAGAGAGAGAGAGAGAGAGAGAGAGAGAGAGAGGGAGGGGGGGAGGAAAAGGAAACGGTTCACTTGAAAGTCTTGCATCTTGCCTGTCCTTAATTGCCTTGAACTGCTGGAGGAACTGAGAAATGAAAGCACTTAAAGGACAACAAATAAAATACCGGTACTACTTTGACTGCCGTAAAAATACACTCTTATGAGCATTGTTAATTAAAAGAGCTTGAGTACAGGCCCCTGAAAGTCTCTGTGGATATCTAATTGGCAATTAAGTTAGAAAAGACATGACAACGGCAATTTCCCTGTGAAAAGGGGTCTCATTTTACTGCCCTGCTCCAGATCCACCCCCACTCTTGCCCCTATCTTTTGTTCACTCTTGGATCTCTGCAGCGTATTGTCAAGTTGCCTCCTTCTGCACTGTGAAGGACAGGGATATAATGAATGGAGCCAACAGCGGCTGCTTCTCGAGCTTCCCATCGCTGCCTAATCTCCCTGTTGTCTGGCCTCTCAATGCAGCATGCACTCTGCTCCCTAGGTGACATTTACTTTGAATTTATTTTTGCAATGCAGGGACTGGGGTAGGGGGATGAGGGCCTTTAAGATACAAGAGGAACTTGGTTCTCAGCTTACTTGCCAGATTCCCAGGCATGTGGGGAGGCGAGGTCAGTCTGTACACCTGTGGCAACAACATCTGGATGGTATGCCCTGCATCTAGATGATCTCTCTTTGAATAAAGTGTGGCACAATGAGCAAATTGCTGCGAGCACTTTGAATCTATTGGGGTGGCAAGGCTCAACTTCATGCCTTTTCTAACCACCCAGAGCAGGGAAATGTTTTATTTTCAGATCTTCTCCTGTGCTTTTTGAAAGTGGGGGATCTATTTTACATTCTCTCTCAGACCACTTTCTACAGGTCTCTGGTTTGCTGACGTGCTCCAGTGCCAGCTGTTCCTCATGTGCTTGGAAGGTGAGTGATGTAATGTCATACAGCTATAAGGCACGGGAGCAGGACCTTTGGCCCATGAGTCCATGCTGACCATCAAGCACCCAATTATACTCAGCGTAGTCTAATCGTATTTTATTCTCCCCCCCATTCCCCTCCTCCACACTCAAACACAGCCTGAGGGCAACTTACAGTGGCTTCTTAACCTCCCAAGCTGAATGCCTTTGGGATGTGGGAAAAGAAGACGGCGTATCCAGAGGAAACTCGCGCGGTTACACTGAGAGCATGCAAACTCCACACACATAGCACCGAAGCTCAGCAGTAAACCTGGGTTGCTGGAACTGTGAGGCAGTAGCTTTACCAGCCATGCAAATATGCTCAGAAGCAGGAACCCTTGCTGACTTCCTTCACAACTACTTGTCAGCACTGATGTTTGTCAGATTGCCCCAGCAGCAGCAAGCTACTTCATCACCTGTCTGGGCTTGAGTCCAGGAATTGCCCAGTCTGCATGGTTCTCACTGCCACACGTAGTACCTTACTGCAAAAACACACTACGGAGATTATTGCCAAAGGTCACAGTCTGAGAATAAGATCAGTCTCAAAGAGCAGAGAAACTTTGGAAATCTATACCTCAAGTGGGATTGGAGGCTCAGTCACTGTTCATTTAAAAGTTACATTGGTTTCTGGACATTAAAGTGATGAAGGGATATAAAGTCATATAGCTATACTGCATGGAAACAGACCTTTAAGCCCAACTGAATATGCCAACCAAGATTCCCATCAAAGCTAGACCCACTTGCCCATGTTTGGCTCATAGTCCACGAAACCTTTCCTATCCATGTACCTGGCCGTGCCTTTTAGACCATAGACACAGGAGCAGAATTAGGCTAATCAGCCCATTGAGTCCATTCTACCATTCCATCATGGCTGACATACTATCCCTCTCAACCCCATTCTCCTGCCTTCTCCCCATAACCTTTGACTCCCCTACTCATCTAGAAGCTGTCAACCTCCGCTTTAAATATACCCTGTGATTTAGCCTCCACAGCCACCAGTGGCAATGAATTCCACAGTTTCACCACCCTGTGCCAGAAGAAATTTCTCCTCACCTCTGTTCTAAAGGGATGTTGTTCTATTTTGAGGCTGCATCCTCTGGTCGTAGACTCCCCTCTATACTATAGGAGACATCAGTTCCATGTCAACTCCATACAGGCTTTTCAATATTCGGTAGATTTCACTGAGATTCCGCCCTCATTATTCTAAACTCCAGCAAGTACAGTCTCAGAGCCATCAAACGCACCTCACACATTAACCCTTTCATTCCTGGGATCATCCTCATGAACCTCCACCGGACCCGCTCCAATGCTAGCACAACCTTTCTTAGATAAGGGGCCCAAAATAGCCCACAATAGGCTAAGTGAAGTCTGACCAATACCTTATAAAGTCTCAGCTTTACATCTTCATTTTTATATTGTAGTTTTTGTTCTATAATTTAAATGTTGTTGACGTACATGTCTCAACAACTTCCTATGGCAGCTCATTCAATATACCAATACATTTCTTCTTGGTGGAAAAAGTTGCCCTTTAGGCTTCTATTAAATATGTTCCCTCTCACGTTAAATCTATGTCCTTGAGTTCTTGATTCAACCCTAGGTATAGGTGAATGAGACAGTGCAGAAAAATGGCAGGTAGACGATCAGCTCTGACAAGATGGATTGCAAGGTAGGCTTGCTCATACTTCTCTTTGCTTCTTTATTCTGGCAAGTGGCAGCATTTCAGCTGGAAGAATATGGGTTTGCAAGACCATCACAGAGAGCTGAGCACGAAATTCAAGCTAATGCTCTCTGCACAGTACTGAATGAGTGTTGTGCTGTCAAAGAAGATGTTAAAATAGAACCCAGTTGCTGTCTCCGATTTACAGTATATGTGAAGGAAGGTTTCAGCCAGACAGTTTGACAGGTGCCAGCTTTGCATGCCAGTATTCTGTTCCTTTATAAACAACCAACACAGCGTCCACTCTGCGTCTCCCTTTAAATGCAGGTACATTTGAGCAAACAGGGTTTTGGTTATGGAAACCCACCAGCACTGGCTCTGTGACCAAAAACAATCTCCTGGCATGTGTTCAATGAATCATTAGATACAATTGCCTCTCACAGTCAGGGTTATCATATCTGGCTTTCTCTTCTGTCATCCATGTCCCTCAGCTCAATGAGAGCCACTGACAGGGCTGTTCATCTGTGTCATTAAGCCTGAAGCCGGAGCCTTGGCTAATTTTTCACACAATGGCCAGCCTGATGCACAGTGATCAAAAAGAACGTCCACTGTGACTAGAACACTCCTCCGATGTTAAACCATTCAGAGTGGATCGTCTCAAACCAGAGCCCAGAAATAACAGCGACCTCTTTTGTTGCTAAACAGCATCTCTAATTTAATCCATTCAGAACTACTAATCATCCTGTTTACAGAATCTGAATGTGTCCTCACTCTGGGACCGCAAGTGAATTTGGACAGGCATGCACTGGAAGGCCCTGACTGACAGCTGTTGACAGAGAAATAAAGCAACAAATGTGACTTTCACAGTCACCTAAACAACAAGCTCATGTACTGCACACCGTCAATTTAACCCTTGCTGTGCAGCTGCCTGAGAACTGGGTTTCCTTATCTTGTGCGCTATAACATTTTTGTGTTTAGTGCTTGCACCAAAGTGGGTCTCCCTCAAAAATAAACTGGAAAATAGCAAGTACACACAGAAAGAAGGGTTAAAACATAATGTATGGCACTGCCATTAAAGGCATACTTTCCTTGTCAGTCAGACAGCAGCTAAACATATTATAGCTGCCATGAAGGAGGGGTAAGAGGAAGGAAATTCACAGAGAAAGATGTAGGGGTCTCATCAGTGAGATACATCCTGGAGGAAGCTGTGGGAAGGAGTGGAAAGGTACAGCCAGGTGACTTACCAAAGCTATTTTTTGTTTCCCTTGGGAATGAAATGGGCAAATTGCAGGCTGCAGAAATTGTGATGAATGGGTAGTATAGGTGTGATAATGCACGGGAGACTGCTGTTCGTACAGGTGTGGCAATGAACGGGAGACTGCTGTTAGTACAGGTGTGGTAATGAACGGGAGACTGCAGTTAGTACAGGTGTGATAATGAACGGGAGACTGCAGTTAGTACAGGTGTGGTAATGAACGGGAGACTGCAGTTAGTACAGGTGTGATAATGAACGGGAGACTGCTGTTAGTACAGGTGTGGTAATGAACGGGAGACTGCAGTTAATACAGGTGTGGTAATGAACGGGAGACTGCAGTTAATACAGGTGTGGTAATGCATAGGAGACTGCAGTTAGTACAGGTGTGATAATGAACGGGAGACTGCAGTTAGTACAGGTGTGATAATGCATAGGAGACTGCAGTTAGTACAGGTGTGATAATGAACGGGAGACTGCAGTTAGTACAGGTGTGATAATGCATGGGAGACTGCAGTTAGTACAGGTGTAATAATGCATGGGAGACTGCAGTTAGTACAGGTGTGATAATGCATGGGAGACTGCAGTTAGTACAGGTGTGGTAATGAACGGGAGACTGCAGTTAATACAGGTGTGGTAATGCATGGGAGACTGCAGTTAGTACAGGTGTGATAATGAACGGGAGACTGCAGTTAGTACAGGTGTGGTAATGAACGGGAGACTGCAGTTAGTACAGGTGTGATAATGAACGGGAGACTGCAGTTAGTACAGGTGTGGTAATGAACGGAAGACTGCAGTTAGTACAGGTGTGGTAATGAACGGGAGACTGCAGTTAGTACAGGTGTGGTAATGAATGGGAGACTGCAGTTAGTACAGGTGTGATAATGAACGGGAGACTGCTGTTAGTACAGGTGTGGTAATGAACGGGAGACTGCAGTTAATACAGGTGTGGTAATGAACGGGAGACTGCAGTTAGTACAGGTGTGATAATTCACGGGAGACTGCAGTTAGTACAGGTGTGGTAATGAACGGGAGACTGCAGTTAGTACAGGTGTGGTAATGAACGGGAGACTGCTGTTAGTACAGGTGTGATAATGAACGGGAGACTGCAGTTAGTACAGGTGTGATAATTCACGGGAGACTGCAGTTAGTACAGGTGTGATAATGCACGGGAGACTGCAGTTAGTACAGGTGTGATAATGCACGGGAGACTGCAGTTAGTACAGGTGTGGTAATGAACGGAAGACTGCAGTTAGTACAGGTGTGGTAATGAACGGGAGACTGCAGTTAGTACAGATTACTGTTAAATGGGAGACTGTGGTAAGTAGAGAGCATTTAGAAAATGAAAAATTGTGGTAGTGGAAAGTTTGTACAAGGCATTGTGGTTAATGCGAACCCATTTAGTGCAGTGTGCTGTGGTAATGCAAAGCGTATTACTACAAGGTAACATCTTAAATAAGTGAATGTGCAGGAGCCTGTACTTAGTACAGAGTAGTGTGTCAGCTGGGAGGCTGTAGTTGGTACACAGTACAATAGGTAAGGTTAGTACTGACCTTACCACTATACTAGTTAGTACTGCTAGTACTATGTTGTCTTAAAAGGCTGTAGTTACAAGAATGATTTTGTATTAAATGCAAGACTTTATTTAACAAAGAGTAGTATGATAACTATGAGACTAGTCAACACAATGCAGCATGGTAAATAGCAGCCTGAGAACAACAGGGTATTCTGATGAATGGAAAATTATCATGTTAAACGGATGTTGTAGTTATTACAAGGCATTGTGCTAACGAGGAGGTCATAGTTATCATGGCATAACAGTATATTGAGTTAAAAGGGCAGAATAATTAGAATAGATTATTGTGAAAAAGAAGGGACTGTAGTCAGAGACTGTAGTTATTACAGGGTGTTGTGAGTGACCACGGTTTGAATAGGCTATTGCAGTATACAGGAGATTGCAAATATTGCAGAATTTTGTGGCAAAGAGAAACCAGCCAGTATGGGGTATTGTGGCAAATGGGATGTTCCATATGGAATTTGTATGAATAGCCAATATTACATATTGTGTTAAAAGGGAGTGTTGTTGCTGGAGGTGTTATGATATATGGGAGACTGTCTTTAGTGCAGATTACTGTTACAAAAGGATTAATATATTGTGGAGAGTGTGAAATGAACTCAATTATATTAACAACAGGGAGTCTTGTAAAATAGCTGCCAACTGATTTATACAAGATCTCTTCCTGTGTGTTGCAGTCCTGGAGACCAGCTCTTTCTATGTCGTAACTTTCGTAGCACTGAATTGTGATAGTTTACTCTCCTATTCTTGCTGCAGCATAGATCAACAGCTTTGGAGTCTGTCAGTACATAGCTAGTCTTTTATAGATATAAGATGCTCAATTGTGCAGGCCATTATTGTGAAATCCAAGCTTACTACCTCTCCTCGGGTACTTCTCCTGCCCCTATCGCTGACGCAAAGATCATCGTAAGAGACTCAGCAATCTCCTCCCTTGCTTCCCACACTAGCCTGGGGTATATCTCATCTGGTGACTTATCTAACTTAATGCTTTTCAAAAGCTCCAGCACATCCTCTTTCTTAATGTCTATATGCTCAAACATTTCATTCACTGTAAGTCATCCCCTTCAATTGCCAAGGCCTTTTTGCCTGGTGAATACTGAAGCAAAGTATTCATTAAGTACCTCCGCTACCTCCTCTGACTCCATGCACACATTTCCACTATCACATCTGATTGGTCCTATTCTCACACGGCTCATCCTCTTGCTCTTCACATACTTATAGAATGCCTTGGGGTTTTCCTTAATCCTGCTCACCAAGGCCTTCTCATGGCCCCTTCTGGCTCTCATAATTCCATTCTTAAGTTCTTTCCTAGCAATTTTCTGGGAGCTCTGAGAGTACCTAGTTTCTTGAACCTTTTGTAAGCTTTTCTTTTCTTCTTAACTAGATTTTGTAAATCTTTTGTACACCATGGTTCTTTTCTCCTACCATCCTTTCCCTGCCTCAATGGAACATACCTACGCAGAACTCCATGCAAACGTTCCCTGAACAATTGCCACATTTTGCCATGCTTTTCCCTGAGAACATCTGTTCCTAATTTATGTTCCCAAGTTCCTGCCTACTAGCATCATATTTCCCTCTACCCCAATTAAATATTTTCCCAAATTGTCTGTTCCTATCCCTCTCCAGCGCTATGGTGAAGGAGAGTTGTGGTCACTACCTCCAAAATGCTCTCCCACTGAGAGATCTGACACCTGACCAGGTTCATTTCCCAATACCAGATCAAGTACGGTCTCTCCTCTTGTAAGCTTATCTACATTGTGTCAGGAAACCTTCTTGAACACACCTAACACACTCCATCCCATCTAAACCCTTTGCACTAAGAAGATGGCAATCAATATTAGGAAAGTTAAAATCTCTCATCACAACAACCCTATTATTATTGCACCGTTCCAGAATCTGCCTTCCTATCTGCTCCTCACTATCACTGTTATTATTGGGGTCTATAAAAAACACACAGTAGACTTATTGCCCCTTTCCTATTTCTGACTTCCACCCACACTGACTCAGTAGACCATCCCTCCATGACTTCCTCCTTTTCTGCAGCTGTGACACTATCCCTAATTAGCAATGCCACGCTCCCATATCTTTTACCTCCCTCTCTGTTCTTTCTGAAACATCCAAAGCCTGGCACACTCAGCAGCCATTCCTGGTCCTGAGACATTCAAGTCTCTGTAATGGCCACAACGTCATAGTTCCACATATTGATCCATGCTCTAAATTCATCCACCTTGTTTATGATACTCCTTGCATTAATACACATCTCAAACCATCAGACTTTGCTCTAACATCTGCCTAATCTTCTTCACAAACTCCCTAAAAGCTGTCTTTACTTGTGCTCCAACCTCCCAGTCCACTGCCTCTTCACTTCAATTCCCACCCCCCTGCAAATCTAGTTTAAACCCTTCCCAATAGCATTAGCAAACCTTCCTGCTAGGATATTGGTCCCCATCGGATTCAAGAGCAACCCATCCTTTTTGTACAGGTCACACCTGCCCCAGAAGAGGTCCTAATGATCCAAAAATCTGAATTCCTACCTCCTGCTTCAATCATTCAGCCACGCATTTATCCTCCAACTCATTCTATTCTGATACTCACTGTCGCGTGGCATAGGCAGCAATCCTGAGATTACTACCCTTGAGGTCCTGCCCCTCTGCTTCCTTCCTAATTCCCTGTATTCTGCTTTCAGGATTTTCTACCTATGTTGTTGGTACCAATATGTACCATGACCTCTGGCTGCTCACCCTCCTATTTCAGGATATTGTGGATGTGCTCAGAAACATCACAAACCCTGGCACCTGGGAGGCAAACTACCATCCTTGTTTCTTTCTCACACCCACAGAATTGTCTATCTGTCCCCCCTAACTACAGAGTCCCCTATTACTGCTGGCATCCTCTTCCATTCCTTACCCTTCTAAGCTACAGGGCCACACTTAGTGTCAGAGGCACGGCCGCTGTTGCTTCCTCCAGGTAGGTCGTCCCCCCAACAGTATTCAAAATGAAGTTTTTATTTTTAAGGGGATCAGCCATAGGCATTCTCTCCACTACCTGATGCCCTCCCTTCCCTCTTCTGATGATCACCCACTTATTTATCTCCTGTGGCTCCAGAGTGACTACCTGCCAGCAGCTCCCGTCTTATCGTTCCTCACTTTCCCTAACAAGCTGAAGGTCATCAAGCTGCAGCTCCAGTTCCCTAACTTGGTCTCCAAGGAGCTGCAGTTTGATGCACCTGGCGCAGATGTGGCCATCAGGGAGGCTGGTTGTCTCCCAGACATCCCACATCTGACACCCAGAACAGAAAACTGGCCTCACAGTCATACCCACTATTCTTGTTAGAGGGGGGAGAAAAGAGTAACCTACCTTGCCTAGGCCAGATGAGCCAAAGCCCTACTACTCTGACTTACACTACTCAGACAACCGCTCTTTCAATGAATACTCCACTAGACAATGTCTCTCTTTTATTTTGGAGCTTTCTTAGCGTCCTTGCATGACGATGAGCCACTGCAACTGCGCACTTCTCCCCAACCTGTGTGAAACTCACTCTCTTCAAATCAATTGATCCGCTGCTAATGCACTGAGCCCTGCAAAATGCCCCTTTTTTAAAACTTTTCTTCCAGACCTGTGCGAAGCTCTCTCTCTCTCTCTTTGAATCGATTGGGCTGCCGCTAATATGTTAAAGCCTTTCACCTTATTGTCTGGCTGCACTGTGCTTTCTCTGTAACACTTTCTTTTGAATTCTGTTATTGCTTTTCCCTTGTACTACCTCAACATACTGATGTGATGAGATGAACTGTGTAGATAGCATTCAAAACTAAGGCTTTCATGGTACCTCTGTACTCGTGACAATAATAAAACAATTTACTAATGTAGGAAATGTGGCAGCTGGTGCACAGCAAGCTCCCCCAATGACAAAGTGACATGACCAAAGAACATGCTTCACTGATGTGAACTTAAGGGGACACCGTCCAACAAAAGAGACCCCAAACCATCCTGTTATTTTAATTCTTCCATTCCATTCTGACCACTCTGTCCTCCACCTCCCACACTGCTCCGCTAATGCTGAATGTGAATTTGCAGAACAGCACGTCATCTTCCAGCGAGGCCAGCATTGTTCAAAAACTTTAAGTAATGAGCATTTCCAGAATTTCCTGTTTTTACTTCAGTTTCCAGCTTCCATCATGCTTTTTTTTCCCATTAATTTCAGATAATACATCAGCTTCTGTGATTTTCGCCTCATGATTTTTGTTACTACCTGCATGTGAGATGTTTCAGGCACTGCAGAAACGTAACTTGTTTTCTGTCATTAATTCACTGCTGCCCTGAATTTCTCTTTCATTTTTCTTTTTCTCTGTACACTCACACCTCTCCCTTTTCCTACTTCTAACAAAAGGTTAGCGACTTCCCATGTCTTTTTTCTCCACAGCTTCTGTTTTTTGCATTTTCTGTTTTGATATAAATATTGGATAACTTCATGCTTTTTTAAAGGAAAATCACCTTAGCTTCTTTGTCCAAGCAAACTACTACCACATTTCTTAATCTCCTTTTCCTTTCCTAAGTCCTTAGACACGCATAGCTTCCTGGATTCAGGTGCATACTTCCAGAAAACGTACAGTATTTCTGAAGCCCTTCAATTAGGTTTCCATACCTGCCACAGCACCAAAGGCCATTACAAAATGACAAACAGTGCCAACACTTTGACAGTTACTGCATCGACCCTTAACCTTTTCTGGGATGTTTTAGGTTGTACAGAAGTGCAACTTTTTTTATGAACAAGAAACCCTAGACAGTTTGTGGGAACACAGATCCCCAAAGGGATATAATGGAGGAATGCTGGAAACTCAAAATAAAGCTAGCGATATGTTATAAGTTCAGAGATTGGTCCAGATGAAAAGTCTTGACCCTAAATGTCTGGATTTCTCTGGCATCTTGTTTGTTGCTACAGATTCCAGCACCTGCAGACTCTTATGTCGCCATTAATCCTGGGTGCTGGACTAAACATCCAGAGAGAATAGTTCTAATCCTGGCAGTAGAATCTAAATACAGGTATTTAAATCATCTTAAATTATGATAAAATGCTACCTTCAATCATAATGGCCAGGAGACATGTGGATTTCTTTAAGAATGCACCTGATGCCTAATGCCACATATTGAAGTACATATATCTGATACCCTCTTATCAAGACCAATCTTTTGTCACTGCAGGTCCACAGTCAAGTGGCAGACTCTTAAAGACCTTCTGAAATTGCTTTGAATGTATTCCAAGTACAGTGCTAAAGCAGAAAGAAAATCAAGAGGGATAGACCACTTGGCATCAAGCCAGACACCAGACTTGGACATGGCTGTGCCATTTCAGTTAGCCAGTCCTCCTCACTGGTAGCTAACTTTGGAGAACTGTTGCTCAGAATGATCAGGCCTGATACCTGCGTATTCACAGAATCATATCTTAGAAACAATGTGCCAGACTTCTCTATTACAATCCCTTGGACACAGTGCTAGCCAAGCTGTTCCTGCATAGTAACAACTCAGATCTCTACCCAACAATGTGGGAAATTGTCCTGCTATGCCCTATTCAAAAAGAAGTGAGACAAATCAAATCCAGATATTTGTATTGGTTTTGGTATTGATTTATTGTTATCACATGTACCAAGATACAGTGAAAAGCTAAACACAAAGTACACTGCAGATGCTGTGGTCAAATCAAGCTGGTCAGCAGGTCTTCTTCTACTACCCATAGTGCTTTCCCCTTACATTCCTTCTTCACCTCAACTGCCTACCCCCTCCCTGCTTCCCCTCCCCCACCCCTTGATCTTTCCTCTGATTGGTTTTTCACCTGCACCTTCCCCCTCCACCCCCCACCTTCTTTATAGGGTCCCTGCCCCTCCTTCTTCAGTCCTGACGAAGGGTCTCGGCCCAAAACGTTGACTGCTCATTTCAATGGATGCTGCCCGACCTGCTGAGTTCATCCAGCTTGTTTGTACAGTGGAAAGCTTTTGCATTCCTGCTGTGCAGATAGATCATTCCACACACAAGTATATCAAGATAGTACATAATGCAGAACAGAGTGTTGCAGTTACAAAACATGTGCAAGGGCCATGACGAGGTAGACTGGGACAGCAAGAGCTCACCTTTTAGTGTCTGAGAGATCCATTCAATAGTTAGCTAACAGTGAAATAGAAGCTGTCCTTGAGCATCGTGGTACATGGTCTCAAACTTTTGTAACTTCTGCCCAATGGAGAAGAGAGAAAATGAGGGTTCTTTGATTATACTGGCCGTTTTCCTGAGGCAGTGGGAAAGAGAGGCAGAGTCAATAACAGGAAGGCTGGTTTGCACGATGATTGGGCTGCATTCACAACTCTAACAATTTCTTCTTGGGCAGATGGTTGCCATACCAAGTTGTAATGCAGCTTGAGAGGATGCTTTCTATGGTGCATCTGTACAAATAGGTGAGAGACATCAAAGATATGCCGAATTTCCTTAACCTACTGCGGAATTAGAGATGTTGGCGTGCTTTCTTGGCCACAGAATCCAAGTAACTGAATTTGACCGATTGTGGCAACAAAGAGCCCTAGTAAAACTTAAGTCACAGGGGAAAAGACTCTATGGCTGTAGTGAAAACCCCACTCAAGGGAAGTTTGTGTTTGGTTCTCTGAGGTCAATCATCCTGCTCCAGGATATCACTGCAGGAGTTCCTTGGGTAAAGTGTCCTAGAGCTAACTATCTTCAGTTGCTGCATCAATGATCTTCCTTCCATCATAAGATCAGAAGTTCAGACGATTGTTGATGTTTGCATAATGATCAATTCCATCTGAAGCTCCTCAGCAAATGAAGCAAGTACATGAAGCAAGACCTAGATAACATAAGTAGCAAATACTGTTCATGCTCCAAATGTGCTGGGCAATAACCATCTCCAACAAGACAGATTCTAATCACCTATCCATCACATTCAAAGGCACTGCCATCCTCATGCTTCCCATTAAAATGGTGGGGATTATCACCAGAAACTCAACCGGACCCACTACATATATATTGTGCAACAAGAGCAGATCAGAGCCTGGTATCCTGTGTTGAGTAACTCACTTTCTAACACCACAAAACTTTTCCATCACCCACAAGGAACAAATAAGGAGTGTGATAGAACAATCTTGACTTATCTGGATGATTACAGCTCCAACAACTTCATGATGCTTGGCATCACCCAAGACAAAACTTTCCATTTGAGTACTCCTCCATCCACAACCTTAAATATTCATTCTCTCCATCACAGTCACATTTTATGGCTGCAGTGTATACCATCTTCAAAATGTATTACAGTTACTTGCTTGGGCTCCTCTAGAACCCTTCAAAAACAAGTGACCTTTGGGCCTAGAAGGATGAAGACAGCATATACCACCATCTCCAGGTTTCCCTCAAAGATGCACACAATTCTGAATTGAAAACATATAATATTTCCATTCCTGAGGCAAGGTCTCAAATCAGAACTTCAACTAATGTAGCCTGACTTGCTAAGTTCCTCCACGCAGTCACAACTCCAGTCACCAGGTTTTGATACCAATCTCCAGAACTGTGTGTGTGGCGTATGCGCTTGCTCCCTGTGATCACATGGATTTCCATCGGGTGCTCCACATCACACTTACTAAAGATATGTGGGCTGGAAGGTGGACTGGCCACTGTAAAATCACTGGTGTGTGGCAGAAGCTGGGTTGGGGTGGGGGGTGGAGTTGCTGGGCTGATGGGAATGCAAGAGGAAACATATAGTGCCCATTTTCTGCTATACGATGCTTCATATCGAACCAAAAGTGTCTGGATTTGGAAGGTAGCAGATGAATCTCATGAACTAAAAGCCCTGTAAGTAGCAACTGAATGAATTTCTGGTTAACTCTTATTTCCCAAGAACATGTATCAAGCTGGAAAACAGAGAGTTGATCACTAGCCATTGTTTATTCCATAGTTAAAGGAAAATGTTTCAACTCAAACGGGAAGAGCAATCAGGGAGAGAACTGCATCAACTGAGTCCCAATGGGCTGTTGACAGTTTGTCTCAGCACAGCTCTTTTAAATGAAAACAAAATCAGAGATGATGCTTGTTTAACCAGCAGTTTGGACTCTGTAATGACCAGGATGACTTCACTGAAAAGTGTACACACACGTACACACTTTAGCAAGCCCTCAGTTTGCTTATTTCAGTGTTAGTACAACTATCATCAGAATCCCTTAGCAGTATTCTTGATTCCTGATAGAAAATGGGAAATGGAAGGAGGGAGAATATTTTGAAGAAAAGCATGAGATGGTTGCAGTTAAGATGCACCAACCAACACTTAGTCTCAGCTAAAGCTGTCAATCTCTCCAAGATGGTCCTGGAGTTTCCAGGAGTAAAATTTCTAGGAATATTTTATTCACAGAAGAAAAGAATCAGAACATCAAAAATATTAAGCACTTACCTTACTTTTTTGAAGAAATTCAATTATTTGTTAAAAATGGATCTACGAAAACAAACCTGATCACAGAACTCACTTTGGGTTCTGCCAAAGTAACTCAGCTCTTGACCTGATTACAGCTTTAATTTGAACATTTTGAACCACGGAGGTGAAGTGAGAGTAGCAGCTGTTGACTTTAAGGCAGCATTTGATCGAGTATAGAATCAAGAAACCCTGGGTTTTTGGGAAAACTCTCTACTGGTTGGAATCATACCCAGTACAATGGAAGATGGTTGGAGGTCAATCATCTTTGTCGTAGAACATCTATGCAGGAGTTCTTCAGGGTAGTGTCTTCGGTCCAATCATCTTTGGCTGTTTCATCGATGACCTTGCTTCACTTGCAAGCTCAGGAGGTCAGATATTTGCTGATGATTGCACAATGTTCAACGCCATTTGTAACTTTTGAAATAATGAAACAGTTGACATCCAAATGCAGCAAAACCTGGGCAATACCCAGGCCTGGGCTGGTAGGTGGAAGCTACTGCATTCCAGTGGCAATACACAGCAAGAAAATCCATCTATCAACTCCTGGCATTTAATGACAGTACCATCACCGAATCCCCACTATCAATATACTGGCAGTTACCATTGATCAAAAACTAAACTGAAGGATCAGAGGGATCTTGGGATCCGAGTCCATAGGATACTCAAAGCTGCTGCACAGGTTGACTCTGTGGTTAATAAGGCATACGGTGCTTTGGCCTTCATCATTCACAGGATTGAGTTTAGGAGCCGGTAGGTAATATTGTAGTTATATAGGACCCTGGTCAGACCCCACTTAGAGTACTGTGCTCAGTTCTGGTTGCCTCACTATAGGAAGGATGTGGAAACCATAGAAAGGGTGCAGAGGATATTTACAAGGATGTTGCCTGGATTGAGGAGCACGCCTTATGAGAATAGGTTGAGTGAACTCGGCCTTTTCTCCTCGGAGTAACTGAGGATGAGAGGTGATCTGATAGAGGTGTATGAGATGATGAGAGGCATTGATTGTGCGGATAGTCAGGCTTTTTCCCAGGGCTGAAATGGCTAGCACGAAAGGGCACAGTTTTAAGATGCTTGGAAGTAGGTACAGAGATGTCAGGGGTAAGTTTTTTACTCAGAGAGTGGTGAGTGCGTGGAATGGGCTGCTGGTGACGGTGGTGGAGGTGGAGATTCTGGACAGGTACATGGAGCTCAGAAAAATAGAGGGCTATGGATAACCCTGGGTAATTTCTAAGGTAAGGGCATGTTCGGCACAGTTTTGTGGGCCGAAGGGCTTGTATTGTGCTGTAGGTTTTATATGTTTCTATGAGCCACATACACATGGCTACAGGAGCAAATCAGAAATGAGGAAAACTGTGGGGAGTAACTCATGTCCTAACTCCCCAAAGCCTGTCCACTGTGTATAATGCTCAAGTCAGGAGTGTGATGGATTACTCTTACTTGCCTGGATGAAAGCAGCTTCAGCAACACTTAAGCTAACACCAAATAGGACATAGATACCTGCTTGATAGGTACCCCGTTCACAACCATTCACTCACTCCACATCTGATGCACAGTAACAGCAGACTGTACTACCTACAGGATGCACTGAGCAATTGACCAAGATTCCTTGGACAGCACCTCTACCAGTCAGAAGGACAAAGCATGGGGCTTGCTCTGTAAGACACGCACTATCTTGACTTGGAAATATATCGCTGCCATTTCTTCATCATTGCTGGGACAAATTCTTTGAAATCTCTTCCTAATAACATTGTGGGTGTACCCACATTTCAAGGACTGCAGTTGTTCAAGAAGGTAACTCACCACAACTTCTGTAGAGCGCCTAGGGTTGAGTAATTAAATGCTAGCTCAGCTTGCAAAGCCAACATCCCTTGAATTAATATTTAAAAAAGACTATACAACATCAGCAACACATTACACAAAAGAGCTTAACTGCTCAGTCAATGGCTGTCCACCATTTTGCCCTATTACTAGCATTCCATTTCATTCATTCCACACATTGGTCTCCCCATTCTTCCTGACTTAAACTAACTTATAAACTCTTCTCGGGCTTCCAGCTGGGACCAGGCAGTCCCAAAGGCTATTGGCATGGCACAGTAGTTTTGTTCTGTTGAAGTCAATCCTGTGGTCATTGCGTATGCAACGTTCTGCTACTGCTGATTTCTCCGGGGAACCTAACAACGAGGAGGAACCCATCGTGACTACCTGCCTTCCCTAATTTTCCACAGTTTCTAAAAGGATCACCAAGATCCTGAAGAAATACCAGATTAATACCACCCACAAGCCCAAATCCTAGCTTATGCGGGTCAAAGGTGACCTGGGATTCAGGACAGCTGATGTTTACAGGATTCCCTGTGAATGCGGAGAGCGTATATCAGCCAAGCATGGTGGACATTTGCATCAAGGAGCACAGGAGTTGTATCTGTTTGGATTACCCAGAGAAATTGGCTGTAGCAGAACACTGCATTCGCAATGACCACAGGATTGACTTTGACGGCAATAAAACTACTGAGCTGTACCAAATGGCTTATGTGAACACCTGGTGAAGGAAGCCATTGAAATAAGACTAGAGAATAAGAATTTTAATAAAGCCAAAGGTCTCGCTCTAAGTAAGAACTGAAATACAATTTTAAACAAGGTGGGATCGCGGAAACCTGATTGTTTGAGGACTAACCAATCAGGAGGGACGGACAATGGGAGTTGAATATATATATATCACCGGATTAGACGTGCCTAGGCATCATCCCTGATGAAAATGATGGAGTTTGTCATCAAAATGTCGGTTGAAATCAACACCTGTGCCTGGCTGGAAGCTAAAGAAGAATTTTTACGTCATATATGCTGGGAAAGTACGAAGTCCTTTTTTACACTAACTTGTTTTCTCTCCTTTTCAGTTCTGATAGTCTTTGCCCTGAAACATGAATTGTTTTTCTTTCCACAATTGCCATTTAACTGGCTGAGCTGTTAACATAGTAGAGAAATGGCAACATGGCCTGAATGGGCAAGACAAGAAACAGGATGTGTCTTTTAACAATTATACAGTATTTCAGAATTGGGAGATTAACCACACGGGCTGAGAAGAAAGCCCCAGCGAACTCGCTGCTAATTCAAATACTGTACAGTGAATTTGCTACTAATTCAAATACTGTACAGGATAAAAGAAGCAATTGAAGTTAAAATGGAGAGGAAACTTTTTTTCCTCATATTTCCCATTTTTTTTAATAAACCAACAATTTGTAACACTTGAAGGAATGGCATTCTGAATCTGAAATGATTAATTTCAGCAGCTATGGTTGCTTAGCATCTAATAACCCAGTTCCTCCAGCATTTTGTGTGTGTTGTCCTGGTAATATTGCCTCCGTACAATACTGAATAAAGAATCCATTGCACCTTTCGGCCTGAAATTACTACTCCTGATAAAGATAAAGAGAATATAGTGACCTTTCAATTAGAAAAAGTACCAGATAATTTACTATTGACGATGAAAACCATTTCAACTTATATGTCTTTATCAGTACAGTTCCAAATTCTGAATAGTTCCTACCTTGAAGAATAAGGCCTGAATCCTGAATGGTGAAATTAAACATAGCAAACGGAGCAAGTGGAGACTTGGCAACAATGATCTGAAAAAAAAAAGAACAAAGCAGAAAGCGAGATGAGTTAAAGACAAGAGTAAGGCCAAATCTGTAGGAAGTATATTAGAAATGGAAGCTTCTCATAATTCCTTCAAGCCACCTTCAAGCTATTTTGAAAATTATGAATTTACAGAAGAAATACCTCAAGTGAACATCAGGAGACGGCTTCTCATCAACAATCTAATGCAATTACAATATATGCCTACTTTTGTCCGACGTCCCTAAAGACTTCTTCAACTAAAGTCTATTAGTTCCAGATATAAAACCATCAATTGCCCTATTAACTATGGCTGCACTCTGAAAAGAACTGCAAATTCCCTAAAGAATTCAGCATGACCCCTTTGACCCTCACCAATTTTTATTGATGCATTACAAAGGGCATCCTATCTAGACGTATCACAGGTTGGAATGGTAACTGTTCTGTACAAAACCACAAGTAACTATGGAGGTTGTGGACATAGCTCAGCTCATCACAGAAACCAGTCTCCCCTCTGTGGTACTCGTCTACACTTGTTGCTGCCTCTATAAAGCAGCCAACTTAATCATAGACCCCACCTACTCTGCACATTCTCTCTTCCTGCCTCTCTCATCATGCAGGAGATACATAAGCCTGGAAACACACATCACCAGACTCAAGGATAGCTTTTATCCTGCTGTGATAAGACAACTGAATGATCTCCTAATACGATAAGACAGACAATTGACCTCATAATCTACTTTGTCATGGACATGCACCTTATTGTATGCTGCACTTTGTCCATAAATGTGACACTATATTAAAATATAAAACAGTACAGCACAGAACAGGTCATTCAGCCCACAATGTTGTGTTGACTCTTTTACCCTATTTCAAGATCAATCTAACCCTTCCCTCCCACATAGCCCTTAATTTTTCTTTCATCCACATTCCCAAGAATCTCTTAAAAGTTCTTAATGTTTCTGCTTGTACCATCACCCCTGGCAGTACATTCTATGTACCCTCCACTGGCTATGTAAAAGATCTACCTCTGACACCCTGTCTATATTTTCTCAAATCACCTTAAAATTATGCCTTCTCAATTATGCCATTGCAGGCCTAGTAAAAAGGTGCCTGCTGTTCACTCGTTTTATGCCTCTTATCATCTTATACACCTCTATCATATTCTGCATTATTATTATTATTTTTCCCTTGTACTATCTCAATGTACTGATGCAATGAAATGATCTGTACAGATGGCATGCTAAACAAAATTTTTCACTGTACCTCAGTATATATGACAATAATAAACCTACAGTATTTGCATGCAGGATGATTTCCAAATTTCACAGCAGAAAGACATGCTTCACCCAGGACATGCCCTCTTTTCATTGTTACCGTCAGGAAGGAGGTACAGAAGCCTGAAGGCACACACTCAATGATTCAGAAACAGCTTCTTCCCCTCTGCCATCTGATTTCTAAATAGACATTGAATCCATGAACACAACCTCACTTTTATTATATATTATTTGTTCTTGTGGTATTTTTAATATACATATATAGTTACTGTAATTGATTTATTTATTTGTTCTATATTATCTTGTATTGCATTGTACTGCTGCTGCTAAATTAACAAATTGCATGACTCATGCCAGTGATATTAGACTTGATTCTGTTTCTGTTTCACAGTATTATTCTAGAGATAAACCCTTCCGCCAAAAGTAGAGCTATTCATTTACCTATAACCTCCATTTAATGACTTGAATATTTCAAAACACCTGTTGACCTTCTAAGTTCTACAGTACAACCTTAGTTTGCAGATAAACTGCTCATAATCCAGGACATACCTACTCTGCACTTCTTCCAATACTAATCCTTCCCAGGATGCTGACAGTATTCCAGGTACAGTGTAACCACGGCTCTGTAGAACTGTGGAATAATTTCCAACCACTTGTCAACAGCTCTCTGTTTGCTGCAGAATGCATTGGGAATGTTATGTTAATGCCAGTGATGCTCAGTATGATGTGTCATACTGTGGACGTTTCTTCACCTTTGGGCACAAACCATCAAAGTTGTCCCACAAGATTCTTCAAAAGTCAAGGACAGGAGAGTGAAAGAGTATGGCAATAAACAAGAAGTAGCTTCCCCTTTACAGTACATCCCAGATCAACTATGGCAGTATGTTAGTATTTAAATAATAAAGGCTCTCATCTGGGTTTTGTGCAAAGTTCCAAACCTTCTGTGTCTTAATCCAAATCTCCAAAGTTACCCTCTACTAAAAATGTTACACTCTTGAGTTATGATCCCACACCCTTCATCTATAGATATTACATTGCAGAAACAGTGTAAGCCTTTGTTTCCTTGAGATTTGACTACTTCTTAGCTAGTCTAGGCCCAGCCTTCACTCCCTGCCAATTGAACTTGTTCCACTCCTCAACTGTGTGGCCCAACACATTCTAATTCCTCTACCCACTGATGTACAGTGGTTCCAGTTAACTTTATAAACTCTCTTACTTGCTTTCCAGTATCTCCTTCCCTTATCATAGGAGAAAGATGATAAAGCAGTAAAGCACTGGAACAGGTCCTTTGCCCTCAATGTTGGCGCCAACCTTGATACTAATCTAAACAAGTCCAATCCACCAGCATAAAGAACATATTTCCTGTATATCCACAAGTCTAAATGTTCCTTAAACATTACTATCGTATCTGCTTCTATCTCGTCACCTGGCAGTGCATTCCGGGCATCTACCAGCCTCGGTGTAAAGAATCTTTGTTCAGAAATCTTTAAACTTTCCCTCCTTGCCTTAAACCTATGCCATCTAGTATGTGGCATTTTCACCATGGTAAAAGGACTCTACCATATATGCCCCTCAATTTTATACACTTTGATCAGGTCACTTCTCTGGCTCCAAAGCTCTTGCCAATATTATCAATCTTCACCAGTTCCATACAACCCGCTGAAGTATCTGTACACCTCTGATCTCTTGATCATCCATGATATTTAAGGATCAGGAGACATGTTTTCAGTTGCTAAAACCGTGATCTGCCTTTTCCACCCGTTATCTCAGACTCTTTACCAGGTTTTACTCCATGGCGTAGAATAACAAACCCCTCATTCTAATATATGAAAGGTGCTTCCTGAGAATACAAGGAGGCCTAGTGTGTCAACCTACTCCACATAGAAAACATTAGGAGCTAGGGCTTAGGCAGCTGTCAGTGTGTCCCACTACCGAATTTAATTGATAAAATCACATCTCAGAGCAATCAGATTGCTCATATCTTGTAATCATTTTTCAGAAAAGGCAGCATGTACATTGGCTCTCAGAGCATCCTCACGAGTTTCATTTCTCCAGTTATTTCCCTATCGCCTCCTTTCTGTCACATGCCCACCACTCCTCTGACCCTGATTCTCCACTTATCCACAATCATCCAAGGGATAATTTACAGTTACCAATTAACAAACTTTGGGATGTATGAGGAAATTGGGGGGGGGGGGGGGGGGGAAAGAGCCATTTGTTCACAGAAAGAGGGCAGGTGTCTATTTTGAGTTTATTGGGTAGGTCATCTACCTAAACAAAATATAGCCTTCTATTTGTGAAGGGTAAACTGGCACTGGTAAAATAATAAATAAAATAGAAAAGACTGCACTGTTGAGTCTGGGTGTGATCAACCATCATCTATACACTCTGATATGTTCTAACAAAACTTAAAAAAAATTAAAAACTTTATTAATATAGATCAAGACAAATATAAAAAGTTAAAAGCATGCAAAATCACCTCCAAATACAGTGGATTCTGGTTAACTGGGCCATCCAGTAATCAGGTCAGCTGTTTATTTAGGTCACTATGCTGCTTAACTGGAACAGGAGACTGTTGCCGAATAATTTCTAACCAGCAATCAGTCACACGTGCTTGTGTGGTTCAGACACTACACCATGCTTCGAGAGAACAGTTTTTAAGGAGTGTCAGTTGTGTGTTTGTGTTCAAAAAGCAGTGATTTTTTTTGTCACTGGCAGTTGGCGTGAAATAAGCAGTAAGACAATTCAGAACTGTTTTGCCCACTGCGTCTCCAAGCATTAGGCTTGGAGAAGCCAGAAACATCTGGGAGTGAAAATGAAATGATTTCACTACCTTAACAAGTTGGGAACTATGAAGGATTTTAAGGTATTGACAACCATCTTGAATGCTACAATGAAAATGAAGATTTGGAGTTTACAGTCGTCGAAAGCATTGTATGAAGGCAGTCCATTATCTACACTAGGTGTCTGCATTGATTTTGTTTACTGCAGTCAATCTAAAGAACACAGCAATGTACACTGGATGAATTCCTCTGATGATAATTATTAAGAACTAATACGTAGTTTTATAGTACAGTAGTAGTATTTGGTAGTGTTCTAATTTGTTTTTTATTTCAATTAAGTACATAATTTGTTAGTTAAATAGTAGTTTGTCTTTTTTATACCCTTCCAACTATTTCCGTGAATCTTCGGCCAATTGGGCAGCCAAAATGTACTGGTCCTGATGTGTCCCAATTACCCAGAACCCACTGTACATAAAACTAATCAAGAATCCATTAAAAAATATACAGAATTTCAAAGATTCCGCCTAGCACGTTCCTTGATAACAAGGAGGTAAAATTTTATAGTGAGTGATGCCCAGATATCACATGGCAAATAAAAAGGGATCACTTCCTCTGAATACCAAATACGCATCCAAAATAGATGACCTCCTCAATGCCAGAACTGTGAGGCAGCAATGTTAACTTGACAATGCCGTGCAAGTACACACAATATAGATCCTGGAAGCATCAAGAAAGTCCAGAAATCAAGAAAGCATCAAATAAAGTCACTCCTCGTTCCGTGGAATAAAGACCTAGACTGGTCAAACTCTCCCTATAACTCAGGCCCTCCAGTCCTGGCAACATCCTCGTAAACTTTCTTGTTTATTACTGCTTCTGCTTCCTGCTAAATCTTCTGTCAGCTTCTGATAGATTACAATTAAAACTAGAATTTACTTAAAATCTTACATCCATCCCACAACATGAGGGGTATAAATTTTTGCGTTATGACTCCGTTGCAATGTACAGACATATGAATTTAAAAGTCTAAGGGGCTGTAAAAAGAAGCTGTCCCATAGATCATAGAGTCACAAGCAATACAGCACAGATACAGGCTTTTTGGCCCATTGAGTTCATTCCAACCATGGTGCCCATCCAGCTATCCCAATTTCCTGAATATAGCCCATGTCCCTCTAAGCCAGAGGCTCCCATCCTTTATTATGCCAAGGACCCATGGACCCCAAATTGGGAACTCCTGTTCTAAATTCTGCTCCTCCATATATCTATCCAATTGCTTCTTAAAATACTATTGTATGTGCCTCAATAACTTGGTCTGGCAACTCATTCTACATATATATATATGTATATATATCACCTTCTGTGTGAATAAGTTACACCTTAGGTCCCTTTTAAATCTTTCTTCTCTCAGTTCAACCTATGGGCCCTAGTTTTGGATTCTCCGACCCTGATGAAAAGACTGTTAACACCCATCTTACCTATGCTGCTTGTAATTTTAAACACTTCTATACGGTCACCCTTCATTCACCTACGTTCCAAGGAATAAAGACCCTAGTTGTCCAACCTCTCCCTAACCTGGAAACTTCCTTCTAATTCTTTTTACTTATTCCTTCCTGCCTCTGCTTTCTGTTAAATCATTTTGATTTTTGCTCATATGTCATAGCCCATGGCATGCTTTGGAAAATAAAAGAAAGCCAGAGTCACAGGGAATGGAACCAAGCTCTTTGGCACTGAGCATCAGCCACCATTTATATTAACCCGACATTAATCTCATATTTACAAATATTCTCTGCCACATTCTCAGTAACGTCCCCCAGATCCTACCACTCACCTACACACCAAGGCCAATTTACAGAGTCTAACCCACCAACTCACACATCTTTGGGGTGTGGGAGAAAACAAGGACACATGGTGGAAACTCATGAGATTACAGAGAAAATGTAAATATTCTATACAGACAGCACCCAAGGCCAGGATTAAACACAAGTCACTAGTGCTGTGAGGCGGCAATTCTACCAACTACATCACTATAATTGGAAAGGAATTGTTAAAAGTCGGAAAGGCAGAGAAACAGTAATCTCTGCAAGTCATGAACTGCAGAGGCTAAATCAAAATTGTAGGAGGAATTATTTTGTGTACGTGACTTCATGGACAGAAATTAATTCAATGTAAGGATGGATGAAAACCAAGTATTTATTAGGATGTGTAAGGCTTGATACTTCACTGGCTGCTGAACTGAACCAGTGCTGTCACTTATACTGAGTTTGCAGCAAAGTTTTTCCCCCTTATTTAATTATCAGAAGAATCTTTTATTGCTAACTTCATGTGAAGGACAATGCCTATGAGAATGTTTTACCTTTCCTTTATATTGGTCAGGGATACGTTTCTTTTAATCTAGTAAGCACCTAAGTCTGAGAACTCTCCTTCCCTCATGCAGCCCACAAAGAGGCTTGTGTTCCAAAACTGGAAATATTATAATTGCTGTCATTGGCCTTGGATGAAGAGGAACATCTTAGCAAATAGAGTACAAATGATCTGGTCAAAATACCAGGAAAGATGTGATTAAGCAAGAGGAGGTGCAGAAAAAATTCACAAGGATGTTGCCTGGACTGGTGGGTTTGAATTATAAGGAGAGATTGGAAACACTAAGTCTGTTTCCCCTGGAGCAAAGGAGGCTGAGACAGACAGACATACTTTATTGATTCCGAGGGAAATTGGGTTTCGATACAGTCGCAACAACCAAGAATAGTGTAGAAATATAGCAATGTAAAACCATAAATGATTAAATAATAATAAGTAAATTATGCCAAGTGGAAATAAGTCCAGGACCAGCCTATTGGCTCAGGGTGTCTGACACTCCGAGGGAGGAGTTGTAAAGTTTGATGGCCAAAGGCAGGAATGACTTCCTATGACGCTCAGTGTTGCATCTCGGTGGAATGAATCTCTGGCTGAATGTACTCCTGTGCCTAACCAGTACATTATGGAGTGGATGGGGGTCATTGTCCAAGATGGCATGCAACTTGGACTGCATCCTCTTTTCAGACACCACCATCAGAGAGTCCAGTTCCACCCCCACAACATCACTGGCCTTACGAATAAGTTTGTTGATTCTGTTGGTGTCTGCCACCCTCAGCCTGCTGCCCCAGCACACAACAGCAAACATGATAGCACTGGCCACCACAGACTCGTAGAACATCCTCAGCATCGTCCGGCAGATGTTAAAGGACCTCTGTCTCCTCAGGAAATAGAGACAGCTCTGACCCTTCTTGTAGACAGCCTCAGTGTTCTTTGACCAGTCCAGTTTATTGTCAATTCGAGGCGAGGAGACATGATAGAGATAAATAACATTATGAGAGGCATAGGTAACTAGCCAGAGTCTGTTTCCACAGCAGGGGTGCCTAAAACTTTGAGGGCACAGGTTTAAGGAGGTTTAAAGGGGATCTGAGGGATTAATTTTTCACACAGAATGTAGTTAATACCTGATGTAAGCTGCTGGGAACAGGAAGAGCATTTAAGAGGTTTCTGTACAGGTACTTGAATAAGCAAGGCATAGACAGATACAGAATTAATATAGGTAAGCAGCATTAACATAGATGGGTGCAAAAAGTGCAGTGGGCCCATGGGTTTGTTTCAATCCTTTATAACTCCACGACTCTGTTCTGAGTGAGGAAAACATAAGGGTTAAGGTTAGAATTGGGAACCCATCAAGAATCTGAAGGTCTGTTCAATGGGCCAGAACATCCAGCTGCTGTCTACCGGTAACTTAGCTGACGGAAATAGCCACAGCGCTGGCTGATCGGCTACCCCTACTAAGCCTATCAAACTTCCAGAGTTCAGTGAACTTCATCTACAGCACAAGTACAACTAGCCCCCCAACAAAAAATGATTTTTCAAATCAAGTTCAGCACTTAACTTGTACAAGTGATTGCATGGATAATTATTGCCAAATGTATAACTAGGTTTCAAATAGATTGTTTAATTTGAACAGATAGAACTGTTTTTTAGCCTTTTCAGTATTTATTTCTATTTCAATCAGAATATACTTATGCACAACTTCTTTATTCTTAGTGTGATTTTGTAGAATGAATAACACCACTTGCAGAACCAGTAAAGAACTCTGTCAGTCTGTGTTGCATTATAAATGTTATTTTTCACAGCTAAACCAAGTCCTGACTGGAACAGATTTTACTGACAGATTATTGCTTTCTGTAATAAAGTAGTATCAGATAGTGGTAGCAGGAACACAAAGTACTTTATGAATGCCCACAGGTAAATTTTCATGGGCAGGCGGTAATGAGTTTGAGTCCCACGGCTCTTTGTGCAGAGAATGAGCGTCTCACCTCCAACTTCAGGACTCTGAAGCTTCCTTTAACAAGACTTCTAACATAGCTACCCCCAAATTTCCACTGCAGACCTAGCCACCTCAGAATGACAAAGAGTTAGATTTTATATCTTTAGAAATATTTCCTTATGATACAAGAACAGGCCTTTTTGCTCAATGGGTCTATGCCAGCTTTCTGGCTCATGCCCATCAGTCCCATCCCCACACTTATTTCCCTACAACCTATTGTCTCTCCCCATTCTCCTGCCAAACACATCAATGAGAATGATTTACAGTGGCTAATTAACCTACCAAGTTGCACGTCTCTGGAACGTAGGTAGAAACCTTAGCACCCAGAGGAAACCTATACAGTTACAGGGAAATCGCGCAAACTCCACATAGGTAGCTCCATGGTTTGGATTGAATCCAGTTCACTGACAGCATGATTGTACTGTTGTCCTCCCCAGGTCTCACTCAGCCAGAGACCTCCAGCAATCTAACTATCAAGGTACAGTAAAAACAGTGTTGGCAGTGCCCAAATCATTGATAGTGGAGGCTGCTCGCTGGCATAAAGGTTCCAAGGGTACAGTGGTTGGAGGGTCCAAAAGTCATCCACTCAGTCACCTTCTGCTCTGAAAGTAAGTGACAGCTATCACTCCGTGTTGGTAGCCCGAACGTTTTAACTCAACAAGGAGAGTGAGTTTGAATGTCCAGACCTGCTGTCTGCCACCTTCTTAGCAGTGACCACGCAAAGCATCAGAAAGTCTGCTGAACTCCTGTGCTTACAATCGAATTTGTGTTATTTTCCCAGTAAAAGAAATTAGCAAGTGCTAAAGGCACACAGCCCTAGAACTGGCTCTCTGATCTCGTGGGCAAGGATGACACTTGAATTTCCTTCATGAATGAGGAAAATAGACCACGGTAAAGCAAGATGACAACCAAAAAGCATAAATCTTCGTGCCCTCCATCTGAGGGAGGGGTGGGAAAGCAGAAAATATTGGAAGCACTCAGCGCATCAAGCAGCATCTGCAAAGGGAGAAACACCAGGTCACCAACTTTCATCAGAATCGGAGAAAATGAGAACCAGAGTCAGAATTGACTTCACCGGTGAAATCTGTTAACTTTACAGCAGCAGTACAATGAAATGCATGATAAATAAAACTGAATTACATTAAATGTATATATCTATTAAATAGTCAAATTAAATAAGTAGTGCAAAAAAAAAAGAAGTAAAAAAGTAGCAAGGTAGTGTTCATGGGTTCAATGTTCATTCAGAAATCAGATGGCAGAGGGGAAGAAGCTGCTCCTGATCACTGAGTGTGTGCCTTCAGGTTTCACTCGTTTATTTTAAATTGTGCAGGAGGTTATACAGAGCAGAGAGAATGTCCATAGTAATGTGTTAGAGCCAGATAATTTCCTCTATTTCCCCACCAACTCACCCATCCACCCACACTGCCTCATTCTGGACAGAAACAGTTAATATTTCAGGTCAACACCCTTTCATCAGAAATGGAAAAATGAAAAAATGTGCACTTTTTAAGTTGCAGAGAAGTGTTGGATTGGAGACCAAGTATGTGGTAGAATGGCGATCTATCACAGACTTTAAGATATGGGATGAGAAGGGGGGAGGCAGAGAATGCGAAAGAAACTATTCTACAGGACTCGACAATGGTCTCCAACAACCTGTGACAGACACATACACCCATTGTTATCTCCACCCCTCATACGCTCTGCAACTTCAAAAAGATTTGTTCCCTCACTTTTCCAGTTCTGATGAAGGGTCAACAACTTGAATCATTATCTCTGTCAACCTCTCCTCAGATGCTGCCTGACCTGCTAGGCATCGGGAGCATTTCCTACTTTAATTTTAGCAAAGAAATATTTGATCGGAAACTTGACTTCATTTGAAATACTCAGCAGATCAGGCTGCAGCAATTTGGAAAAGCAACAGTTAACAGCCCAATGGTGGCACTGGTTTTACTTGATGCCCTCCCCCATCCTCTCTGAGAATTAACAAGCTTCCTTTGTCTCTGTCTTAGATCTGACAAAAGGTTTTCAGTCTGAAACATCAACTCTGATTCTCTTCTCACAGATTCAGCCTAGCCTTCTGAGTATTTCCAACATTATCTGATTTTTATTGAACTAAAATACAACTGTTATTGCAGAGAACTCCCAGGTCTTTCTTGCATAATACCCTAGGATATTCAATGTCTATCTGAGGAATAAGATGGCTTCTAGATCTAATGTCACTCACAGAAGGAAGGGGAGTAACTGGAAGGAGTGCACGATATTTTTGATGGAACAACAGCACATTAATTAAACTCAAGATGCCACCTCACTGCAAGTAATTAAATGAGAGGATGACTGCTCGAATATCTCACTTGAAGAGAGGTACTTCTCACACTGTAGCATTCTCTCAGTATGGCATTGAAGTGTCAGCAAGGATTATATAACATTGTACACGAATCCCTTCTCTAAGATCGTTCTGCACTAAAATATTTCCATCAGATAACCGTGTCTATAGACATCGGAAAGAATTTGGAAGACTACAGCATATGGTCCATAAAGTCCAGATTTTGGTTTCAAAGATAAAGTGCAGAAGTACAGGCACAAGCCTGCTCAGAGATGTTATGCTTGGATTGGGATCTGCTGTGGTTGAAGTGAATAAACTCTGGGAAACAGGAATGCGACATTCAGTTGAAGAATGCCTTTATCTGGACTGTGTCATTTCTGGTATGCTGCAGTGTTATCCAAAGTAACCACTCAGAGAAACAGCCAATGAGCTGGGCCAAAGTCACACTGGGGCCTTACTAATTCAAACACTTCGATTTATGTAATCTCTTCCATAAGTTCAAGATGTTTTATAACCATTGAAATCTTTCTAGAGTGCATTTGTAAAGCAGGAATCAGCAGCAGTTTTCCATGCATTAGAAGACATAGAGTAGATAAAGTGCAAACTACCATTTAATTTAAACATTTGGATTCCACAACTCAATTCAAATTTCAAATTTGGAAAGGTTACCAAATTGGGGAAGTAACACAAAGAACTCATGACTCATGGAGTAGGAGCATTTTGTGATGAAATGGAGAACTTTGAGCTGACTTATCAAACACAGATTTGGTGAATTCCACCTCAAGCAACCACCCTATCAAACCCAGTGCCTGTCTGTAGCAGAACCTGCTGGTCCCACAACACACACAAAATGCTGGTGCAACGCAGCAGGCCAGGCAGCATCGATAGGAAGAAGCACTGTCGATGTTTCAGGCTGAGACCCTTCGTCAGGACTAATTGAAAGAAAAGATAGTAAGAGATTTGAAAGTGGGAGGGGGAGAGGGAGATCCGAAATGATAGGAGAAGACAGAAGGAGGAGGGATGAAGCTAAGAGCTGGAAAGTTGATTGGCAAAAGAGATACTGAGTTGGAGAAGGGAAAGGATCATGGGACGGGAGGCCTAGGGAGAAAGGGGGAGGGGAGCACCAGAGGGAGATGGAGAACAGGCAAAGAGTGATTGTGAGAGGGACAGAGAGAGAAAAAGGGAAAAATAAACAAACAAACAAACAAATAAATAAATAAATAAAGACATACAAGAAAGCTGGATGAACTCAGCAGGCCAGCCAGCATCCGTTGAAAGAAGCAGACAATGGATGCTGCCCGGCCTGCTGAGTTCATCCAGCATTTTTGCACGTCTTGATTTGACCACAGCATCTGCAGTGTACTTTGTGTTTAAATAAATAAGGGGTGGAGTAAGAAGGGGAGGAGGGGCATTAACTGAAATTAGAGAAATCAATGTTCATGCCATCAGGTTGGAGGCTACCCAGCCGGTATATAAGGTGTTGTTCCTCCAACCGGAGTGTGGCTTCATCTTGACAGTAGAGGAGGCCATGGATAGACATATCAGAATGGGAATGGGATGTGGAATTAAAATGTGTGGCCACTGGGAGATCCTGCTTTCTCTGGCGGACAGAGCGTAGGTGTTCAGCGAAACGGTCTCCCAGTCTGCGTCCGGTCTCACCAATATATAGAAAGCCGCACTGGGAGCACCAGATGCAGTATACCACACCAGCCAACTCACAGGTGAAGTTTCGCCTCACCTGGAAGGACAGTCTGGGGCCCTGAATGGTGGTGAGGGAGGAAGTGTAAGGGCAGGTGTAGCACTTGTTCTGCATACAAGGATAAGTGCCAGGAGGGAGATCGGTGGGAAGGGATGGGGGGGGGGGGGGGGGAAGAATGGTCCCACATTGGTCTCATCAGCTTCCTCAGAACTGGAATGGAAGCAAGTCTTCCTCAATTCCAAGGGACTACTCAAGAAGAAAGACCGATCTACAGCCAGTTACCAAAGCTTGCTACTCGTTCTTAAACAGGTCAATCGCTATTGCATTATTTTCATTAATCACAGAATGACACAGGACAGAAAACTCTTCAGCTCAACACATCCATGCTGACTGTATTGTACAGCTATATTAATCCTATCTGTCCTCATTAGATCAGTGCCTTCCTATATCGGGGTCTGTTTAAATTCCTGTTAAACATAGTAATTGCATCTGATTCACCACATTTTCTGGGTGCAATTTCTGCCTGTTATAACATGATCTGGCTAACAGTCACATCTTCACCTCTTCTCACCTTTCTGCATTTTGCAGAGACTGCTTACTCTGTGACTCACTGGCCCCCTGTTTGTTATTACCCACCACTTCCCATCCATGGCATTTTCCCAATGTACTTGGAGATGTTCCATCTCCCTTTCACCTCTCTTCTACACCATCATCCAAGAGCTCAACAGTTATTCCAGATGAAGCAGCAATTCACTTGTACTTCTTCCAATCTTGACAAGCCAACCATATGATCTTAAGTCACTCCGTGCTTTGAAAACTCTTCACCCATGTCTGAGGAAACTTGATTATCCCAAAAAATTGACTAGTTTCCCTTTCCACAGATGCTGCTTGACTAGCATTTCTGCTTTTCTTTCAAAATTCTATCAGGTCCTTGGGACTTTCCTGTTTTCAGGCCTATGAACTTACGAGGGGTGATTGATAAGTTCGTGGCCTAAGGCAGAAGGAGGTGAGTTATTTACTTCAAACTTTCTGCATAATCACTCAGAGTTGAACTGCACGTGCGTGTAACGAGAGCTGTATAACTCACCTCCTTCTACCTTAGGCCACTGTTATGAATGTGCCGCAACTCTGAGGGGCCGAAGGGTACAAAGTCGCCCCCTCCTTTTTGAGAATCGCAAGATCGCTATTAATTCGGGTCTGGGACCCAGGAAATGAGAGAGAGACATCCAGAATACACAGGGTTTGGAATGTGTCCTGGCCTCAGCGAAACAAAACCACTGATAACGGCTATTGTCTCTTGGAGACGGAATTGTGTATTGAGTACTGTACTATTCATTGAAGCCCCTCAGGGGACGACCAGAGTGGGCTGGTTGAGGGATTGCATCATCCCAACCTGATTGACATCTGAGACCCTGTGAGTAAGGATAAAAGAGGGTCTGGGGAACAACCCCTTGAGACGCACCAGGAGAAACGCTAGAAATCCCGTGACAGCATTTAATAGCAACAGCTGGTGGGGGCTCGTGTGCGTCCTTCCCTTGCCTGGGATTGGCGGGCTCACCACGGAAGAACGGCTTTAGCTAAAGGAGAGGCCACAAGTGAACGGCCACGACAACGAGACTCCGACGGATCGAAATCATAAAAGGAATCGGCAAGTTTTTCTCCCAAAAACTTTCTCTCTCTCCAACCATTGCAACCCAGCGGTCCCCAAAGGCTGCAACCTGCATGAACTGAGTGAACTTTATATTTCCATCGGACAATACATTATCCCCTAGACAACGATAGAGCTTATTTCTTATTGATTATTATTATACCTGCACTTTTAGATTTAGTATTGACGACGTATATTATCTGTATATTTGCATTGATATTATTTTTGTGTATTTTTACTAATAAATACTGTTAAAAATAGTACCATCAGACTTCAACGGACCTCTCTATCTTTGCTGGTAAGTGACCCAGTTACAGGGTTCGTAACATCACCAACTTGTCTTTCCACTATTCCCAGTCTGCCGTTCATGCCTTTGGTTTCCTTTGTTTGGGTTGAAAGCCTGAGCACATGATTCTTTTCCTTGATCCCAATAATATTTTGCCAAAGCTTTGGCTTTGGGTAGGCCATTATTTAACCATAAATGAACACAGCTTGATTGTAATGGATAGGTCACAAACTAGTGGAGTTAACACTAATTTCCCAAATTTTTGATAAATTGCTGCATATTTTTTGTGCAACATGTTAAACCAATAAATTATGAGCAATTCTCAAACCACTGGAGGAATTTAATTAATCAGCAGCATCTGTGAGGGGATATGGACATTTGATGTTTTGGGTCAAGTCCTTTCATTTGAACTGAAAGAAATAGGGAGTGGGCAGTAGAAAGAGGAGGAGGAAGGGGTGGGGCAAGAGCTGACAGGTGATAGGTGGATCCAGGTAACTGGGGGTGATAGAAGGGGAGACTGAGAATAGGGCTAGAAGCTGGGAGTTGATTGGTGGAGGTGACAAAGGGCTGAATATGATGGAATTTGATAGGAGAGGAAGGTGAAGCATGGGATAAAAAGAGGAGTGTGGGAGGGTAGAGGGAAACCAGTATGATGAGTTGAAGCATAAGGGGCAGATGGAGAGAGTGCAATGGAAGGAGACATGGTGACATGGGCCAAGTGTTGCAGGTGTTGTTTTGTTGCATCTGTGGTCTCTTGTTGTTTCTAAACTACAGGCATTGCCAGGGTAGATTCCAAATATCTCCTCAATTTGTGCTCTCTGCCATAGAGTCATAGAGAGATACGGCTTGGAAACAGGAGCCTGGGCCCACTGAGTCTACACTGAATATCAGCTACCATTTACACTAATCCCCACATTCACGTCAATGCACTTAGCTTCCACCACACGCTGAAACACTGAAGCCAATCCACAGTGGCCAGTTAACCCAGCAACCTGCATATCTTTGGGATGTAGGAGGAAAGCAGAGCCCACAGAGGAAATACATGTGGTGACAGGGAGAACGTGTTAACTCTCCACAGAAGTACTGGAGGCCAGGATTGAACCCAGGTCACTGGATTTGTATGGTGGCAGCTCTATTATCTGCACCACTGTGCATCGTTGACTTCAACACCACTGGGTTAGTAGCATCCAGGCCTCACAACCCAGCCACTCATCTGTGAATGCTGTTGGAAAATGCAGATGCATTGGGGTTGACTATAATGTACTCCTCTAAGGATACCTTTGACATAGAGAATAAACAGTGTTTGTGATGCACAGCAGGACTTACAGTCTGGGAAAAGTGAGAATTTTATACAAGGCGCTAATTGTAACCTCAGAATGACTTATTGGCACTTTGCAGACATTGAATTACTTTTGAAATACAGTGGATTCCAATTAATTGGGACAAGTATATCTTGCACCGCTTGTGCAGCCGCCCCAATTATCTGAAGTTTCATAGAAATAGTTTAAAAGGTTTAAAAAAGAGAAACTGAGAAAGAAATTATTTTGTTAAATGAAATACAGATCAAATTTGAACAGCAGCCAATCAGGGATTGGGAGCGAGGAGAGAAGAGGTGACTCTCACAGTCAGCAAGTGTGCATTAAAAAGCATTGCTTCACTGGAACTTCGGTGTTTGCACAGCAGTCAGTCAGAGATTGTGAGCAAGAAAAGAGGTGACTCACACAGGTCTTATGGTCTTGTGAATGTGCATTAAAAAGGAGTGCTTCACAAGAGTTTTGGCAGTTTGAACATAGACCAATCAGAATCAGGCATAATATCACCAGATGTTGTGAAATTCATTAGCTTAGTGGCAGCAGTACAATTCAATGCATGATAATATAGGGAAAAATAAATAAGTATATCAATTACAGTAAGTATATCTATGCATACTAAATTTAAAAATGTACAGGATCAGAAATAATAAAAGTGAGGTTGTGTTCATGGGTTCAATGTCCATTTAGAAATCAGATAGCAGAGGGGAAGAAACTGTTCCTGAATCACTGAGCATGTGCCTTCAGGTACTTCTTACCTGACGGTAACAATGAGCAGAGGGCATGTCCAGAGGGATGGGGGTCCTTACTTTTGGGCACCACCTTTCTGAGGTACCACTGCTTGAAGATGTCTTGAATACTAAGGACCCAAGAAGGACCTGACTAATTTTACAACTTTCTGTAGCTTCTTTCAATCCTATACAGTAGCTCCCATACCAGACAGTGATGCAGGCTGTCAGAATGCTCTGCACGGTACATCTGTAGAAATTTGATTGTCTTAGATGACAAACCAAATGTCCTCAAACTTCTAATGAAATACAGCCACTGTCTTGCTTTCTTTATAGCTGCATCAGTAGGTTGGTCCCAGGATAGATCCTCAGAGATATTGAAACCCAGGAACTTGAAATTGCTCACTCTCCCCACTTCTGATCCCTCTATAAGGACTGGTGTGTGTTCCCTCATCTCACCCTTTCTGAAATCCATAATCAGCTCTTTAGTCTTACTGACATTGAGTACGAAGTTGTTGCTGTGCCACCACTCAACTAGCTGGTATATTTCACTCCTATCTGCCCTCTCGCCTCCATCTGAGATTCTGCCAACAATGGTTGTATCATCAGCAAATTTAGAAATGGCACTTGAGCTATGCCTACCTACACATTCATGGGTATAGAGGGAGTAGAGCAGTGGGCTCAGCTCACAAATGAAGTTAGGGCTTACGCAATGAATGGTAGGGCACTGAGGAGTGCAGTGGAACAAAGATATCTGGGAATACAGGTCCGTAAATAATTGAAAGTGGAGTCACAGGTAAATACAGTCAAAAAGAAAGCTTTTGTCACATTGGCCTTCATAGATCAAAATATTGAGTACAGGAGATGGGATGTTATATTGAAGTTGTGTAAGACATTGGTGAGGCCTAATTTGAAGTATTGTGTGCAGCTTTGGTCACCTACCTACAGGAGAATTGTAAATAAGATTGAAAGTGTACAGAGAAAATTTACAAGGATGTTGCCAGGACTGGGGGACCTGAATTATAAGGGAACGATTGAATAGGTTAGAAGTTGATTCCCTAGAATGTAGAAGATTGAGGAGAGATTTGATAGAGGTATAAAAATTACAATATATACATGATGTTCAAGATTTGATAGGGGTATAGATAGGGTAAATGCAAGCAGGCTTTTTTTCACTGAGGGTGGGTGAGACTACAACTAGAGGTCATGGGTTAAGGATGAAAGGTGAAATGGGGAAACTTCACTCAGAGAGTGGTGTGACCGTGGCACGACCTGCCAGTACAAGTGATGGATGCAATTTTGATTTCAACGTTTAAGAGAAGTTTGGATAGATACATGGATGGGAGAGGTATGGAGGGCAATGGTCTGTGTGCAGATTGATGGAACTAGGCAGCTTAAATGGTTCAGCACAGACTAGGTGGGCCGAAGAGCCTGATTCTGTGCTGTAGTTTTCGATGACTCTATGGTTCTATGATTACCAATACTAGTACAATACTATAAAACTGTGCATTAGTTCCTAATAGTTATCGACAAAGGTATTCATTTGGTGTACACTGATGTGTTCTTTTGATTGATTAGAAATGAACGAAATCAGCATAGATACCTAGTGCAGATAGTGGACTAGCTTAAAAACAGTGCTTTCAACAATTGCATCCTCTAAATCCTCATCTTAATTGTAACATTCAAGATGATTGTTGATACCTTCAGATTCTTATTGAAATAGTGAAATCATTATATTTTCACTCCTGGCCGTTTCTGGCATCTCCAAGCCTGAATGCTTGAAACCGCAGTGAGCAAAACAGTTTTGAATTGTCTAGCTATTTAATACTTGCCAACTATCAGTGACAAAAGTTATCATTTTTTGAACACAAACATGCAAGTGATACTATTTAAAAACTGTTTGCTCCATGTAGAAGGATTCTTCATTGCTACTTCTGCAACAGTTCTGTTTGACCAGTCAGGGTTGTTAGCCCTGAGCTGAAACTCTGTTCATTTAATGTAGCAGAAATAGAAACAGACTAAATAAGTGAAGTTCGATCTGTCAGAACCCAAACTGGCAGAAGTCGAGCGGTTCATCAAAAAGGCAAGGTCAGGTTCAGTGCCAGGACCTAATGGAATGCCGTATAAGGTGTTCAAGAAGTGTGAAGAACTAAGGAAGTACTTGTGGAGATTGTCAAACGTGGTGTGGAGACAAGGTGTTGTTCTTTTGTCATGGAGTGAGGCTGAAAGAAGTATACATCCCAAAGGAAGCGATTTCTATTACATTGAATCAGTTCCGACCAATTTCACTCCTGAATGTAGAGGGGAAGATTATGTTTGGCATTCTAGCAGAAAGAATATCTTCATTTGTGATAGAGAATGGATTGGTAAATACATCTGTGCAGAAGGCAGGAATACCAGGCTTCCCAGGATGCCTTGAACATACTAGCATGATATAGCATACCATCCAGGAGTCGAAAAGGTTGAGAAGAAATCTGGCTGTAGTTTGGCTTGATCTTGCAAATGCGTATGGTTCCGTTCCCCATGTCTTGATTGAGTTTGCGATGGAATTCCTGTGGATTCCTGCTAAGGTGAGGAACTTCGTTATGCAGTACTACAGCGATTTCCAGACGAGGTTTTCCACTCAGCAGTTTACAACTAGGTGGCAGAGCTTGGACATTGGTATCCCAATGGGATGTGCGATTTCACCCATCCTCTTTGTGTTAGTCGTAGGGGTCATTGTGAGGGCTGCAGAATCAGTGGGACCAGGTGTCGCACTTGATGGAGGAGGGGAGTTGCACCAATACGTGCGTTCATGGACGATCTCACCCTTTTGGGTCCTAACATGGAGGCAGTGGAAAGTATACTATCTAGACTCGAGGAGCTAATGGATTGGGGAAGAATGAAGTTCAAGACCAAGAAGTCAAGGAGCCTTGTTCTTAGGAGAGGAAAGCTGGTTGACTTTCATTTCACCCTTTGTGGAGAGGAGATTCCATCCATTCAGGACCAACCAGTTAAGAGCCTTGGGCAATGGTACACAGAGGAGCTGAGGGACACCAAGAGGGTTCAAGAGACAGGAGAACAGATCAGCAGAGGTCTGATGTCTGTCGACAATGTGGCTTGTCTGGCAAGTTGAAGTTGTGGTGCTTGCAGAACGGACTGATGCCACGGATAATGTGGCCACTAACTGCCTATGAAGTGGCAATGTCCCATGTTGAGGCAATGGAACGGAAGATCAACAAGTATGTGAAGAAGTGGCTTGGAATACTGAGCAGCCTCACTAATATTGCAATCCACAGTAGCCAGACAAAGCTTACCATCTCAGTGCAATCCCTTGTTGAAGAGGTCCAAGGTAGCCAAGGTAGGATCATTCTTGATGCTTCGAGACTCAAAAGACCGTCATCAAGAACATCCAGCCAGATGTGAGATCAGGCAGGAAGTGATCAGTCGGGGCAGCAGTCGATGAGGCAGAGTCTAGATTGAAGCACAAGGAGACTGTTGGGGCTACCCAGCTAGGCCGCCAGGGACTTGGATGGACAACCCACAAGTTGTGGTCATCTTCTACAGGTAAGGAGCGTCGTGAATTTGTAACGCATGAAATACGAGAGGTTATGAATTGCTAGTTTTTTTTATGCAAACACCTACTGCAAGATAAAATGCACAGTGAATGACTGGTCTCTCCTTAAAGTTGCTTTTTATGTTACAAAGATGGGCAGAGCAATGGCTGATGGAATTTAATTCCATTAAATGTAAACTGGTGCATTCTGGAAAGACATGCATTGTGTGTGTCCTGCACTGTAATAGGGCATACACAATGAATGATAAGGCCCTGGGAAGGTGAGGAACAGGGCGTATAGCCCAAAAATCTTTCATGATGGCAGCACATACAGATTATTAGGTAGTGAAGGTGGTAGAAAAATACTTGCCTTTCATTAGCCAGGCCTACAATACAAGAGCATGGAGGTAATAATATACCTTTCTTTGGCCACAGTTGGAGTTGTGGCTTCAATTCTGGATGTCTTTGTTTAGGAACACATGAATACACTTGAGAAGGCAGAACAAATTCACCATAATGTTGCCTGGGATGAAGCATTTCAGTAACAAGAGCCACTGGATAGGCTAGATGTTTCCTTGATGTAGATGAGGCAGAGAGCGACCGGACTGAGGTAAACAATATTTTGCAGTGAACAGATGGGAAAGATGATTCAAGACTTTTCCCCATAGCAGCAATGTCTAAAACAAGAAAGGAAAGATTAAGACAAGGGTCAGGAGATTTACAGGGCACCTGGGAATTATTTTTCTCCCATCCTTTTTACTGTCAGCACACTATGCTGCATAATGTTTTTCAGTAGTATTCCAAGGCTTCTTTGACAGCACTCCACAAATTTAACACCATTGTCTCTTACTAAATCCAAAAGGAAGCAAGTATATGGAAAAACCACAATCTTCCCCTGCCATAGAAATTTTTATCTGTTCTAACACTGAAGGAATCCAGACACTCCCCAATTAATAGCATTGAGACAAGCATATTAAATGACACAGATCAACATGTTGTCTCACCCCCACCTCTGTGAAATTAGTACACAATTCATCACTGTCTTGCCAGTAATCCCCACTTCCTAAAACTGAACTTAATACAAATCCAGTTTGAGAGGGAAGTTTGGCATGGTTAGGGTGTCTTTTACCCTAGATTTACAAAATCAGCAGAAATTATTTCCATCAAGATTTAGTCAATGTTTACCAGCAATAATGGTGTAACACACAAGGGTCAATTCCATCTACATCACTTGTCCTGTCTTCAGGTTAAATTATATCCAGATTGGCAGTTTTGAAAGTGTGGGTAAGGAAAAGTTTTAAAAAGTCATTAAAATACATCAGGCAAAGGTCAGTAATGTGAAGCCTAAGGATTGCAGATAACACACAAAAGAGAAGCTCAGGGTACTTGAATAGAGCACAGAAGAGGTTCAGGAAGTAGGGAATCTACAAACTGGAAAATTATACATCCTGCTTCTGTCCTGGTTTGTCTAAAACCACATAACGATGTTTAACAGTGAGATTTGTATGAATCTCATTTATCGTCATGATACTGGCTTGCTGGCATCCACAAGTAGATGTAGAGTATCCTAGTTATTATTGTGGGTTGGATGGATGAACAATATGGTTAAAGTGCTCCCACAAGAAGTTTGAAAGACAGTAATCTGAATAATACATCGGGTTTTATCATGGTAATTTATCAGAGTTAACTTAGAGCCAAGGGTAACAAAATGTCAGTAGAGTGTGGCTGATAAAATGTCTGAAATATCAAGTATTTGACTCCAGAGACAATTGGTGTCTTCATTTAAGTAAGAACAGATATCTTAAATTGCAAACACACTGTTTTTTAAAACCACTGCTGAATTTAAATGATTAGAAGGTGATTCCTAAGATAGGGAATGATCTGAGGCCAAGTGCTGGAAATTAATATGGATGGATACCCACCGGCCAGTCTAGATGTAATGAGCTGACTGGCATGACCCTGTGCAATATGAATCAAAAGGGCTATTTACAAAAAATGATCACATGGAAATAATTTTTACATAATCAGACTTTCATGCATTACTGCCAGTGATTACCATGTGTTTTGTGCTTACTTTCTGATCTGTGCTGCGAAGGTATTATTGGAAAATATCAAAAAAGGCCTGCAGTTACCCCTATGGGTAAATGAAAAGAAAAAGAGGAAGCATTTATGTTTATCGATAACACAGAAAGTCAACTTGTTGGAAAAACTTGGGAGCACTTTAAGTGTGAAGCATCTGACAGAGGAGTATGGTGTAGGAACGACTGCCATCTAGGACCCGAAGGGACAAAAGGACAAAATGTTAAAGTTCTCTGCTGAAAGTAATGAACAGAAGTTAATAAAAAATAGAAAAACACTACATAAAGTGAAAAATGAAGATCTGGATTGTGTATTGAAAGAGTGGATTAGTCAGCGTCGGAGTGAACATATGGTGATCATGAAACAAGCAACGATCCATCACAATGAACTGAAAATTGAAGGTAATTGTGAATATTCAGCAGGCTGGTTGCAGAAATTTAAGAAAAGGCACAGCTTTAAATTTTTAAAGCTTTGTGGTGATCACAAAGCAGCAGAGAAACTCACTGATGACTTTGTCAAGATCTTTGCTGAAGAAAATCTAATGCCAGGGGTAAGCCTGATGTTCCTCATCACAATGATGACGTACTCAAATTTCTCACATTGATGTGGTTGTAGTGTTCGCTGCTGCATTTGTTCCTTTTTGTAAGTGAAGATCTTCACATTTTTTGGCAATTGCAAAACATAACTTTTGCATGAAATCTAAATTTCATCTCCACTGAAAATCTTATTTTGAGTGTAACATGACCAGTGTCATTACTGCATTAAAAATAAAACATTGACTTTTTCACCTGTGATTAAATTCCATCTTGTTTTTATACCTTACATAAAACCTAAAATAGAAAGGTAAAATTCAAATACAGTGCATTTCTAATCAAAACACGGCATTGTAAGTGGAGGTTGAAAGCCTGCTATTGTTTGTTGTTCAACAGCTGACTCAGGTATTCTCTCCCGATGCTGCTGTGCTGGTTTTGTTACCCTGCACACATTATAATTTCATGATATTAATGGTATGGAATCATTTTTACTGTTACATGTGTGATGGATAAGTAAAGGCAAAAACTGCTTACTGGTAGCACATAAATTCAGAGTCGGGAATGAAAGTGATGCCAAACGGCCACTGACTGTCCACCTGGGCAGCCAAGGTAGTGATAGCTTACCTTTCTGATGGTTCAATGTATACATTATCATTTCATGCACAAAATTATTAAAAATATTTTATATAAAACTGCCTTCAGGGTATATGTATAAACTGTATATGTAATGTGATTCTTTCATAGGAAGGAGGTGCAGAAGCCTGAAGGCACACCCTCAGTGATTCAGGAACAGCTTCTTCCAATCAGATTTCTAAATGGACATTGAACCCATGAACACTACCTCATTACTTTTTCATTTTTTATTTTATTTTGCACTTCTTATCTTAATTTAACTATTTAATATACACATATATATATACTTAACGTGATTCTGTTTTTTCCCCATATTTATCATGTATTGCATTGTACTGCTGCTGCAAAGTTAACAGCATTCACAATATATGCCGATGATATTAAAACTGATTCTGATTTTCTGATTCTGGGATTACATGGATTTTGTGCTTAGACTTGGGTCCCATCCCCAAGGTATCTCATTATGTAGATGCAAATATTTCAAAGTCTGAAATCTGAATTTGTGCTCAGTAGTTCCAGCTATAACACTACATCAGCTAGAATTCACCTCCCATAGCATAAGATGTTAAACTTAAATAATGAGACAAAAACTTAAATCATAAGATGTTATTGTCTGCATTTGAGAAAAAAAGCATTAAAACATATATATTTAACACACTGAGCCAAATAAATTCATTATTAAACTCTACAACACAAGAGATCATAAACAGAGATCCAGTAAATGACTAAAGGAAGCAATCTTTCTTTTGAAAGACCTGCCCATTATCTACTGATATGTTGGTTCCTACTGTGAGCAGTGGTTCAGTGGTACCACTCTTGCTTCTAAATCAAGGTCAAAAGTTAGCCCAACTCCAGAGACAGGGAGGATGACTGAAATTGAAACTGGTGCAGTACTGAAGGAGTACTGAATGAGGTGCCTTCATTTGGATGGGACATTAAACTGAAGCCTCCAACTGAGTGAAGAAGACCCCACGTGTAAATAATACTTAACCCTTAACTGACATCATTTAAAGCACAGGTTGTAGTTTATGGGAGCTTGCTGTGTACACAGGAACAGTGGAATTTCTCACATTACAATCTACAGTAGATTCTGGTTAATTGGGCTATCAGTTAATCAGGGCAGCTACTTATTCAGGACAAGTCATAAAGAAGAAAAACAAAGCAATAAAATAGCTGGGATTTCCTTCATTTATTTGGGACACCATGTTGCTTAATTGAGACAGGAGACTATTGCTGAACATTTTCTAACTAGTGTCAGTCACCTGCATGTGGCCATTACTCTACTAGTATTGGTCGTGTTCTAATTGTTCTGTATTTCTTTTAACTACATAATTTTTTTACATAGTTCTATATGTTTTTAACTATTTCCATGAAACTTTGGCTAATTGGTACAGCTGTTATTGGAACAAAATATACTGGTCCTGAGTGTGTCCCAATTAATTGGAATCCACTGTATTTTAAAAGAATTTCTGTCTCTACAAAGTGACAATAAGTCATTCTGAGGTTACAATTAGCGCCCTGTATAAAATTCTCACTTTTCCCAGACTGTAAGTCCTGCTGTGCATCACAAACACTGTTTATTCTCTATGTCAAAGGTATCCTTAGAGGAGTACATTATAGTCAACCCCAGTGCATCTGCATTTTCCAACAGCATTCACAGATGAGTGGCTGGGTTGTGAGGCCTGGATGCTACTAACCCAGTGGTGTTGAAGTCAACGATGCACAGTGGTGCAGATAATAGAGCTGCCACCATACAAATCCAGTGACCTGGGTTCAATCCTGGCCTCCAGTACTTCTGTGGAGAGTTAACACGTTCTCCCTGTCACCACATGTATTTCCTCTGTGGGCTCTGCTTTCCTCCTACATCCCAAAGATATGCAGGTTGCTGGGTTAACTGGCCACTGTGGATTGGCTTCAGTGTTTCAGCATGTGGTGGAAGCTAAGTGCATTGACGTGAATGTGGGGATTAGTGTAAATGGTAGCTGATATTCAGTGTAGACTCAGTGGGCCCAGGCTCCTGTTTCCAAGCCGTATCTCTCTATGACTCTATGGCAGAGAACACAAATTGAGGAGATATTTGGAATCTACCCTGGCAATGCCTGTAGTTTAGAAACAACAAGAGACCACAGATGCAACAAAACAACACCTGCAACACTTGGCCCATGTCACCATGTCTCCTTCCATTGCACTCTCTCCATCTGCCCCTTATGCTTCAACTCATCACACTGGTTTCCCTCTACCCTCCCACACTCCTCTTTTTATCCCATGCTTCACCTTCCTCTCCTATCAAATTCCATCATATTCAGCTCTTTGTCACCTCCACCAATCAACTCCCAACTTCTAGCCCTATTCTCAGTCTCCCCTTCTATCACCCCCAGTTACCTGGATCCACCTATCACCTGTCAGCTCTTGCTCCACCCCTTCCTCCTCCTCTTTCTACTGCCCACTCCCTATTTCTTTCAGTTCAAATGAAAGGACTTGACCCAAAACATCAAATGTCCATATCCCCTCACAGATGCTGCTAATTCATTAAACTCCTCCAGTGGTTTGAGAATTGCTCATAGTTTATTGGTTTAACCTGTTGCACAAAAAATTATGCAGCAATTTATCAAAAGTTTCAGAAATTAGTGTTAACTCCAATATTTTGTGACCTATCCATTGCAATCAAGGTGTGGTCGTTTATGGTTAAATAATGGCCTACCCAAAGCCAAAGCTTTGGCAAAATATTATTGGGATCAAGGAAAAGAATCATGTGCTCAGGCTTTCAACCCAAACAAAGGAAACCAAAGGCATGAACGGCAGACTGGGAAAAGTGGAAAGACAAGGACCATCTTTTCCAGAAATATGATTTTGTTTGCAACAAAAATACATCTGTTTATAAAAACACAAGTGGTCCAGGAGACCAAAGAGGCAGCAGGTGCTGAAATCCAGAGGAAAAGATAAAACTGCTAGAAGTAATCAATGGGTGAAAAAGCATTTGTAAAGGCAAAAGGAAGGTCAACATTTTGGGTTAAGGCCCTGCATCAGGGCTGAAAATGTAGGAGGGAGAATGACCATTAAACAGAAGTGAAAGGAAGCTATGATACAGAGGCTGGGAAGCAATAGGTGGCCATTACATAGAAGTGGGAAGATGTTGTCCATCCATTGGAGTATCAAATCTAATGAAAATACTTATAAAGTTTTCAGGCAGAATTGCAAGACAAGAGATTGGAATTATTTTAGAATTACTTTAAGGAATGACTAAGACATTCTATCTATCTATCAACTGCAAAAAGTCAGGATGTATGGTGATATCCAAAAAGAAGGAGAATCCTATCTGCAGGCTGAGAATAAATGGGGAAGACATAAAACAAGTACAGAACTTTTGCTACTCAGGAAGCTGGGTGACATCAGTTGGCAGGTGCGGCATGGACATCAAAAGAAGAATAGGGATGGGAAAAGACACCTTTACGAAATGAAGAATATACTAACCAACACTAAACTAGGCATAACAACCCGCCTCAGAGTACTGAAATGTTACGTTTATCCAGTTATGTCATATGATTCAGAATGTTGGACAATATCTAGTAACATGAGGAAACGAATTGAAGCAGCAGAGATGTGGTTTTTGAAGAGAATGCAAATATCATGGACGAAGTGAATATCTAACGAGGATGTCATGAACAGAGGAAGCACAAAAAGAGAAATAATGTATGAGATCATGAAAAGGTAATGTAACTTCATTGGACATGTGACTAGGAAAGAGGAGTTAGAATGCACGGTAATTAAGGGAAAGATTGAAGGGAAGAAAGCAAGAGGAAGGCAAAGATAAATGATGATGGAGACAGCAGCCAGAGAACTGGAAATGAATACCAATGAATTGATCCACTTGACCTGTAACAGGAGTGTGTGGGCCACGGCAGTCAAAGCTCAAACTGGGCATGGCACCTGATGATGATGATGAAGACATTGATTAGGGAAGAAAAAAATGTTTATGAGACTAGACAGTCAACATAAGCTTCTGTAAGTTGTGTGTAAGTGCAAGTACAAGTGTGCAATTTAATATTCTTTATAGATGAGGATAGAAATAAAATACAACTGGAATAAAGAAATAACAGATGAATTTGACAAACAATTTGTATTATATTCACAGAAGACACAAAAACTTCAAGAGTCCAGAGCACATGAAGTGAAAGAAATTAGTACCATTAAAGAAAAACTACGAGATACATAAGTTCATAGGCCTGAAAACAGGAAAGTCCCAAGAACCTGATAGAATTTTTAAAGAAAATCAAAAATGCTGGAAGATCTCAGCCAGTTAAACAGCATCTGTGGAAAGAGAAACCAGTCAATGTTTTGGGACAAACAAGGTTCTTCAAACCTGGGCAAAGAGTTTTCAAAGATTAGCTGGGTGACAAGTGAATTGCAAGATTTATGATCATATGGTTGGCTGGACTAGATTGGAAATAGTACAAGTGAATTGCTGCTTCTCTTGGAATAGCTGTTGAGTCCTTGGCTGGTGGGGAAGAAAAGAGGACATTTGGAACATCTCCTCCAAATGCATTTGGAAAATGCCATGGGATGGGAAGAGGCGGGTAGTAACAAAGGACAGACCAGAGAGTCACAGAGTGACTGCAAAATGCAGAAAGTCAAGGAGAGGGGAAGCCGGAAAATATTGTAACAGGCAGATATTGCAAAGCTAATGGCCCATGGGGTGTAAGTTGAACACCAGAGAACCTCTGTCCTAGCGGAGAGGGGATGAAAATAGATATGCAGGAAATAGAAAAAATGTGGGTTAGAGCTCCATCTACTATGGTAGAGAGGAAGCAATGTTTCAATAAGAAGAAAGACATTCAGAGCCACCTGGGGAAGGTTGGATGCTCCTTAAATGTCATGAGAGTAACTCCCTCCATCACCTCTTCAGGTAGCACAATTCAGTCATTCAGACCCTATCCCTCTGTATGAAATAGTTCCCCTCAGAGCTCCTCTAAACCTCACACCTCTCATCTTAAATCTATATTGTACCTGCAGATCACAGAGCTGTCAAGAATGGGATTAGTTTCACACACTATTTATATCCTGAAACTTTCCTTCACTCAAGGGATTTTGGTGATGGAACCTGCTTTTATAATTGTATTTCCAGTTGAGTTCTGCTTCATTTTAGAGATGCAGCAGTACCTCCTCCACCTCACTTAAATAAACAATATGTTGAGAAAAGCATAGTCTCTGTTCAGAAACATCAATCTGCTTGAGGACTAGACAACTAAATGTGGATCTGGGAGGCAATGTTTGCTGCCAAAGTAGAAGGTTGATGATCTCACATCCACTGACAGGCATGGGAGTTGGTCTATTAAAGCAACTCTCTCAGCAGTCCCAAGCTCTACACGTGGTGGACAATTTAACACTCCCAACAGCTCTGAAACTCAAAGCAATTCGAAGCATTGCTCTAGGGGTTCCCTACAGCCAAAACGCTAGAGAAAAATCCAATATAAACAGGGAATTTTGGGAAAGATTCAGCATGTCAGGCAGCATCTGTGGGCAGAGAAACAGAGCTAAAGTTTCATGTACAAGATCCTTTGATAAAATGGGAAAGAGAGAAAACAAGTTAGTTTTCAGCAGGGTAGAAAGCGAGGGAGAGATGGGTAGGAAACAGGGCGTGAGGCCACATGAGGTAATATGGTAGTTAGAAGCAAACTATGCTCCTTTCTGCCAATGGCAGGGCCGTGGGGCATGTCCAGCAGTCCGCAGCATAATAATGGTGATAAATAAACTGAGCTTGAGAGAACATTTCTGCTCCTCTCCTCTGCTGATCTACTCCATTCTTTTTCTCAGTGACTCAGTTTAATGCCTTTCCTCTAACAGTGCCTCAGCCCTGTACTGGATCTTCAGCTGAGTCTGTGGTCGGGTTTTTTTGGAGCAGTTTTTGAACTCCTGCCCATCTGACCCAGAGGCAAGATTGGTAGAAAATGAGCCACAATTTACATCAGACAAAGCTAAAGAATTGTTAGGTAAATATTGCAGTAAAGATGTTAAACAATGTTAGAATGAGCCAAGAGACAATTCAGCCAATTCCTTGTGACCATCAATTGATTTTACATACTATTTTGAAGGAATGGAATGGAAGGAATGGAAACCACACACCTAAGTATTCCTACTACAACCTTAAGCCACTACAAGGTGTTTTTTAGTTTTTATTTATTTAGAAATACAGCACAGAACAGGCCCTTCTAGCCCAACAAGCTGCACCACTCAGCAACCCAGCTATTTAACCCTAACCTAATCACAGGACAATTTACAATGACTAATTAGCACATTAACTGGTACATCTTTGGAATGTGGGAGAAAACCAGAGCATCCAGAGGAAATCCACACATCAATGGGGTGAACAAACAAACTCCTTAGAGACGTGCTGGAATTGAACCCCGCACTCCGATGCCCAGAGCTGTAACAGCATTGCGTTAACCACATTTTATTGTGCAGTCACTATTGTAACATAGAATCTGTGACTCTCAACAAAGGACTGACAAATGGGAATGAATTAGATGAAGTGTTTCATGAATGCTGGTAAGGAGTAAATGGTGACCTGACTTCCCTTCCCTATCTTCAAAGTACACCTCCAGAAAGGAAGGACAGAGCTCCTACAGTACTGAAACAGAATTTCGGCCTTCAATATACTCAAAATTTCAAAGTTAATTTATTATCAAAGTACAAATATGTTGCTATATACAACCCTGAGATCTGTTTTCTTGCAGGCACACACAGTAAATCCAAGAAGCACAATAGAACCAAAGATCACACCCAACAAGACAAATAACCAACATGTAAAAGACAACAAAATGTGCAAATGCAAAAGAGAAAAAAAAGAAAAAATAATAATAAATGAATAAGCAATAAATATTGAAAACATGAGATGAAGAATCCTTGAAAGTGAGTCTATAGGTTGCGGGAACAGTTCAGTGACTGGGCAAGTGAATTTGTGTGAAGTTATCCCTTTTGGTTCAAGAGCTAGATGGTTGAGGGGCAATAGTTATTCCTGAACCTGGTGGTGTAGGTCCTGATACTTCTGCACATTCTTCTGATGGCACAGTGAGAAGAGAGCACAGTCTGGATGGCGGGGGTCCTTGATGATGGATGTTGCTTTACTACAACAGCTCTCCAAGATTTCTCAGTAGTGAGGAGGGCCGTATCCCCTGTTTTTTGTAGGATTTTCAGTTCAAGAGCATAGGTGTCATAGGGTTATACTAAGCCATGATGCAACCACTCCATATGCTCTCCACATCACATCTATAGATTTTGTCGAAATTTTAGAGGTCATGCCAAATCTTGGCAAACTTCTAAGGGAGTAGAGGCACTGACGTATTTTCTTCGTAATTGCAGTTACGTGCTGGGCCCAAGACAGGTCCTCCAAAATGATAATACCAAGAAATTTAAAGTTGCTGACCCTCTCCACCTCTGATTCCCCTGAAGAGTCCTGGCTCATGGGCTTCCATTTTCCTCCTCCTGAAGTAAATAATCAACTCCTTGGTCTTGCTGACATTGAGTAAGAAGTTGTTGTGGCACCACTCAGCCAGTTTTTCAATCTTTCTCCTCTATTCTAATTCATTACCACCTTTGATTCATCCAACGACAGTGGTGTTGTCAGCAAACTTAAATATGACATTGGTGCTGTGCTTAGCCACATAGTCATAAGTATAAAGTGAGAAGAGCAGGGGGCTAAGTACACAGACTGCCTGATTTATGCACCTTTGCTGTCCAGATGTTTCAAGATTGAGTGAAGAGCCAATAAAGTGGTATCTGCCATGGACCTGCTGTGCTGGTAGACAAATTGGAGCAGATCTAAGACATTTCTCAGGCAGGAGTTGATATGTTTCATCACCAACCTCTCAAAGCGCTTCATCACATTGGATGTAAATGCTACCAGACAATAATTACTGAGGCAGGTTACCATGTTCTTCTTAGACACCTGTAGAATTGAAGTGGGTGGGTACCTCAGAGTATGGAAACAGGACACTAAAGATGTCAGTGAGCACTCCAGCCAGTTGATCAGCACAGGCTTTTAGCACTCAGCCAGGTACTCCGTCTGGGCCAGATGCGTTCCGTGTGTTCATCCTACTGAAGGCTGCTTTCGCATCGGCCACGGAGTCTGAAATTACAGGGTCATTGGGGGATGTGGGAGTTTGTAATGGTTCCTCCATGCTTTGACAGTCAAGGTGAGACAGAATACATTGAGCTCAACTGGAAGCGAAGCCTTGTTGTCACCTATGTCACCTTGGTTTCACTTTGTAAGAGGTAATAGCATTCAAGCCCTACCACAGTTGTCAAGCATCTTCAGTTATTCAAGTCTGGGCCAGAATTGCCACAACATAGTGAGATGGTTTTCTGGAGATTGTATCTGAACCTCAGCAGATTGTGGATCTCATGGTTCATCCAGGTTTCTGGTTAGGGAAGACTCTGAATGATTTTGTGGGTACACGATCATCTAAGATTGTTTTCATAAAATCCATGACAACTGTGGTGTATTCATTCAGATCCTCTGATGAGACCTTGAATGCGGCCCAGACCACTGACTGAAAACAAGCCCGTAGCCGTTCCTCTGCCTTCCATGACCATCACTTTGTTGTCCTTATCTCTGGAGCCTTGTCCTTTAGCCTCTGCTGGTATATAGGAAAGACAGCCAAGTGATCAGATTTCCTGAAGAGCAGTCAAGGCATGGAATGCTAGGCACTCCTTATTGTAGTATAGCAGTGGCCAAGTGTGTTGGGACCTCTGGTGCTACAGGTTATATGCTGATGGTAAATGGCCAGGGATTTCTTCAAACAAGCCTGGTTGAAGTCCCCGGCTATGACTTGAAATGTGTCAGGGTGGACTGTTTCTTGTTTGATGATAGCAGCATTCAATATCTCGAATGCCTGATCAATGTTGGCTTTTGGTGATAGGCAAACTGCGGTCAGAAACACACTCTCTTGGTAAGTAGAATGGTCGGTACTTGATCATTACATGTTCCAGGTCAGGAGAACAAGCATGTGACAAAACCACCACATCCGAGTGACTCAATGAGTTTATCATGTAAGACAGATCCCCACTTTTTCCTCTCTCCGAATTAGCAGTTTGGTCCATCCTATGTACTGAGAAGCCTCCAGGTCCTACTGACCTAACCGGTGTGTCCAGATTGAGCCTGTCTCCATGAAACAGAGAATACATCAATTCCTCATTTCCCTCCACTACAGTAATCTTGCTCTTAGAACCTCAATCTTTTTCTCCATCGCTTGTACCTTTGCAAAAAAGATAGTGGATAGAGGACCTTGCATCAATTGGTGTTTTAGTCTGGCTTGGAGTCTGTTGCTTCTCCCAGCCGCTTAAAGGTGCCATACCTGTATGCTTGAGAGTTAAGCCCGCGGAGAGAAATTGCTAGTTCACTGAGACAGTACAAAAGTATGTTGCCTAGAGGTAAATTACATGCTGCAGATTGTAGTGAGAGTAATTCAAGAGAGGTCTATTTAGAAGTTGTGTAAGCAGCTTGCAATAGGTCATCGTGGTTCACCAGCGCCATCTTGTTCAGTTGGATATAGGGCTCAAATCCATAGACTGCAGACTCATAGTGCATGGTGTCATGGAACCATACAGCAGGGCGAAAGGCCCTTGGCCCAACTTGTCCATGTCAACATAGATGCCCATCTAAACTAGTCAATTTGACTGCTTTTGGCCCATATCCCTCTATCCATGTGTCTGCCCAAATGCTTAATGACATCTATGCTTTAACAGGGCAACCAAAACTATGTTTCATGTCTGACCTATCATTTTTTACAAATAACTTGAATGAGAATATTGTACAGTTAGAGCTTGCAGGGGGAAAATAATCACAGAAAGACACTGCACAGAAACAGTCCTTTTGGCCCATCAACTGTGCCTACTCATTTACATTAATCCAATATTATTCCCATTTTTCATCCTCCCTACATTATTACCAGATTCTACCACTCACCTACAATGCAGGGGCAATTTACAGTAGTTAATTTACCTATCAACATGTAGGTCTGTGGATGAGGGAGGAAACCTTTGTGGTCGCAAGGAGAACATGGAAATTCCATTCAGCACCAAAGGTCAGGATTGAACTCAAGTCTGTGGTGTTGTGAGGCAGCAGGTCTAGGAGCTGTGCACTATGCTGCCCAGTAGGCTAGGCCTCCTCCTCCCGTTTTATGCCGGTCATTCTAAAACTGAGAACATGCAGTATGTTTGTGTTATTCTGACATGCACAGTCTTTGAGACAGAGGAGAGAATGGTCAGTCAGAAACCTGCAGCACACATACCTGATTAATGTGCTGCTGCTGTGTGTTACAAAGGAAGTGGATAAACAGTAACTTGGGCTGATTGAGAAGCAACTAGCTTTTACAGCTTTTTGCAAACTATTATCAACAGCTTCTCTTCGCACTTACTCATTGGAGCTCTGCACACCACCCCTGTGGTCAAGATCTTTAACCTCGTGTGGCAACCCACATATTGAGATGGAGGCTTTGTTTTCTCTGCCGCTGCTCTGGCTTGCAGCCCCTGAGAATCTCACCTGCCTGCTGTGGTAGTCCAGATACTGCATAATAAGCCTGGTGTTGACACTGTGGCTCCACGTGTTTCCCAAGGCTGCAGTCGCATAGCCTGTTTCTCCGTCAGGGCTAACCCCGCAACCTGCAAGCAAGAGCAAAGCACAGTAAGTAATTTAGCAGAAAATGACAAAGCAAACTTCATTTATTGCTGATGCTTTGTGGTGGTGAACCTAATCGACAGTGAAGCTGCAATACCTATATCAAGTACTCCTCAGCAAACCTGTAGAACAGGGTAGAACAAGGCAAGAGAAAGAATTTGCCTTTCATAACTCATGTTAAGTACTGTATATCTGAAGCATTTTCACGGTTGCATTGTAGTAAATGCAGCAGCCAATTTATGCACAGCAAGCTACCACAAACAGTAACCAGGATTTTTCAGTGCTAAATTCTGGTCAGGAGGCCTGAGGTAGACAGCCATGCTATTCATTGAATAGTGCCATAGGATCTTTCAAGTTCAGCCTAAGGAGAGAGACGGGTTTCAAATGAGCCTCACATAGAAAAGATAGCATCAGCAAAAGTGCAACAATCCTTCAGTTGTGCACTGGAGGATTATAAAAAAAACGCCTATTCCAGTCTCTGGAAAGAAAATTCAAGTTTGCAGTAAATTTATTATCAAAGTACAAATATATTACCTGTACTACCTTGAGGTTTATTTTCTTGCAGGAACTTCTAGGGAAAAAACGTAATAGAATTTTACAAGCAGCTATATAAACAGAGACTGGCAAACAACAATGGCAAAAGAAGACAAAAAAAACTGGAAAAAAGTCCTTGAAAGTGAGTCTGTGAGCTGCAGACACTACTGAGTAGTGGTGAATTAAGTTATCCGTGCTGGTTCAAGGAGGGTAATAACTTCTGGTAAGGTGGCGGCTTCTACAGGGTCAACCAAAGGTGTTATTGTCTTTTTAAAATGAATTTATTATGATTGCATTAAGAATTTATAGTACTGCAGGTCTACCCCATCGGTGAGTTGCTTGTTGGTTTAGAAACTGAAAGAGCTGGTTGGTGCAGACCACGGTGCTGCCCGTGATACAGAAGCATCAGTGCATGAAAGAGGTGTGCCGTCAAACAGCAAGTCATTGTCTTCGTCATTTTTCTTGCTATTGCAAGAAATGTTGGACATACATGGTGTGGAATGCTGCGTCCAATTCACTGGTTTATTGGCAAATGGCAGGGGACCTGTGAGGCCTTGGTCATAGCAAGGACTAGGCCTCAAACTGCAGTGTCACCTGTTTGCACTGCAGTGTGGCGCAGGCTCTATGCTGGAGACGGTGCTGCCCTCTGACCCCATCTCGGTGTTCACTTGGCAGAACACAAGCTGTTACCATTGATTGCATTTGATATAACATTGCTCATACTCTGCCCTCCAGTAACTTCATGTACCCTAGAGGTTGTTTTTCATTCTGAGCTCTGTAAATGACATACATGATGAAATTTAGTAATTAAGTACAATACCTATTCAACAGTGGGACATAGTATTCACTGATTATACACTGTTTACAAGTCTGCTATCAGGTCCATACAGGAAATATTCTCCATCACCATTCAAAAATGCACAGAGTGTAAGATAAATTGATAAACTCACTTGGTAAGGATGCACACACGAGTAAATGAAGATCCTTCTTACTGGAACACCACACACCCCTCCCTCTACCTGTTCTAGCAGCTCACCCACCTCCTACCAGTTCTAGCACTGACACCAATCACCATGAAGTGCTTTGAACGGCAGATAATGGCACTTATCAAAAATCCATTCCTGCCACATTGGACACTCACCAAAATGCTTACTGACAAGTTCGCCAATGACGCAACAGTGGTAGGGCTCATCACCAACAATGATCAGACAGCCTACAGAGTGGAGGAGGAAGAGCATGAGGCCACAACGCCAACTATCACTACTTTATTATTTCCTGTCAGTCACCTAATATACAGCCTAGTATTCACTTTATGGGCATACAATCAATCTATGTGTAGTATATAAGCTAGCTTACATATCTATTTTTTAATTATTGTGTTCTTTATGGCTTTTTGCGCTGCATTGGATCCAGAAGAACAATTATTTTGTTCCCCTTTACACTTGTGTACAGTAAAATGACATTAAACAGTCTTGAATCTTCCCTCACCCCTGTTCATTACAGCACATCAAAACCCTGTCTGCTCTAGCACCTGATGCCTCTCTTTCTGCTTGTGTAGCCCATCACTCCTGTCTGCTCTGGCACTGTACCAATTCCTCCTATCTGTTCTAGCACCACACAGTTCTACTGCCTGTTCTAGCACATCCTGCCTCCCCACCGATTATTCTAGCACAACAATCCTGTCAACTCTGGCTCCTCTGCAGCCTGCAATTGCATCACATACCAGTCTCCATGCATATACTTTTTTAAATTCATTCAGGGATGTGGGCTTCACAGAATGAACCAGCATTCCATTGCCCTTGAGAAGGTGGTGCTGAGTTTCCTTCATGAATTGCTGCTGTCCTTGAGGTCTGCATACACCCACAATGTTGTGAGGGAGAGTTCCAGGATTTTGACCCAGTGAGAATTTCCAAATCAGTGATATATTTCCAAATCAATTGTAAGTGGCCTGCGAGGGCAACTTCCAGGAGGAGGTGTCTCATACTTTTGCTATCCTTCTCCTTCATGCTGGTGGATGTAACGTGCTTGGAAGTTGTTGGTGAGTTGTTGTGGTGTGTCCAAGAGCTGGTGCAAATTGCTGCCTCTCTGCATTGCTGGTGGAATGGTGCAATGGATCAATGGGTGTGAATGGGGTGCCAAGTGAGCAGGCTGCTGTGTCCTGCGTGGTGTCAAGATTCCTGAGTGTTAAAGATGCACTCAGTGAGAGTGAGAGTGAAAGCAGACAAGTGAGAGTTTTCCATCACATTCCTGCCTTAAATCTTGTAGATGGTGAATGTGCTTTGGGGAGTTAGGACGTGAGTTTCCTAGCCTCTGAACTGCTCTTTTAGCCACACTGTGTATAAGACAACTCCAGTTCAGTTTCCAATCAATGGTAATCCCAAGAATTCAAGATTCAGGTTTATTTATCACACGTAGATCGGAACAAACAAATGTATATTTGTGTTAACAACCAGAGACATGATGTGCTAGGGGCAACTCGCAAGTCTCTTCATCACAATAACATGCCCACGATGCTTTGTAGAGAAACACAGAATACAACATAAGATAACAAGCAACAAAGCAAGCTCCATTCCTCCCTTCCACACTCTCACATACAGTTCTCTTCGGTCTGCAGACTCAGACTCAGTTACGCATACATTCAGCCTTTGGGCACCTCAGTGGACTCACAGAGATTCACTGACCCGGGGGTCTGGTCAACGGGCCTTGACCTTTGGACTTCCAATTCTTCTCCTAGACCTTTATCTTCAGCATCGACACCAGTACCCACCCATCACCGAACACCAGGCCTTGAACTGTGGATTTGCCAATGGCAGGACCCGAACACTAGGCCTTGAACTCAAGTCTCACTGATCTGCGAACCCAGGGAGTCATTGGACCCCTTTCCTCCTGCCTTCATGGGCATCCAACTCCAGAACCTGCCAACAACTGACTGACCCTGGGGGAGCCACCAGCCTTTGTCCACACAGGGCTATCGTCCCAACATCCAGGCCTCACCCACGGGTGTCCCAAGTATATATCACTGACCTCGAGCACTGAGTGGAGACTTAGGCCTCCAGCCTGTCCTCTAATTCCCCTACAGCCCTCTCCATAAAACCCTAATTTGACCCCTACCTCCATTCTTTGACCTCAAAACCATCTCCATAGACCCCAAAAAATACTAAAAACACTCAACGGAGATCGCAGCTCGGTGCCATCTTGATACAGATAGTGGGAGATTCAGTGGTGGTAATGCCATCAAAAGTCAGGGAGTGATAGCTGGATTTTCTGTTGTTGAATATTGTCAATGCCTGACATTTGTGTGGCAAGTAACATTCACGCCAACCATCAGCCCAGGCCGAGAAATTCTCCATCTTACTGCATTCAGTAAACTGCTTCAAAATCTGAGGAGTCACAAATGGTGCTGAACATCTGCGAATCGCCAGCAAACATGCCTGCTTTTGACCTTACCACTGAAGGAGTCATTGAAGAAGCAGCTGTAGATGGTTGACCTAGAAGACTAACCATCAAAGATGCCTGTGGTTGAGATGACTGACTGCCAGCCATCTTTCTTTGTAATGGATAACAATTCCAATCAGCAGAGGACTTGCCTCTAATTCCGAAAGACTTCAGTTTAGCCAAACCTCCTGAATACCATTAATATCAAGGGCAATTAATTATATAGTAAACTGTTGTCCTTCATGCTCTTCACTTTATGCCCACCCTTTTGCCTGTTCTTGCTTTGTACATGGTCTCTCCTGCAGTATGTGTAGGGATTTACATATACATTCGTCCTCTTGCATATACTTATATAGTACACACATTCTCCCATCTGTACTGGCACCTGAATTGTTAGTTTACCTACAGTCATCCTGCTTATAGTCACTGCTTTTACTCAACCTGTTGCCATTAATTGCACTGTCCATGGAACCACAATGTGAAAACTTATCAAGCTCAAGTTTAAGTTTAATCGTCATTCTACCATACATGAATACCCATGAATACAGTCAAACAAAACAGCATTCCTCTGAGGCCAAGGTGCAAAACACAGTACCAACAGTTACACACAGCCCAGGCACTTATTGCATATGTAAGATAGCAAGCAGATATATAGTATAGGATGCACATATAAGATAGCAGTAAAATACAGTTACACAAAAATAACGTAGTCCAAGTCCCTGAGTCCATGCAGACTGCAGTCGAACACAATATAGCTTGTCTTCTGCTGAGTGAACACTGGGGACAGGAACAACTCCAGCATGGACACCATGCCACACTGCTCCTGTCACTTTGGTGGAGCACCCAACTCCAACGCCTCTCCCGGGTGGCTGCAAACAAGCCACACTGCAGCTTAAGACCCAGTCCTCATTAAAACTGAGGCCACAAAGCTCACCACCATTTGCCAGTACTGTAAACCAAAGTTCAAAGTAAATCTATTATCAAAGTACATACATATATGTCACCATATCCAATCATGAGATTTATTTTCCTGTGGGCATACTCAATAAATCCAACAACCATAACTGAATCAATGAAAGACCACACCCAAGAGGAAGGACAACCAGTGAGCAGAAGACAACAAACTGCATATACAAAAAGAAAGAGAAAAATGATAACAATAATTAATAGATAGATAGGCAAATAAATAGATAAATAAGCAAGCAAGCAAGCAATAAATATAGAGAACATGAGATGAAGAGTCCTTGAAACTGAGTCCAGTGGTTGTGAGAAAAGCTCATTGATGGGGTGAATGAAGTTATCTCACTGATTCAAGAGCCTGATGGTTGAGGGGTAATAACTGCTCCTGAACCTGATGGTGAGAGCCCCCAGGCTCCTGTACCTCCTTCCTGATGGCAACAGCAAGGAGAGAGCGTGTCTTTCAGCATTCCACACCACTGATGCCCAATGTTCGATTGCTCACCAACAGCTCTCTGTCACAGGCAGCATCTCAGTCTGCACCAAGTCCAGCTCCTTCAGTTCCTCCACCAACAAGCAACTTGCTGATGGGGTAAACTGCAGCAATTTAAGTTTTTAATGTCCAGCATGCTCTTGCAATGATTTTAAAAAAAACATTAAATAAGACAATAACACTTTCGGATGGTCCCATAGAGACTGCTGCATCTGAGGGCACCGCCAGCTTACTGGAAGTGTCATATTCAATCAAATGCTGTCTTAATGTCAAGGGCAATTAACTATTTGGTACACAATAAATAAAAGATTCTCCTCCTACCTGCAACTACCCTATGCAAATTCCTACCTGGATTTATCTCTAACCATTTCTGCCAGTAATCATAGCCTTCAGTCTCCAAGCTCATTACAATTCAGCAAGATCCTATAATCTTGTGTTATTACACGAGATCCTTTCCCTGATTTCACTGGATAGTGTATTACAGTTTTATAGTACCAAACGGGTCCTTCAGTTCAATCGATCCATGCTACTATGTTTGATCCACACAAGCCCCCATCCACTCCCCGTCAGAATGCATTTGAGTCCCTTTATCTGTTTAACTGGCTTCACACCAGCACCAAGATTAAACTTCAGGTGGTGGCAGATTCCAGGGCACTAAAGTGATCCAACACCGGATAGTGCAACTCACATTTTGGCTGTCATACTGACATTGATTTCTAGCCTCAGTTTTAACTCTTTTATTCCCACCGCACCACTTAACCCAATGAAAATGTTGTGTGGAGAGTTAGGGTGGGTGGGTGAATTAAAACAAAATAAGCTCCAAGCTCCAACATCCCAGCCTTTCTCATTTTGTTAAGTCAAACTCAGGCCACCAAGCAGACACCCACAAAAGTGTGGCCTGATGGTATCATCAGTGTGCAATGTAGATCACCAGGATATCTACATTGTCAGCTGGCTGGCAGAAAATCCAAGGCAGAAGGCACCCTTTGGTTAGGGTTGATATGTGTCAGGCATGATTCAGAATCCTTTGGTAAGGGTTAATATGTGTCAGGAGTCATTCAGGTCCATTTGGTAAGGGTTAATATGTGTCAGGAGTCATTCAGATCCATTTGGTAAGGGTTAATATGTGTCAGGAGCCATTCAGAATCCTTTGGTAAGGGTTAATATGTATCAGGCGCCATTCAGAATCCTTTGGTAAGGGTTAATATGTGTCAGGAGCCATTCAGAATCCTTTGGTAAGGGTTAATATGTGTCAGGAGTCATTCATCCATTTGGTAAGGGTTAATATGTATCAGGCGCCATTCAGAATCCTTTGGTAAGCGTTAGTATGTGTCAGGAATCATTCAGATCCATTTGGTAAGGGTTAATATGTATCAGGCGCCATTCAGAATCCTTTGGTAAGCGTTAATATGTGTCAGGAGTCATTCAGGAACATTTGGTAAGGGTTACTATGTGTTAAGAGTCATTTAGAACCCTCCACACATGATGAGAGTGACAACTTCACTGTCAGTAAATGGCCGATTTTAGTCTGCTTTAGGAGGAAACGTCATTTTTTTTTTCTCCACTTCTGCTCAGAAGTTTTATTTTCACTTCATATTTCCAACAGCTGCATATCTTTTTTTGCTTTTACATTGTCTTTCAAAACCTTTTAAAGCACAAATTACGGCAGCGTGATAGCACTGCAACTTCTCATTCAGTTCAGACCCAGCTTGTAGCAACCTTCTACTCGGATAAAGACAGTGTGAACGCCGGTCTGCTGGGCCTGTAGTTTGTGACCCAGCCCCAGTGTTCACTGTACCACATCCTCACTTCACCTAACTCTGATGTCCCAACAAGCATTTGCACAAACCAGCTGTCAAACTACTGCAATCTGACCTGATAGCTACTACTGAGTAACAGAGAACAACATTAACATTTTTACAAGGTTTAATAGTGCCACACCTCTTCAGAACGTGGTCTGAACAGTTTCCAACCTTCACTTTGGCCGGATGATGTTTGCTTTTGCTTGTGCAAGTATAGCATTGCTCTGATGGCCTATTCAGTTACTGCACTGTGCAGGGCAGAGTGGAGGCACACTGACCAGTTAGATCCCAAATCCCACACAGGACTGTGGTACCATTAGCTGAATGCTAGCCCATTTTGTCCAGGTTGAGATTGCTAATGAATGCTGGAAGTCGCAAATTTTAACTACCAACCTACCAGAATATGTTTACTGTCACAAGACAATGTTTCCCATGACAAACTAGTCTGGGATTATTTAGTGGCTTTGGAACAGTACAAGGGAATTACACAAGCAACAAGGATTTCTGCCCAAAGAAAGAAAAAGATAAACAGAATATTGAAAGCCCAGCCTTATTAATACGTAGTGGTACTGAATCCACTTTTATTTCACACACTGTTGCTCCTAGCCTCTCTCACATCCCCTCTCCACTTTGTCTGGATCATTATTGAATTCGCCTGCTCTGCTCTGAACTCAAATCAGAGCTTCCTTCCCATGCATCACCTTAACTTGCTAGTAAAAGTGGTTTACAATGTACAGAATAAAATTTTCTCAATATTTACTGTCATCAAACTGATAATGATGTTGCTTTCTCTGTTGCAAATTGCTGGTAATAAATATGACTGCAGTGGGTGCCTGGAGAAAAACATGTTGGCCTAAAACATGTAATTCTCATCTCTACCAGTTGTACTCAATAAAACAGCAAAAAGACAATGGGCTGAAACAGCACACAAGTGGTAAGCAACAACAGCTGAGCATGTGATCACATTGGTGTTTCTACAGAGCACAACAAACTAAATGAAAGGAGTGCAAACAAGTTGAGTTTATCCTTCCAAACTGCATTTTGTTTCACAAAATATCCTTTCCACACAGAATTTTCATGATTAAAAACTGTTGATTTTAAGGTGGTGACAAACTTCAGTTAAAAACAGACATCATCTTTGTGCGGAAAGAAATAATGAAAGAATATAGAAATCAAATGGGGATGGTGTTAAGAAAACAGGGTGTGGTCTTTAAGCAATAAACAAGATGCTGAAGGTTCTCAGTGGGTCAGGCAGCCTCTGTAAAAGGATATGGACAGTTGACCTTTCTTGGGTCAAAACCCTTCATCCATATTGATGAAGGGTCTCAACAGGAGAGATTGGTTATCCATTTTCCTCTACAGATACTGCCTGAACTGCTGAGTTCCTTCAGCATCTTGCTTGTTGTTCTAGATTCCAGCATTCTTAATCTCGTGTGCCTCCAGCAATGTTCTCTCTAATTTGTAATGACCAGCGTGTGCAAAAATTGTATGCTGTACAACTTTTGCCCAGTAACAACAACGTGCAAGCACTGAATGTTTAAGTGTAAGTCGATCTGAAGCTATTCTAAGAACAATAAACAACCAAGTCCAGTTTGTTACTCATTGTTTAAAAGAAATAAAATAACACACATCAATAAGTCTTATTTCTCAAACTATATGGCAGCATGTAATAGTTTTCACATGTCACTAAAGGTGTTTGAAATGGTCAAACAAAACTAGTTGACAATATATCCCGATCAGTATTTTATTTGGAAATTATTGCATACAGCACAGATTTTGCAGCTTAATTACATAAGACACATAAAGTTGAACAAGATAATGAACATATTTAAGTTGCTTAGTCATTTCATGGCCATTAATAAGAACTTTGACCTCATCTGGGTTTGATCATTTTTGCTCTTGTTCATCTGCACGCTTACAAAACATAAATAAGCAGGTCTGTAGAGGGTAATGAAGGATTTTCTCACCAGAGCTTTTTCATACCGTCCATATGTGATTTGCTTCCAAATGATGCTTTAAAAAGTCAAGTTTCCAAATATCACTCCATTTCTTCCCACTTGCAAATTCTCTAGCAACTTTTACATTACAACAACACACACAGGTAACACCAGTTTCTGTATTATACGTAACTATTTCTCGTAGCTGCTCGTTCCTGATCTCATGAGCTTTGGGTGTAGCAGTTTCTACTGTTTCATTAAGCCATTCTGCTTTGAATGAACTGGTAGTTCTTTTGTGCTTCATGCCTTTTGCTTCTTTGGAATTCGACATGATGGCATCTGTCTGTCTCAAAGGTCAATGGAGTGTGTGCTAAGGGTCAGTCTATTGCAGAGCTGCAATGCCTACTATGGTTGTGCAGTCCAGTTTTGGAGTGGCAGGTCTTGCTGCAGTTTCTGCAAGTGAATGCAGCAACTTGCAAACTGCAACCTCCTGTGTTGGTTCTGTCACTACAAACAGTGGCACTGGAGTGACCTCCCCAGGGTGGAAGATATGGAGATCTTGGAATTTGCCATCGTGAATCAACGTTCTTCATTAAATAAGCCAGTTCTAAAATCTGCAGACAAATCATCGCACACTCTACTGTCAATACCATCCACATCAGAAACCAGAAAAGAAAACGTGATTGTGTACAATTGTGAAATATACTTAACATGTCCACAAGGTATGGGGTGACAGCCTTTTGTGCACTGTTTAAATTCCTTTGAGCGCTAGTGGCAAAAGATGTGTGTGCATGCATACCTTAGAGGGAACATTGGTCTCCAATGCTACTTAGTAGTTTTTCATTGCATCACCTGTTCACACTCTGCATCTGAACATGTCACGAATGAGAACTGAAGTCTGGACAATGATCAGGAGGCAGTTATAATTGTTGCAGTTCTGCTGAAGGCCTGTCCCAGAGGTTTAAAGCCACCTATCATTCCTAGAATCCAGTTCTAGCATTAATACTATTCAGATTAACTGAGGAACAGAAAATATCAGCTCCATACAGTAAACTATAGACTAAGAAGAAGATTCAACGTATCCAGGTAATGTTTGCTGACAGATCCTCTTGTCTGGATCCTATGATTTTGTCCTCCCACATCATCTGTGGGCAAACTTTGGATATGCACCAACATGGATATGAAAAATAGCTTCTAGAGAAAGAATTGAAACTTAAGACAGGAAAGGAAATTTCTTCATTCAAGAGTCTGGGATTGTCCTTAAATTCTTATGGCAGAGGGCTGTAATGCTCGATTGATAGGCAGACCTGAAACAGAGATCTCGATGCTTCATGGAAGTAAGAGAATAAAGGGATAAGCAGAGCAGGGAAGTGATGACCTGGTGTATGTGTAATGACATAACGGAAACTGCACCTATACTGGCTTCAGCTTCTTATATTCTTATGTTATTAGATTGTAGACCCATTGCTCTGGTTCCTTAATATTTCAATGAAATGTCCTGCACTGTGCTATTAGACGGTTAGGGCTTCAATGGAGTAAATATGTTTTCGCTGGCAAGAAGGGCTTGTGGCTAGTACAGTTATGACAACTGGCAAAAGAACCAGTGAGAAAACTAGATTTTTTAAAAACCCAGCAAATCCAATGCAGTGCTTAAAAGTTAGATGAGTTAGATTCAAAAATAACATTCCACAAAGGGAAAATTTGCCAGATCCAGCTCCATGGTAGTGTAGCGATTACCATGACGCTATTACAGATCAGGGCGTTCTGAAGTTCAGAGTTCAATTCTGGCACCACTCTCCAAGGAGGCTCTGCATGCCCTCCCTGTGGAATGCAAGGGTTTCCTCTGGGTGCTCTGGTTTCCTCCCACAGTCCAAAGGGGCACTGGGTAGGTTAATTGCCCTGTGATTAAGTTAGGGTTAATTGGAGTTGCGGGGTTGCTGGGGCAGCATGGTTCGAAGGGCTGGGAAGGCCTACTCCATACTGTATCAATCAATCAATCAATCAATCAATAGACAAATCTCAGAGAAAGAGTAGGAAATGGAATAGAATCTCCGACAAAGAGTAGGGAATGGAATGGAATAGAATCTCCGACAAAGAGTAGGGAATGGAATGAAATCTCCGACAAAGAGTAGGGAATGGAATGAAATCTCCGACAAAGAGTAGGGAATGGAATGAAATCTCTGACAAAGAGTAGGGAATGGAATGGAGTCGATGAAGATTGGGTGGCTTTTGTTCTCTGATCTGAGAGCTGACAAAACTAAGAGCTCAGTTAAGGAGTAAAAATCAAAGGATGTTAAGATCTTGATTTCATTTGTTTTCAAGTATTATAGATGTCAAATGTCATAGTGCTAGTTTACAGTCTCCTTTTTATCTTCCATGTACTTTCACTTCCTCTAAATAAATATGTCTTTGTGCTAGTTGTCGTGGTGTCTGCGTCACCTCTTCAATGCAGTGATATTCCCCAATTAGAGTGAATCATGTGTTGAATAACCAGTGTGGGCCTCGTGTTTAACGGTATGGTACCATAGCAATTTTAAATACTGCTGCATGCCATCCTATTGGAACTTAGCAATAGATGAACACTCTTGTAAAGTACTTTATACATGATGCAGTCTCTATAAAAGCAAGTTGCTGCCAATGAGGAAGAAAACAAATTATATTTCTCCCTTACACTAAAGTAACCTGCGGTATTATTTCCTCTTGCATGCAATCATGGATGACTAAAGGTTTGGTGCAGAACAGATAATGATTTTTTTTTAATCCATAGCAACAAAGTAATAGCAGAAAGAAGGGAGCAGTTTGGTCGGAAATAGGTATATATGAAAACATACCCTTGGGGAAACTTGAGTTTGCTATCCACCGTGCTATTAAAAACGACAAATGACCAAAATAGTATCACAGAAATTTAAATAAGTCGTTGCTGGACACTATATTTAGGTGTCACTTTGAGGTGAATGAGGTCCCGTCGGTCTTTGTGGGTTCCTGTCCTGTGAATGTTTCCATTGAGATCAGCGACTCAACCAGGAAGTGTGGAACTAATTATAGAGGGCATTATACTGCTTTGACCCAGGGCTCGGAGAGCTATACAAACATGCCGTCTGGGCCTAGAAGTAAATAAATCACATTGCACCTTATATGACAGCACCATTGCAAATATGGCAGCCCTTTGCTCTCCCATTTCTGCTTCTAAACTGCTTACCCCTCCTTCACTCAAAGGTTTGGTGGAAGAAGTTTGAATAGGTGGCAAACTTTTAGTGCTGGTAAACAACACTTTACCAATTGCATGTATTACTAGAATACTTTCACAGAATCATACAGTGAAGAATCAGGTCCTTTAGCCCACTGTCTCTGCTGATCACCAATCACCAATTTACACCTATCCTACAGTAAACTCATTTTTTGTTCTCATTAACTTGTCCCAGGGGCTACCACTCACCTGCACACAAAGACCAATTTACAGTTCCCACTTAACCTATCAATCTGCATGTTTCTGAGATGTGGGAGGCCCGGAGGAAACCTAGGCAATACAGGGAGAAAGTGCACTTAAGATCCTGACTGAACCTGGTTCTCTGGTGCTATGAGCCAGCAGTTCTACAAACTGAACCAGTCCTTTCAATGTCTATTCAACAACCCATTAAACAGCTTAATGTGAGGTATTTTGAATGCTTCTAATGCCATACCATATGGCTCTAACAGAGTAGGAACTCAGTACCTAAACAATGGTCTGATTTGATGCCCAAAATCATAACTTGTGTTCTCATATTCCACTTGTGGAGCAGATACTCACATTACTCCTGGCAAATTTGTAGTGACAGCTGGGTACCTCAAAAAGCCAGGAGACACATCTATTATGTCAAAGATTACAGATTATTAGAGGTGCCTGACTTTTCAATCTGGGAAGAAGATGTCTCAAAATTGGCCTTATTAAATTAAATAAAATACACAGCACAAATGACCATTTAGTGCATCCAGCCCAAATCATTTGAATCTCTCTTCCTTCCTTACCAAAATCACTCAACATAAAGTAAGAGTTGCTCATTCCTTGCATACTGAACTAGCTTTCTCAATACAATTGACTTCAGCCACTCATTCACCATGGTCAGCCAATGACATATCCCTATTCAGTTCCTTGGTGGACCTTGATAAATGGCCTCTCACTTTGTTCTTTCCCACTGATGGAAATGGCCTTGTCTAGAAATTCTAGCCAACTACTTTACAGGGGTAGGAGGAGGGGGCAGTGAAGAACAAATTCCACACTGTGCTTGGGGTTGGAGGAGAGCGAGTGACAGAATCACCGATAATTTGTTTCAAATGTTTGGAAAAAAGACGCTGGCAGTTTGGAACATCAGTAGGGTTGGGAAACTGGAGCCTGCAAGTTGAAATGGGGGAGTCTGGGGAAGGGGAAGTGTGATAGACATCAGGGATTGTGTTTCAATAGTGGACTTTCAAGAATGTTGATTGGGGTAGATTCAGAAGCCAATGTTTCATCGAGAGGGGTAAAAATCAGAGATCAACAATTTCACTGGAAGGTAAGTAGAGGGTCAGGAAGCAGGATTAGAACCTGGTATAAGGGCTATTGCGGGGATGGCACTAATGTCAGGGAACTTTCACAAGGAATAGGTGGGTGCAGGGCTGGAAAAAAGGAGAGATAACAAGGTGGCCAAAGCACAGTTGTGCTGTTAATAGAGTTGCTGTCTCACAGCTGCAGTGACGTGGGTTCAATCCTGACCTCAGATGCTGTCTGTGTGGAGTTTGCATGTTCTACCTGTAACTGCATGAGTTTCTTCTGAGGCTCCAATTTCCTCAAATATGTCAAAGTTGGTAGGCCAATCGGCTACTATAATATGGCTGTGGTGTGAGTGGTAGAATTGGGGAAAGTTGGTGGAAACATGGAAAGTATAAAAGGGATGAAGAGGAAATAGCTGGTACATGGTTATTAAGGTTATTTGTTTGACTTTACAACTAATATGACACTTGGTGAGCTCCATTTGGAAATGGCGTCATAGTGAAGCATGCTCAAAAATGCTCTGTTATGTATCTAGAGAACTGTGAAACACCCTGGAAATGGTCAATGTCACTCCTACTTTTCAGTTGCTTCACATTGAAATGATGTTCTGGAACTGAATTTCCAGGCATGTATGTCTTTTCTAACATAGTTTATTTCTTGAGACTGTTCTACCAGAATACTCCACATTCCCCTCACACCACCAGCAAACTCCTGCCTCCAGCCCATGCATCAAGAGTAAAGAAGCACAGTTTTGATCATCTGTTCTGCAGTGGAATAACTGGCTTTCTGGTGCACCAGGGCTTCAAAGGACCTTTCAGTCATCTCCTCGCAGCCTTAGAGCATCTCTCTTCATAGGCAGATCCCTCCCCAGCATCAGAAGCATCTATGAGGCAATACCTCAAGAAGGCAACATCTATCATCAAAAATTTCCACTGTTGTCTGACTTCTGAACCAATCACCCCTTTCAGATCTGTTTCCTAGTACAGTCACAAACTCTTACTATCACTTTAGCATTTCCTTTGCACCACCTCAGTTTGCACTACTATACTTCGCACTATTGCTATTATGTGCTTGTCACTGTAATTATTGTTGTATTATTTGACCCGCTTTATGGACAATGATGGTAACCTATGGCAGGGATGAGGCAGGAATCAATGATAGACGACTATGGTCCTCCACCAGGCAGAAGGCAAGGAAACAAGTCCATTGGCCCAGCAATTCCACCTCAGGCTTCTCACATCTGCATCACTACTTTTTGACAGGAACCTAAAGCAGAAATTAGATGCTTATATTATGTTAATAGAGGGATAAACATTAGCCAGCATATCATGAGAAAACACTGCCTTCATCAACACAGATAAATCTCTCCAACGTCAGAGAGATTGTTCATGATGTTTCTGCAGTTTCCAAATACTTTGTTATTGTACTACTACACTTTCAGTCCTGCTGATATGCAACACTTTAAAAGTCTGTTGTTAATACAAGGAATTTAATGTAAATTCTACTTTGCAGAAAAGAAAAAAAAAGTCCCACAAAAAACCACAACTGAATGAATGATTTGTGTTGCTGTGTTTTCTTCACTCTGTTTATGCAATGCCTGGCCTTGTTTTTGTTTCAACCCTACAATATGTCAAGTCTCCCTTCAGAAAGCAAGGCCGTTCAGTGTGAAAGTCCAGCAACTTCTCAACATTAAAATCCACATCCTTGTTTACAAATCCATCCATGATTTTGCCCCACCTTCACTCTGTCGCTTTCATGTAGGTCAGCATGACATATCTAAATCCCTTCAGTTCTGGCCCCTTGCATATCCCCAATTTTCACTATTCCCCCATTAGTGGCTGTATCTTCTAGTGCTGTCAGCCACTCCAACTATTTAAATATTTCTTTAAATAAGACTTTTGCAACTCATTTGACCAAGTTTTTTTCCCCACACAGCATCTCCAATATCTTTTCAAGTGTTAGGTTTTGTTTCATGGCACTCCTGTGAAACATCTCGGGTGCATGAAAGGCATTATTGTACCCCCTCACACCTCCACTGATATCCCTCATACTTCCTCCTGTTTGTACTCCTCTGTTGCCTCATTTGAAGCATTGACCATGGTTAGCTTCAGGCATCAGGACCCAACCCACACTGGGAATTTTCCAGGAAAGACTGGGGATAAAAAAAATTCATCTCACTAATCTAGATTATTCTGCAGAAATAGGTGTGATGGCATGATGCTAATTAATTATGAGAATTTAAGATTTCATATTCTATCTTATTTATAGGGCCCATTTCTAGTCCAAGGGTAAATTGGTGACTGCAATAAATAGATCTGAAGATAAAAAAAAATCAGAGAAACGAGTACACTTATACATGCATATATACCGATATGCACAAGACAAAGATTAGCATGTATAATGAGCACAGGCATGCATGAATGCTTTGTCAGGGCCTAATATAGCCAGACACACAAGCGTTATTACAGACAGGCACATAAGATCAAAAGCAACACACACAAAACGCTGGAGGGATTTAGCAGGTTAGGCAGCATCTATGGAAATTAAACGCACGCACACACACACACACACTCGCAGATGACGCCATATGGCTCACATACAGCAGTGTGCAAAAATCTTAGGCACTTAAATGTAGTTAGTGTGCCTAAGAATCTTGCACGGTACTATGGTAACTTTATGTAATGCACTGTATTGCTGCCACAAAAAAGAGGCAAATTTCATGACACGTTAGTGATGATTTTGATAAGGGTCTCTAGTGGGGACTGAGAGTGGTGAGGGGGCAGGGAGAGGGGAATCATGGTTGGGAAAAGGGAAGGGAATGGGAAGCACCAGAGTTATTCTGTAATGATCAATAAACCAATTGTTTGGAAACAAGTGACCTTGACTGGTGTCTTGGGCTGGGTGTGTCTGCACCCATGCCACACCTCCCCCCACAACCCACATTGGCACTCCTTCTCTGCCAGCTGTCCCACACCCCTCCCGCGGTGCTCCACCCTCGCCATTCTCAAAATGCTTTGCCCTCAACAGCTTTGCAAGCTCGCTGTCCACTCCACGCTGACAAATACAGTCACTGTACAAAAGTCTTAAGCGTCCAATCACAGTGAATGCTATTGCAGCCACCATCACATAGAATCTCATAATGTAGAAATATTCTTGCAGGTGAACATATATGTGTACCCAGACAGCAAATGTTCTCAACCAACATGCATCCAGACGTGGTTGTTATAAGTTACTTAATTTTCCTGGTGAAGCATAAGTGTTCTCTGAGGCAAATGGTGAGCAGCAAAGCAGCAGCTTCTGGTTCCTGGAAATTCTCTGTGGTCAGCTGGACTAAGATCCATCACAAATAAAAATAAAAATTCCCACTTAAATCTCCCTGCCTCTTTCCTTTAAGACTTACTCTCACAAAGGATTACCTGTCCTACCATGTTAAGTCACTTGATGGTAAAATTTATTGGATAATGCCCTGCAAAGTGATATGCAACATCTGACCAGTTTAAAAGTAATAACATTACTGTTGATGATGATAATTGGATTTATATACAGATTGATGCAGATAGCCTGTATGAAGATTTTTTTCTTTTTGCAAGATGACAAATGTAGCCCATAAAATCTGCAGTTTTCAGTCCTGTCCTGATAGATTAGATCTATTAACATTAAGTTCACTTCACTCTCTCCAACACCATCCACCCTCCCCTTGCATGTGTCTTTTGAGGACAGACTCAACATAAAAATATCAACATCTTATTCAGACCATCTAAGGCATCTTAGATGTGACCTTTCTTTCATTTTGTGGAAAATGAGCGGAAATGTTTTGATACATATGGAAGTTGTAGCTTATTTTCAGTTTGACAGCTAAGTTCCACTGTGCCAAAATAATCTGCAGTTAAATACAAGCTGGACCCACGTTCCTCCCAGAGGCTTGGAAGGTAACTGGGATGATACAGAATCACATGGAACACTACAGCACAGAAACAGGCTCATCAGCCCATCTTGTCGTCGGTAGGTCGCATCTGGAATTTCCAGTTGGCGGATGATTTCCCTCTGCCGCTCTGACATATTGGGAAGTCATGTACGTGGCAAGTTACAGCAGTGGTTTGCCTTTGCCTTCTGCCAGGTGAATTTTTTTTTAAGAGAGATCACCAGCAGAGTGTGCAAGGCAGCCAGCCGGATTCGAACTCAGGACCTTTCACCCCGAAGTCCAGCACTGATGGCACTACACCCATCTAGTCTATGCCAAACTATTAATCTGTCTAGTCCTATCGACCTGTACTCAGACCAGAGTCCTCCATACACCTATCATCAATGTACCTATCTATATTTCTCTTAAATGTTGAAATTGAACCTGCATTCACCACTTCTGCAGGCAGCTCCTTTGACACAATCATCATCCGATGAGTGAAGAAGCTCTCCCTCATATTCCCCTTAAATATTTCACCTTAAACCATGACCTCTAATTCTAGTCTCACCCAGCCTCAGTGGAAAAAGCATTTGCATTTACACTATATACACTCCTCATAATTTTATATACCTCTGTCAAATCTCCCCTCGTAATCTTATGCTCTCGGGAATAAAGTCCTAACCAATTCAATCTTTCCCTTTAACTCAAGTCCTCAACTCCTGACAACATCAGTGTAAATTTTCTCTGCACTCTTTCAATCTTATTGATATCTTTCTTGTAGGTAGGTGATCAGAACTCATCTAGGTCTATTGAGGTACAAGAATGTCTCAGGCAGGGCATAAGAAGGGGCTGGGTGAAAGGATCAGGATCTAATGGCTCACTTCATATCAACAGACATGGAAAATGCACAATGACACCTTTGAAGCTGTATCCATCATCTTTAGGAGAGGGTTGTCATCAAAATCATTCTCACCTCAAACATAACCCTCAGTTTCCCTACTTTATAGAACTGAGATGTACAGAGCAGCCAGGACCTAGCTTCAGATAAAAGGCAGTCTCAATCAGGACATTGTAACTATGGCCTTTGAATATTCAGGATGGAATATAGTGGTTATTCCTGACTGGCATGAATTGATTTCAGATCAGTCCAAGTTTGTCCAATCTCTCCTAATAGCACATGCCCTCTAATCTAGGCAGTGTCCTGGTAAAACTTGTCTGCATCCTCTCCAAAGCGTCCACATGCTAACTATAAGGGGACACCCAGAAGTAAAGGCAATATTCCAAATGCAGCCTAACCAGAGTTATATAAAGCTGTAAACAGTGTTTTTAAAGTAGTTATAACCAGATAGTTCCCACAGATTCAATATGATTTGAACATAATGACGCTACCTGGAAAATAAATACAGACTGGGGCTCCTGGGATAACTTCCCATTATTTTCCAATACCTTTTCCGTCTGACAGAGGAAACTAGAAAAAAAGGGGAACATTCCTCTAGTAAAGTGACACTTGTGTTTCTCAATGCAGGAAATGCATCATCCCAGCATCTTCACTGGGAGAGATTAGTAGACTTAATTCACATAGTAACTGCTGGAAATCCAGGAAGCATTTCGCAGTCAATGTCAAAAGCACTGTGCATTTGGAGTAGATTGCTCATAATATTTGTAGCACTACGTTGTCAAGAGAACATGCTGTGATTGGCATGTGGAAACAGGGAGACTGTAGCCAGATCAGTTATGAGAGTAGTCAGCAACAGTTATGGTTAAGTTCATGGCAAAACCTATTAGATGCTATTGTTTGTTTATTATTTACTTAGCTGTTTTAGGGTCCAACCATATTGAATCATGGGCTGGTCAAATCAAAAAGATGACACATTTCCTTTCTTGAAAGGCATTAATAAGGCAAGTGTATTTGCCAGCTATTATTTTTTTCCTCTGGTGGAACCACATCAAGGTTCCTGATGTGCTGATCCTGTACTCTATCATGCCAACTTCAGTCAAACAGTTGCTGACTATAGTAGTTTTAAGGCACATGTGAATACAACTTGATCTAACATAAAGGTACATTACAAGATTTATGTACACCCACTCAGCGCCAAACTGTGTCATGCAACATCCACTGCTGTCCACTCTGAAGGCTGGAATTGCCACAGTTCTGACCAAGAGCGTACACAACACACCGAGTCAGATTCATTCAAAGAAGCTTGACATACAAATATTAAATGAAACCCAGCAGTGAGTGGAAAATCATCTGATTTCCATTCAACTCATCCTTCAGCTCTGCTTGTTTACAGGGAACTGGAAGCTAGGCAGAAGATCACCATAATACAAGAAAGGAAGGAACAGAGCTGTGCTGATGCTGAGTCGATGCAAAGGACTTTACAGAGCTCAAATGAATCAGATTTCCTCCACTGTGCAGGCTTTGTCTGTGTTCACTTAATGTCCCATATCAACAAAAGCTGTGTCTGATTTACCAAACCACTGTATAATACCAGAGGTGTTTCCAACCACATGGCAGCTGGTTGAAACAGGGGCTGACATAACCTGCACCACTGGCATTCTGCAGTGTACTGGCACCCATCATATGAAAACCCAGTTTACTTTTAACGGGGCCATAAATTCTGCTGACAGAATCAGAGGTGTTACTGTCTGAAGCTCTTTTCCTCGTTTCAGTAAATCATACAAGAGTAAGTATCAGTCAGCACCCCTCAAATAACGTGCATATGCCAGGTTGGAGGTTAAAGGAACAGATACGAAGTAGGGTCTTCAACCAGAAACATTAACTCAGAGGTTTCAAAGGTACATTTAATGTCAGAGAAATGTATGCAATATACATCCTGAAATGCTTTGTGTTCTCTTTCCACAAATGCTGCCAGAGTTTTCAGCCGTTTTAGAGTTTATGTGGGCAGGTAGAGGCCAAGACTCGGGCATGACAGAAATGAGGGACAATCTGGCATTAGCTGTTAGAGAGATGGATGCAGACTAGGACTAGAAATGACAGTAATTGGAACAGTTTGGGTTGGGGAGCTATGGAGACAGAAAAGCGAGCTGCTCTGGAATGGAGGCAGCCGGTGATAGTAATGACTTGCATCAGATACCCCAGAATAATGTAGTTCATGCTGTTGGTTCTGGGTAAGTGAGACAGTATAGAACTGGGCCCTTCAGTCAATCAATCCACACGGACATTATATTCTAACAATCCCAACAAATCACCCTTCTATTCTACCAGCACACCGGAGTCAATTTACCTACCAGTCCACGTTTTTGGACATAGGAGGAGATCAGAGCACCTAGAAAACATGCACATGGTCACAGGGAGAACACGCAAACTCTGGACGGACAGTTCCAGAGGATAGGATTGATCCAGGCCACTGAAGCTGTGGGGCAGCAGCAATACCAGCTGCGCCACTTTTCTTTTGCCCTTCCCGTAGGTACACCGATCGGCTGCACTCTGGACAGATGTGCCGAATGGTGAAAAAAACCATGAGGATTTACCAGTCCCTCCTTTCATTAGCTGCTTTTAACAATTTTGCAGTTACATACTGTATGAATATTCTGTGCGGAGAACAGGTTGTGCCCAACAGCAAGCTGACTAGCGACTAGGTTCCAAATGCAAACAGGACAGTATCCATCAAGGAGAGTTAAAAGTTAAAGTTAAAGTCTGTCCCGAGCCTTATAGGCTCATCAGGCCGGTGCTTATGCCGGCTTCCGTGGCGTGAAGCGACTAAGAGTATGACACTCCCCCGTATAGGACGCCAGTCTATCGCGAGGTTAACCCCCAGCATTTTGCCGGTACCCATTTTCAGCTGGGTGGACTGGATGTGTGGTTCAGTGCCTTGCTCAAGGACACAACACGCTGCCTCGGCTGGGGTTCGAACTCACGACCTTCAGATCGCTAGTCCAATGCCTTAACCACTTGGCCACGTGCAAGAGAAGCCCTGTAATTACCTCAGTACACATATGCATCATTTATTGGGTAAAACCTACAAAACCACCAACTTGCAATGTCCCACTCACATATCATCAGGTATTCATTGACCAATTTTGATTCACAATTATGCAATTGCAAAATACACTCTTCTCATCCTCGTTTGCACATGCCCTCAAAGCAACAATTCATCTCTACATCAGTAATCTCCTCCAAGGTATCTTCTCTTCTTCAGAACTGGCCTCTTGAATATACCCTGTTCTGTTTACCAGCCATTGCTGACCATTTAGTGGCCTTGGCCCTAAGCTCTGTAATTCGCTCGCTAAACCTCTGCACATTTTTTTACCTCATAGAATAGTACAGCACATTACAGGCCCTTTGGCCCACTATGTTGTGCTGACCCTCAAAGCCTGCCTCACATATAACCCCCCACCTTAAGTTCCTCCGTATACTTGTCTAGTAGTCTCTTAAACTTCACTAGTGTGTCTGCCTCCACCACTGACTCAGGCAGTGCATTCCTCACACCAACCACTCTCTGAGTGAAAAACCTTCCTCTAATATCCCCCTTGAACTTCCCTCCCCTTAACTTAAAGCCATGTCCTCTTGTACTGAGCAGTGGTGCCCTGGGGAAGAGGAGCTGGCTGTCCACTCTGTCTATTCCTCTTAATCTTCTTCAGGGTTTTTCAAAACCAACCTCTTTGCCCAGTCTCTTATTCCCCTGCTGTCTTCATGTCTTCTCCTAAGGTCCCAAGTCATAAAAATAGGCCCTTTGGTCTACCATGTCCATGAGAACTATCAAACTCTCATTTACAGTCATCCAATCTTCTTCTCATCAATGGTCTCCAGATCCTCCTACCTCTATTTCACTTTACAGTAGCAAATTAAACTATCCAACTGCTTTCTTTTGGGGTAACAGAACACCAAGGGGAGCCCTATACAGACACAGAGAGAAATGTAGCTGACTGGATAAACCCCCATTGTGCCAATGACAGGACTACATCGATAAGCCTGCTGTGGGTTTCTCTTTGGTACTTGCTACAGCCTTTGGAACAATTCAGCCAGTGAACTGTGACCTACAGTAAACTCCCCTAATTATTGAGAAGTTGAAATATTGTCCAGAAGTGATTCTTCTCCCACAGGGGCAGGGGCTTGAAACAAAAGTAGCCACAATTACTAGGGAACCTGCTGCAATCAACTTCTCCTTCTGTTAAATCAACAGATCCTAAACAGGACTCATGACTACAGGAAAACAGCCAGTACATATTGTTAAGCTACTGATGCAAAGAAACCATCACAGCAATAATCATTTGCACAAAACTAGCTTCAGTCCTTCTGGTGTCTTGCATTTTGTACACCTTTAAATGTAGCAAAACATCTTAAAATATCTTGTAAGAGCATTATAAAACAAAATATGACATGAGGCAATGTAGTGACCTGGGTTTAATCTTGACCTCTGTGTGGAGTTTGCACATTCTCTCTGTGATTGTATGGGTTTCCTTATGTGCTCCAGTTTCTTCCCACATCCCAAAGATGTGTGGTTAGATAGATTAATTGACCACTGTAAACAGTTCCTTGTGTGTCAGCCATCACAGTAGAGGTTGGAGTTCTGGGAGGAACTTTTGAGAATAAAACTGAACAATTATAAATGGAAGCTTGATGATGTGCAGAGAATAGGTGGGCCAGAGGGCCCATTTCTAAACTGTATGTTTCTATGACGTGAACCCCTAGAAGATTTGAATTAGCAATTACTATTGTCACAGTAAAAAAATGTGTTTTTGCATAACAACCATACATATCGTTTCAAAACATAAGTACATCAAGATAGTACAAATGGAAAAGCAACAGATTGCGGAATATAGAATCAGAATCAGGTTTATTATCACTGGCATGTGTCGTGATATTTGTTAACTCAGCAGCAGTTCAATGCAATACATAATATAGAAGAGAACAAAATAATAATAATAATAAATCAATTACAGTATACGCATATTGAATAGATTAAAACCTGTGCAAAAACATAAATAATATATTTTTTTTTAAATGAGGTAGCGTCCAAGGGTTCAATGTCCATTTAGGAATTGGATGGCAGAGGGGGAGAAGCTGTTCCTGAATTGCTGAGTGTGTACCTTCAGGCTTCTGTACCTCCTACCTGATGGTAACAGTGAGAAAAGGGCATGCCCTGGGTGCTGGAGGTCCTTAATAATAGACGCTGCCTTTCTGAGACACCACTCCTTGAAGATGTCCTGGGTACTTTGTAGGCTAGTGCAAAGTGATGGAGCTGACTAAATTTACAATCCTCTGCAAGCTTCTTTCGGTCCTGTGCAGTAGCCCACCCCCTCCCCAATACCAGACAGTGATGCAGCCTGTCAGAATGCTCTCCATGGTACATCTATAGAAGTTTTTGAGTGTACTTGTTGACATACCAAATCTCTTCAAACTCCTAATGAAGTATAGCTGCTGTCTTGCCTTTTTTATATAACTGCATCGATATGTTGAGACCAGGTTAGATCCTCAGAGATCTTGACACCCAGGAACTTGAAACTGCTCACTCTCTCTACTTCTGATTCCTCTACGAAGATTGGTATGTGTTCCTTCGTCTTACCCTTCCAGAAGTCCACAATCAGCTCTTTCATTCACGTTGTTGCTGCGACACCACTCCACTAGTTGGCATATCTCACTCCTGTACTCCCTCTCGTCACCACCTGAGATTCTACCAACAATGGTTGTATCATCAGCAAATTTATAGATGGTATTTGAACTATGCCTAGCCACACAGTCGAGGGTATAGAAAGAGTAGGGCAGAGGGCTAAGCACACACCCCTGAGGTGCACCACTGTTGATCGTCACTGAGATTTCATCACCAATCCACACAGATTGTGATCTTCCAGTTAGGAAGTCGAGGATCCAATCGCAGAAGGAGGTACAGAAGCCCAGGTTCTGCAACTTCTCAATCAGGATTGTGAGAATGATGGTATTAAATGCTGAGCTATAGTCGATGAATAGCATCCTGACACAGGTGTTTGTGTTGTCCAGGTGGTCTAAAGCCGTGTGAAGAGCCACTGAGATTGTATCTGCTATTGACCTATTGTGGCAACAGGCAAATTGCAATGGGTCCAGGTCCTTGCTAAGACAGGAGTTCAGTCTAGTTATGACCAACTTCTCAAAGCATTTCATCACTGTAGATGTGAGTGCTACCGGGCGATAGTCATTAAGGCAGCTCACGTTATTCTTCTTAGGCACTGATATAATTGTTGCCTTTCTGAAGCAAGTGGGAACTTCTGCCAATAGCAGTGAGAGGTTGAAAATGTCCTTGAATACTCCCGCCAGTTGGTTGGCATAAATTTTCAGAGCCTTATCAGGTACTCTATTGGGACCTTCAGCCTTGCAAGGGTTCACTCTCTCTAAAGACAGCCTAACATTGGCCTCTGAGACGGAGATCACGAGGTCATCAGGTGCCACAGGGATACAGGTGCATAGTGTTACAGTTATAGAGAAAGCACAGTGAAAACACTAGACCAAAAGGCAAACAGTTAGGTTTTACATAAGCTTGAGGAAGTGGTAGAGATTGTCAAAGGATTAGAGAACAAATACCAGTTTAGGGCCAAGGCCACTAAATAGCTAGCAATCACAAGTGAATAGAGCTAGAGCTATTTCTGAGGTCATCCCTGAAGGAGAACAGATACCTTGGAGGAGAATACAGATGTAGAAAAGAATTGTAGACCTGTGGACATCTGAAAACAAGGATGAGAACCACACAATATTGTAATTCCATAACTGGGAACTAATATAAAGTTGGTGATATTGTGTAATTGGTATGTTGCAAGTTAGAACATGGCAGCAGACTTTGGATAATATCTAATTTTTAAGAGGGGGAGATTTGGAAAAGACTGTGTCAAAACAACCTAGCCTAGGGGATGATAAAAGCAAAGGTATGGGCTACAACACTGTATTATTTGAAGTAGGAGGGTTTACTGTGAAGATGCAAATAGGTGATCTTAGCAAGGATGCTGAAGACGTGCAGTAATTTCTGCTAAGCATCAAAAACGAAACCAGAAGTATAAATGTCTGGTTTGGCCTCAAACAGTACTCAGAAAATAAGGGCAATTACATGCCTGTACTTTGGTTTCAGGCCAGGCTGAAATGCTTTGCAGTAAATGATTACTTCCACTGCAATGTAAGAAGAGTGAGCGATAAGTAGTAATCAATGTCAAAAGAATAGAATCTTCAGAGTGAACATGTCAGGGGGATTCGGGGGAACAGGCCGAGAGCTGAATGTGCCAGGTTTCAGAAACGAACAGCAACTTCTCTGCCCATAGCACCGTCACTTCTACTGTGATGTACAGTGAGCCACAAGCCAGGCTTTAAAGGATTGAGGGGAGAAGCCAAACCAACTTCAAGCCAACATTTCCAAAAATTCCACTTCTAGATTCCTCCTGAAAGGTTGAATATAGCTGGGTATTAAGGGAATCTAGAGAAGTGGGAATCATTCCGTTTTTACTTGTCTCTCATTCCACCTTCCCTCTGCCCATTTGATCCCAACTCATCCTTTGCTTCAACCACTCAACCCTCACTTCAGCTACTTGGAATCCACCTTACCCTCTTTCTGACCACACAAACCTTGTTCTGGCTGCCCAGTCCCCATTCATACCTCGCTGTGGCCACTCAACTGCTTACTCATTTCTTACCCAGGTCACTTGTCTCCTATGACTACCTGCTCTCTCTGCAAAGTGGTTTAAATAATGGGCAGTCCTCAAGTACATATGATCTTCTTTTAACAAGATTATCAAAACAAATGTTAGCTCGATAACAAACTGTTTCAGGAAAAAAGTGAAATCTATCCCATATTAGTAATAAAATTCCTAGCAAAAAGAAAACAACGCTTAAGTTATCTAAATAAGTAATGCTGACCCATTAATCCTGAGTAGATTGTGTTTGATATTAAACATAGATCAATTTGAGTACTCTTGCAATCCTCACTGTGCATGCTAATCCCATTAATCAAGGCCAGATTTGGATGCAAGCAGCTCTGGCACCAGAATCACTGCAGAGTTTTGTGGTATTATGTATCCTGAATAATACAGAGCAAGTTTTATTTAATTGCCAGTGAATCATAGCTCTCAGATCTTCTGAAGTAGAGCTTCAAAAACACAGGCCACATCGTTGGTGGTTTCAAGCTCTTCAAGCAGAAGCAGGACATGATTTAGGTTGTGTTTTCATTCTCACACAGCCCTAAAAGCAGTACCATAGAACACGTTTCTTACCAATGGAGATCTAGCCCCAATCTAACAGGGACAGGTCAATTTCAAGACCAAAGAATCTTTGCTGCTTGTTGAAAAGATGACGCAAGACTAAGGAAGCAGAAACTGGTAGTTGAAGGATGTGTGGAGAAGAAATGCCAGGAATCAGATGAGCTATTTTATGGTTTTGAACTTCAACCAAGTGTAGAATTAAAACTTTCTATAATCAGCTAAAGTGATAAAGTGTCCTGAAACACTTTGTAGAGATTCTTATTTTATCCATGAAGAGGGACTACACCATACTAAAAAGTTAAGGTGATCAATAGCCACATTATGTGGGATCACTCAATCCTACAGCCAAACGATGTCAGGACCTTTCCATTCTACAGTTGTGAATGAACAGGGTCAACTCCAGCCCAATGTCAGAGATAAATAGAATCAATCCAAAAGTCACTAGATCATTCCATCCCATGGCTACGGAACACCAGACTAATTCATTCACATAGCTGAGAGTCACTGGGATCCTTCAATCTCTTAAGTGAAGAATGCTGGAATCATTCCCTAGAATATAAGAGCAAGAAGATTATGGTGCAACATTATAAAACATTAATTATGCCATGGCTACAAACAGTGCACAATTCTGGTTGCCACACTATAGTACAGATATAATGGAGAGGGTACTGAGGATGTGGCCTAGGATGGTGTCTCAATTATGAGGAGTTATGATGATAGCATTGGTTTATTTTCTTTGGAGTAGTTGGAGCTGAGATATACAAAGAGAGGCATAGATAGGGTACAGAGTTGTAAACTTTATCACATAACAGGGTCATAATACATTAGTTTAGTGTAAGAGATAAGATTTTCAGAGGAGATCTATAGGAGGGTTTTTTAATCCAAATGATTGCAAACTGAAATATGTGGCCTGAAGGGCTAGTGGAGACAGGTTCTCCCAGAGCATTTAAATATCTGGAATGGAACTTGAATCACCAAGGTATGAAAGGCTATACATTAAGTGCTCCCAAATGGGATTGGTAAAGATAGGTGTCAGGCGTCAGCATGGACACAGTGGGTTCAAGGTGTTTCATTGCTGTATAATTCAACCCCAAGTTACTCTGAATGGGATTTCTCCTGTCAGACCCTCAATCACTCTGTACCCCACTGGGAAGGTGGGTGTACTGCAAAGAGAGCCCAGAATCACTCCATACCTTTGTTGGATGAATGAAGATCAGCATGAGGTGTGGTGACATGCCTGATATTCGATTTATGACAAAGACTGCTGGAGGAAATGCTTCTAAACCACTGTTAAATGTAGCAATGCGTGTTTGGGTTAGCAACATAAACATGTTTGATGTAAAACTTGCAATGGAACCCAGAACAACTGAATCTGTTGATAGCAATAGGTCTGAGCAAGGATCTAAAGGAAGAGTCTGCAAATAGCAGAAACCACTTTGATCAGTGGACACAAGAGGCCATCCTGTGGCTACGATACTGTCACCACAACTTTATTGATTTGGCTTGGATAACCTTCTGACAAGACATCTTTTGAGGAAGGACATGAATTTCTATCATTATTTCCCAGTCTTTACTTCATCCCTCCCCCTTCAGGTTTCACCTATCACCTTGTGTTTCTCTCTTCCCTCCCCCCACCTTTTAAATCTACTCCTCAGCTTTTCTTCTCCAGTCCTGCTGAAGGGTCTCAGCCTGAAATGTCGACTGTACTCTTTTCCATGGATACTACCTGGCCTGCCGAGTTCCTACAGCATTTTGTGTGTATTGCTTGGATTTCTAGCATCTGCAGATTTTCTCTTGTTTGTGATTTAATTTCTATCATGCCTTTCGCAGTGATTTGCAAGAATTTACAGCTGATGAATTATGTGAAGAGAGTAGTCACTGTTGCAGGGTACAACAGCACATCTACATAGAAGAATGGCAAACAAGCAGAAGTGTGTTACTGGATGCATAGTCTGTCTTATGATTTTGAATAGCAGCCTTTGAGACAGCTTGAGATGTTTTACCATATAAAAGATGCCAATATACATGTAAGTTGTTGTTAGATAAATGTTTGCCTACTCCCAGGGAAAACAGTACTTTCATGAGATCTTTAACACACCTGAGAGGGCAGACTTGGGCTATGTCCACACTAGACCAGATAATTTTGAAAACGCCGGTTTCGTGTAAGAACGATAGGCATCCACACCAGGCATTTTTAAAAAATACCTCCGTCCACATTAAAACAGGTATTTGGGTGAACCTCCACCTACTGGGCATGCGCAGAACTCACCTACAGAAAACAAGCGACATGTTTGATGTCGAATCTCGCCGTAAAAGACTTGGTGCATGTTTGTCCAGTTATAGACTAGAAAAACTTAAAAGGAAATTGCCAAATGACGGACAGCTGGATGACTTAAAACTAAAACAACAAATACTGGAACATATGGAGGCAACTGACAGGGAGTTCACGGACAGTATGACCTGGCTGACGACGAACATTGAAAAACTGACTAACTCTGCTGCAGAGAGACTTGTAATGATGTGGAATATGATGGCTTTCCCCCACCCCCCCCAGTACTTTTCACCGTCACAATAACAACCTCACAGCCACAATAGCTACACATACGGACACACAGACCCCCAGGTGGCCCTACCAACATCATCCACACTCCCACAGAGGAGTCACCCTGGAAACATTTCCTACAGCCATAGTCTCTTCACCGATGAAAGGGACGACAGCTACAACTAAATGCAGTAAGGCTTGTTACTGGGCAAAAGTGAAATTTGCTGTTACCTCATTTGTTTGCCTTTACTTTTGCCATGTCTTTCTGTATTATTTTGCTGTATTTAACATGTGCAATAAAATGAGTTACTGGGCAAAAGTCATTTTATTTTTACCCGAGTAAAAGTGAAACTTACAATTTTCCTTTTTTGGCCTTAACATTTTCACATCTATGCCAAACATAAGCTACTACTTAAAAATGGAATTTTGGAAGTGGTGACAATTGCATCTATTGAATGTTTGCACAAACAATACATTAATAAAGCACTTTGTTAAATGTATAAAACATGTCTGCATCAGTGTCATCTTGTATTTCTATACAATGTTACATTAGGCTGCTACACATCTATTGTCAGAGAAGTACTTGCATAAATAGGAAAACCACCTTCATACAAGCAAGAACAGAAAACAGGGCAAAGTGAGTACACTTATTTATTCAGTAAGTTATGGGTCAAAGCATTTGGTGAGTACATTTCTAACTTTTCTGGCTTCAGTCTTGTTGCCATCTGTTCTGAAATTGTTAGGTTGTATGGGGGGCTGAAATTCTCTGTCATACTGCAAAGCTGCAGTAACATTCTGCTCAGGGACAGTCTCCTGAAGCCGTCTGCCATTGTTGTGGTGTTGGAGGTTGCGTTCAAGAAAACAATGAAATGCCGCGCTGCCACCACCATCTGTTTCGGCACGTCATGACAGTGTTTTTAAAAAGCTTTGGTTACCCCATACATACTACACCACCCAATCAGCGTTTTCAGATTTATACACTCTGGAGAGCGCTGTAGAAAAGCTCAGTTTTCGGGGAAGGAAAACGCCATTTCACTGTGGACAGAGGGTCAAAACGAAGAGAAAAAGCTTCGGTTACGGATTTATCCAGTCTAGTGTGAACATAGCCTAGGTCTGGGTTTAAGTACACTTTCTAGAATCTGTACTTCCTCAGACCTTTACTGGAATATTCAGATTGTGTGCTTGAATCTTTGAGGAAACCTCTGACATTAAGCAATAAACAATCTGATGCAGAAACTCAGCAGGTCGAGCAGTATCTGTGTGAGGAAAGGAATTTTCAACGTTTCTGGACATTCCTACCATCTTTGACTTAGAGACAATGGTTCAACCTTTGAAACAAAGATGAAAAGGTATCTGGAACTCATTTAGGTGATTGGCACAACTAGAATGAAGTTATATTAGAGACCAGAGCCCAAACCTCATCTGTACTGAGTTAGCTGATCTCAACTAATGGGGAAGGTAGGACTGCACTATTGCCAGAGGTGAGGTAGTAGAAGTGGAATAAGCTAATCAGAATCAGATTTAATATCACCGGCATATGCCATGAAATTTGTTAACTTTACGGCAGCAGTAAAATGAAATACATGATAAATAAATATAGAGAAAAAACTGAGTTACATTTAGGGTATATATGTCTATTAGGTTAAGTCAAAATAAGTACTGCAAAATAACAGAAATAAGAAGTAGCGAGGTAGTGTTCTTGGGTTCAATGTCCATTTAGGAATTGGATGGCAGAGGGGAAGAAGCTGTTCCTGAATCACTGAGTGTGTGCCTTTAGGCTTCTGTATCTCCTTCCTCCCTGTTTGTAGCAATGAGAAAAGAGTACGTCCTAGGTGGTAGGGGTTCTTAATGAAGGACACTGCCTTTCTGAGGCACTGCTGCCTGAAGATGTCTTGGATACTATGGAGGCTAGTACCTATAAAAGAGCTGACTAATTTTACAAGTTTCTGCAACTTATTTCGATCTTGTGGAGTAGCTCCCCTATACCAGATGATGATGCAGCCAATCAGAATGCTCTCCACAGTACATTTGTAGAAATTTTCAAGTGTTTTAATTGACAAATCAAATCTCCTCAAACTCCTAATGAAATATAGCCGCTGTCTTGCCTTCTTTACAGCTGCATCAATATGTTGCACCCAGGGTAGGTCCTCAGAGAAAATGTATTATTTTAACAATAAGCTACATAAGAGATCAACTAACTAAGCCACACCCAGGAACATGAAAGTGCTCACTCTCTCCACTTCTGATCCTCTATGAGGATTGCTTCATGTTCCCTCTTCTTATCCTTCCTGAAGTCCACAATCAGCTCTTCGGTCTTACATATAAAATGAAGCACAGGACATAGATGAGGATTAGAGTGCATGTCAGGAGGACTTAGGACTGAAGAAACCTGTGTCAATAGAATCCCATTTTGAAACTTCTGATCATAAATCTATATATACATATTTATTGTGAAGTAAAAAAATACAACTGTTGGGGGAACTGAGTGGGCCAGGCAGTGGCTGTGGAGGCAAAGGGATAGGAAGTATTTTGGGTTAAGACCTAGTATCAGGACTGATGCAAGACCTCGGCCTAGAAATTCAATAATTCCTGTTCCCTCACCTGCTGGGTTCATCTAGCTGCAGATCCCAGCATCTGCAGTCCATTGTGTTTCCATATTTTGTGGGGAGTCTCCCACAGTAAGAATTATACATCCAGGCCCTGAGAAACAGTGGGCCAAATAGCCATCTCATTATCTCAAACTCCTTAGGCACGCCTCTTCCCAAGGTTCACAACAGGAGAGTGGAAATATAGAGAAATATCCTCGGACTTCCAGCCAGGTACAGGTATCAATTCCAATTGATGGTTCAATGACAAACTTCATCAGGGATGATACCTGGCATGTCTAGTCCAATGGTATTTATACCCGTCACACATTCCTCCTGATTTCATTCATCCTCATCCAATCAGGTTTCCACTGTCCCATCTTGCTTACAATCAAATTACAGTCTTACTTAGAGGAAGACCTTAGTCGTCGAAGACAATCGCATGTTGGAAACCCACATCAAGGAGCTCTGGAGGTGTATCCGTTTGGGTTACCTGAAGAAATCAGCAGCAGCAGAATATTGTATTCGCAATAGCCATAGGATTGATTTCAACGGCACAAAACTACTGTGCCGCACCAATGGCTTTTGGGACCACCTGGTGAAGGAAGCCGTTGAAATAAAATTAGAGAAAAGGAATTTTAACAAAGATGGAAGTCTTGCTGTAAGAAAGAACTGGAATTTGATTGTAAACAAGGTGGGACAGTGGAAACCTGATTGGATGAGGACTAACCAGTCAGGAGGGACAAATGACGGGGGTATAAATACCACCAGACTGGACATGTCAAAGTATCATCCCTGATGAAGATAGCAGAGCTTCTCATTGAAATGTCATCAAAATGTCGGTTAAAATCGATACCTGTACCTGACTGGAAGCACAAGAAGAGTTTATTTGTCATATGAGCTGGGAAAGTACTAGATCCTTTTCCACAGAGAAATATTGTTTACCTGTGGTTGTGCTGGGAAACCTCCAAAGACCGGTATATCACTTGTTTTGAGTCGGGACTTCCTGCAAAGTTAAGTGACTGATGACCATGAAGCAGCAGTTACAGGGTGGTAAATGATAGTGGGCACAGCGATGTCACGAGATGGGCAACTGCTAATAAGGGTGGGAAGAATGAGAGCAGTGGTTACATATGGAGAGGGGTGATGGTTAAATTAGAGGGTAATTCATTTGCCCAGAATCCCAAAAATAACTGGCCAAAACAGAATAAACCCCATCTCATGCTCATTTTAATTCTACCTCATTTTCTCAATCACCTCTCATCCCATGGAGCCTCACTTCTTTTAGGCAAGCTTGTTTCTAGTTTCCTCACCTATATCTCTCTCCCATTCATTTCTTCAGCAAGCTCTACTTCCTATAATGGTGGGAGGTCACAGGATAAAGGCCCAAAGCCCTGTGCCTCTTGCTGAGTGGAAATTCTAATCCTACATTCAGTGGGTTATACCCAGGGCCAAAGTTAGCTGACAGGACATAGCTTAGAGGTCCTGACTCATGGCATCGGTTTTCCTTTCCCCATTGACAGTGCACTATTATTGAGTCCTGAAGCACCTTAACCAGATCAAGCAGTAGTGCAATAAGGTTTCCTCATAATCTAATAGGAGGATAAAGGTTAAGGCAATTCCTTTAAGGCAATTAATGTGAATATTATTCAGCAGGCATGAGTCTTTAATTGTAGTAACTTTGACGCACACTTTCCAACATTACAACACTAGCCCCATCCAAAAACCTCCATTCAAGTCTGGCACTCACAGCAACAGAAGCAATTTCTAACTGAACATTTCCTTCACAGATGCAGAGAAAGACAACTGTCCCAATCCTTTCCCAAACCAGCTCCTCTTGAGAAACATTCATCACCTGTGTGAAATTCCATCTGTAGGCAGAAAGCCAGGAGGCCAGAGATGGGGTAAAGAGTTCTCTTTGCAGTTTGATCAGCGATTTGCAATTTTTATGGTGGAATTTTTTTTTTAAAAACAACAGGCTTGAATGAAATAGCATTCAGAGAGCATTAATGTCAACTTCCCAGCCACTAGTTCTAATTCCAGTCAGTAAGAAATCTGCCACCACCAGCAGTCTACATTGAAGCAGATGATCCAGACTCCACCACCTGGAAATAAGATGCTTCTGTTATCAAATTAATTAAAACATTCTCAGTTTTATATTTTGAAATAGTTATAATGTGGGACATACAAGACATCATTGGAATTTGCAAAGCAGTCATTGTATAAATTATAAAGTATGGGTTGCAGTGGGATTAGATGGAAAATGAGCACGTCACTTACAGCCAGATCAGATATCAGATCAGCCAGTGCTATAAACAATGGTTCAGGTATCTGTGAGATCATCAACTCCACTAAACACCAGCTCATGGCATGAAAAGTGATTTTTTTTTTGTTATTTTATATGTAATAGACATACCACACACACCTAAGAATACTGAAAATGATGACAAGAATTTAAGGTCAGACAGAGTTAATCCCATGTGCAGGGAAACAGGAGTGAACAGGCATCAGATGACAAATCAGTTAGAGTTGGGTTTGTGCAAACTATGTACTGACTGTGATTTTACCCATTTGCCTCCAATAACACCGGCACAGTGATGCTGTGATAGTGCTGCTGCTGTAAAGCACTCACAACCCAAGTTCAATCTTAATGTCAGGCGCTGTCTGAGTGGAGTTTGCACGTTCTCTCTGTGATGGATGGATTTCCTCAAGGTGCTAACAGCTTCCTCTCAGTCCCAAAGATATGTTGGTAAGTTAAGTAGGCACCGTAAATTGCCACCAGTGAAATGGAGGTGAGTTAGCATGGACACAATAGGTAGAATGGCTTCCTTCTATGTCATAAGAGAACATGAATGTGATTGCTGTGGTTTGACAATTTTCTACCTGTTTGAGAGCAGGTACTGAGGAAACACATGCAGGAGTAAATTGTTCTTTTTGCTTTCTGTGTGCTGTACTTTGAAAATTACAGGCCCTCACCATCTAATGAATGAATGTTTTGGAGTTATGTTTCCTCTTATTTTTTCTACAGCTGCGCAGACCAACCATTGCTGTAAGCAGGAAATTTCTACACAGCCTGAAAACTGTGTGGCACTTTATATTAACATTATATAAAGAAAATCTAGCTGCGTGGCAACAAAGGATATGTGCGCAGGAGCATTTCAGGTACTGTGCGGCAGCGTGTCCACACAGCTTAGAGGGAACAGTGCTTGGGAGACCGGTGGTATGCATTTGCCAGCTGCCTTAATATTAGCTGGAACTTCCCCACGTCAAACCCAAGAAGAATACATTCTATTTAACAAGTTTATGACTATTTTGTGAATCCTACCTAGAGACATACATTACAAAACCTTCAATAGCATTTAAAATCTTGCATACACCACAATCTTTTAAAAGAATATCATTATTAGCCCAGGATAGTCTTGGGTTAAATATATTAATCAGTTTTATTATTAAGAGTGACAAAACAGGATTAAAATGCTTCTCGGGATTATCTATTCCTATAGGTCAAGCCACCTGTGCAGGCATCTTCTGCCATGTGTTAGTCTGTTTGCAGCTGCATTTATGACCCGTGAACTGTTCAGGTTATGAACAGTTCGGAATGGAACCCTGCCTGATGTGGGGAACGACCTGTATGTAGAAAGGCAGATTTTAATATCTACAGCACTATTTATGATCCTCTTGGGAAATTCCAAAATGCCTTACAGGCAGTGAATCAGTCTCAAAGTATAGTCGCTGTTGCAATAGAATCAACAGGCACGAGGGCCTGGATCAGTGTTATCATAAGGTCTTTGTACTCATTTCTCTGGCATAACAGGATGTTGATTATGGCAAAATTGTGCTGCAAGCACTCTATCAGGAGGTGGATTCCAGTGGAGTTATATTTCCTTACTCTAACCTTACTCGTCAACTTAGTAACAGATGGCATGTTTTCCAACCCAGCACTGAAGGAGGGTTAGTTTATCTCCCCCTGGGCTGCGAGCCAAAGATTTTCCAAGGTCGAATATGTTCTTCTTGAGCTTTATCAAGAGCTTCCGGGATTGAGAGAATGTGCTAATGGAGTGGCATGCTCATTCCATATTGACTGAGCCAGAGGTCCATGAGACGATTTGCCTGTCCTACAGAGATGCAAGTGAAATGGTAAATAATTTTGATCTTGATGGCAAAGCCTAACCTATGAAGACATTACCTTCCCCTAGTTTGCCCCGCAGAGGAAGTGTACTCACTACCTTGTTCTAGAAGCTGGTCAGTGATGTCATTGCTATAATGTCCAAATTCCCAAACCATAATGACAGTGCAATCTTACAGTTTATCACAGCCAGAGTAGTCCATGAGGTTCTGCATTTCATACTCAGGAGTGGAGACTGCATCTGTGTGCCTTCTTTTAATTGCAGTTAGCTGTTGTATATCAGCTACTGCACAGGCTTTGACAAAATAAGCTCTTGGTTCGGCAGCAAGGGAGCCAAAACAACTGGAAGCCGAGTCTGCAGCACAGACATTACTATCAACACAACGGACTCGTGAAGCAACAAACTGAAGGTCAAGGTACAAAGCAAGGCAAAGGAAGCAACTATTACCTTCAGACCAGAGTAGATTATCCACCATTGGCCGAAAGCTGACAGGGCTTCTGGTGGCTGAGAATGACAGCCCAATTCAGCAACAACAACATTCAACTACAACATGACTTCTACCCATTTGACTTCCTATCATTTGAGGTAGCAGCTAATATTCCTTTAGCCCTTAGAATTACATTATCATGGTAAGAGCTGAGGAAGTATAGACAAGTATAAACCTAAAGAACATCTCTTTCCTTGGTAAAGGATTTACAACCTTTATTATCTCTATTTTTCCCTTTCAGGGTTCTTTTGAAGACCCTGGCCTGGAGTTACACGCTGACTATGGTTCTGTGCGGGAATGGGACCCACTCTCGGTGTTACTCGGCACGCCAAGGGCTCGACCTAAGAGCTCAGTTCGCTGAGATCTCATGGCTCTGAAGACAGGCAATCGAAGGTTGGTGTCCGGGCAGGAGACCGATGTGTCATGGGAAATGGAAGATCTCTGGCCAAATGCCCAGAGACCCAAGATCTTTGGGCACAGAGCTCGAAAAAAGCAATGCAACGGACTTTTAACATCGTAAACCAGTGAGTTGTTTGTTATGTCTCCCCTCTCGCTGTGAAACAGAGATACTCCTTTCTCCCTTATTAGGGAGAGAGAGAGCCTGTGGTATGTCGAATACCAGGTGAATGCGTAGTCTTTGGAGTACTGCAAAGTCTGTGTCTTTGCTGTTGTCTTTGCTCATAATTGAGTGCTTGGTTTTCCTTTGCTGGTGGGGGGAAGGGGGGGATCATTGTTTGCTGCCGTTTACATGCGGGAGGGAGAGAAGCTGGGGGAACTTTGGGGTTCTAACATTTTAACTGTCATTCATTTTTTGGGGGCACTCCTCTGTTTTTTGTTGATGGTAGCGAAGTAAAAGTGTTTCAGGATGTATATTGTATACACTTCTCTGACATTAAATGTACCTTTGAAATTAAGGTGCTCATATGATCACGAACACCATGCATCAGTGTGGAAACGAGACTAAGCATCCATGCTGTTGGGTCATCTGCAACAAGAGTATTAAAGGCTCTTGCGCACACAAACAACTGAAGGGTTCCCTGTACCGAGACATGGTTCTACTGTTCGGCAGAAATGGTCCTGCGAGGGGACTGACCCATAAATCAAGTGAAAATCAAGACACAAAGGAAGCATCCATACCTTCAGATGACGATAAATTATCCACCACTGAGTCTGGCCTAAAGTTGGCAGCTCGTCTTTGACCAATCCTGGTTGTAATTTGGTTTGTCAGAATGACCTGCAAAAGACAATAACTCTGTTATAACAGGGGGATGGTGTATCTCACTTTATCTGCCTTTCCAATCAATGTATCAAATCTACCTGGTCTTTAGCTATGGTTGCTTTTCCCAAATGTATGCATAACAAGTCAAGCAACAGCTTTAGAGTTATAGAGCTATACAAAAGGGAAATAGGCCCTTCAACCCAACTCATTGATGGTGATCTAGATGTGTTCCTGAGTCATTTCCACACCTATATTTGGCCAATGTCTTTCTAAACATTTCTTAGCCATGTACCTGTCCAAATGTCTTTTAAACATTGTAAATGCACTTACTCTGTTATGTTGTTCCACATTCAACACATTCTGTGTGAGAAAATAGACCTCTTACGTCCCTATTACGTTGATTGTTTCTTACACTCAAAACTGTGTGGCTTCCAATTTTATACCCTGCTATCTCGGAAAGAAGACAGCGACAATCCATTTATCTATGCCCCTCCTGGTTCATTTTATAGATGTCTATAAGGTCATCATTCAAGGATGGTCTCCGTACAACCCAAAACCCTCCAGTCCCAGCAATATTCTTGTGAATCTTTTCCGCACCCTCTCTAACTTCATCACATCTTTCCTACAGTATGTAAACCAGAACTACACACAATAGTCCAGATGCGATCTCTTCTACAGCTGTAACATATTCCAACTCTTAAACTCTATGCAGTCCAATAAAGGCAAATATGTTATAACAGCTTCTTCACCACTTTGTCTATCTATATCATCACTTTCAGGGAATATGGTGAACCAGAAACCTTGTATTCCCAAGTTTCTGTATTCAATGTATTTTCCAGGATCCACTCATTAACTGTATATGCCCTAGGTTTAGTTTCCCAAAATGCATCACTTCACACTTGTCTCAGTTAAACTACCTCTGTCACTCCTTTGCCACTTTTCTGATTGATTGAGATATGTTGTGACCTTAGACATGTCACACAACCAATTTGGTGTCGTCTGCAAATGTACAAAGCGTGCCACTGACATTCTCATCTAAATCATTAGTCATCCAAACTCATGCAATCAAACCTTTCAGATCAGCCTATCACAGGGGTTCTTGTCGAACGGCTTGTTGATGCTTCAGTGTACAGCCTCATCCTTTTCAATCTGCTTTATCTCCCTTCAGAAAACTCAAATTCATGAGATAAGATTTCTGCAGGCACAAAGCCGTGCTGACTAATCACAGCCCTAATCAGAGCTTGCGTTTCCAAATGTTGATGGGTCCTTTCTCTCAGTATCATCTCAATAACATTCCTCCACACTGATGTTAGGTTCACTGGCTTGTCTTTGCAGTCCTTGTAAAATAAAGACATAAATCTCTGCCAGAGAGATATAGCTACCTTTTATGTACATTAAGACTGTTAATACCTCCGCGTTTTTTAATGTTGATTATGTTTCAGGATATTGCTATTCTCTTTCTTTAATTTCCTAGCTTCTTTGGATGTTCTCAAGATGCACAGATTCAAGATTCAAAGTGTATTTATTATCAAAGTATGTATAGATTATCCAACCTTGAGATTTGTTTGCTTACAGGCAGTCACAAAGCAAGGACCCAAATAAAAAGATAAGACCAACCCCCAGTACCAACAAAGGCGGCAAAGACATAAATCACGCGAACAACAGAAGCGAGTAACAACAGCAGCGTTCTGAACCAAATGGAGACCTTAGAACCAAATCCCTGAGGCAGCCTGGAGAAGGCCCAAAGCTTCGGTATTCAGTTATCATATTAGTGGGGCAAATTGCCGCAAGGTTTGCAGACAGAAAGCACAGCAGCTGGGGGCATTCTCACAGCCTTAGTGTTGCGGAGAGAAGAGCCCCCAGACCATCTGGGCCAGCATTTAAATTATCCCAACCTTGCACTAGGACCTGGCCTTGCCATGGTGAATCATTCTGGGTCCGGATTTCGCTGCCGGACAAGTCATTCTTTACCTCTCCAAATTGGCTCAATGTCCAGAGTAATCCAACCTCACCTAACACTCTGACTTCCAGTATATCTGGGCCAGCATTTAGATTGACCATATAGCAGACTGTGCCTCACATTA